>NC_058102.1:12133712-12436742 GCF_020171115.1 Neogale vison | reverse complement strand
GGGGCGGGGAGGAGGCACAACCTCCATTTTTATGTCTTACCTGAAAGGCCATGTGAAGGGGGAAAAAGAAGGACAAAGAGAAGCTTTTGACAAACCAAAAAATGGGGCCACCAACTAAAGCTCATCTCCAAAGGAAATAGGAAGAGATTTATTCTATGGGTACCAAAGGGGCAGAACTGATCCAGTTAAAGAAGGAACTTTCTAACAGTCAAAGTCATAGACAGCAGAGCAGACAGCCTCAGGAAGTGAGCATCCTGGCAGCATGTGTGTCTGCACCGTAGCTGAACGGGCCCTCAGGAGTGTAGTATTCAGTCAATTAGTAAATATTTGAGAATCTATATCATTCAAAACACTATCTGAAGGTGAAGGTGGAAAAAACAATAGTGAGCAAGTTAAACTCCCTTCTGAATTGGTGTTTATATTCTGATGGGGAGGAAAGACAAACAGATAAGAACTGAGGAGACAAAAATAAACATAATAATTTCAGAGAACTACAAAGATTTTTAAGTGAGTGATGTGATCGTAACAGGACGGGGGCTAACTGAGTTAGGGTGAGCAACTAAAGCCTCTCTGGGATCAAGATGCTTGAGCGGAGGCCTGAGCCATGGGAAGAAGGCAGTTCTGAGATGATCAGGGCAGTGTCCCCTGCATACAGTTCAACAAGTCCACAGGCTCTGCAGTGAGAAGAGTTTGGGCATATTTGCAGATGCAAGGAAGGCCAGAGTGGTGAGCGATGAGTTTGGCGGGAGAACACTGTGGAGGAGAGCGGAAAGGTACAGCATATTCTAGCATCCAATGGCCTACAACCCTGCGCACCCTTGGGTACAGCATATTCTAGCATCCAATGGCCTATAACCCTGCGCACCCTTGCGGTTCTAAGAATCCACAATTACTCCCCTGATTGAGTAGAAAGAGATGGCAGAAGTCTCTCTCACTCTCTTAGGCTCAGGCCTTAGTTCCCTTATCTGACAATTGAAAAGCCGTAAGCCTAGTTTGCAAAGTTGCTGCATGGGTCAGTGCCTATATAGTTATCTATGAAGCAAAGGTACAGTACTATGTGCCATTAGAAGCACTTTATAAATATTACTCATTGATCCTTCCTGATAGTCCTAGTAGGTAGACACTGCTACTAGTCCTACTATGTCAATGGGAAACAGAGGCACAGAGAATCCCCTAGCACCATCCAGTACATAGTAGATGCTAAGTACGTCTTAGCTAGCATATGCTTATGTTAAAAGGTTCTAGGAGGTGTAAGGTCTTTGTGTTCCCTCACGCCCTTTTCCAAAGTTCTCAGTTGGGAGCATCTACACATTCTTGTAAATTCTCAGTAGGATATTACTCAAATGAATCACATGGCGTTGGTATATATAGCCTACATCTACAGCATGAGGATAATCAAGGGTCTTGCAGTCATCCCAATCAAAATTCCAATAGCATGTTTCACATAAATAGGAAAAAAAATGATCCTAAAATGTGTGCAGAAACACAAAAGATCCCACATCGCCAGACCAGTCCTGGCAAAGAGGAACAAAGCTGGAAGCATCATACGATCTGATTTTTAACTGCATTACAAAGCAATAGTAATCAAAATAGTGTGGACTGGCATAAAAATAGACACATAGACCAAGGGAACAGAATAGAGTCCAGAAAGAAACCCACACATATGTAGTCAACTAATCTATTACGAGGGTGCCAAGAATACACAATGGAGAAAGGATAGTCTCTTCAATAAATGGTGTTGGGAAAATCGCATATCCACATGCAAAAGGATTTGAGCCCTTATCTTACACCACTCACAAAAATTAACTCAAAATGGATTAAAGGTTTACATGTAAGAACTAAAACCATAAAACGCCTGGAAGAACACAAAGGGGAAAAACGTCCTTGACATGGGTCTTGGCAATAATTATTTGAGTATAACATCAAAAGCACAGACAACAAAAGCAAAAATAAACAAGTGATTTCATCAAAATAAAAAGCTTCCTCACAGCAGAGGGAACCATCAACAAAAAGCAAAGAATGGGAGAAAATACTTGCAAACTTTGTATCTGATAAATATATAAGGAACTCTTACAACTCAATAGAAAAGAAAAAAAAAAAAACCAAAGACCCTAATTTAAAAATGGGCAAAGGACAATAGACATTTTTCCAAAGAAGATATACAGTTGGCCAAGTACATGAAAAGGCACTCAACATCTCTCATCATCAGGGAAATGTAAATCAAAGCCATGATGAGACATGACCTCACACCTGCTAGGATAGCTCTCTTCAAAATGGCAATAGACAGCAAATATTGGCGAGGGTGTGGAGGAAAGGGATCCCTTGTACACTGTTGCTGGGAATGAAAACTGATGAAGCCAGTATGTTTTTTCATACTGAAAAACAGTATGGAATTTCCCCCAAAAAATTAAAAATAGAACAAAATGAATGGGCCTACAGAGAATTATACTAAGTGAAATAAGTCAGTCAGAGTAAAACAAATGCCATATGATTTCACTTATATGTGGAATCTAAAAAACAAAGCCAATGAACAATAACAACAACAACAAAAAAAAAAAACAGAAACAGACTCATAATTACAGAGAAAAACTGGTGGTTACCAAGGGGAGGTTGGGGGATGGGCAAAATATGTGAAGGGGATTAAGAAGTAAAAAACCTCCAGTTATAAAATAAACAAGGCACAGCTATAAAAAAGTACAGCACAATAAAAACAGACACATAGACCAGTGGAACAGAGTAGAGAGCCCAGATATGGACCCTCAACTCTATGGTCAAATAATCTTCGACAAAGCAGGAAAAAATATACAGTGGAAAAAAGACAGTCTCTTCAATAAATGATGCTGGGAAAATTGGACAGCTCTATGTAGAAGAATGAAACCCGACCATTCTCTTACACTGTACACAAAGATAAACTCGAAATGGATAAAAGACCTCAACATGAGACAGGAATCCATCAGAATCCTAGAGGAGAACATAGGCAGTAACCTCTTCGATGTCAGCCACAGCAACTTCTTTCAAGATATGTCTCCAAAGGCAAAGGAAACAAAAGCAAAAATGAACTTTTGGGACTTCATCAAGATCAAAAGCTTCTGCACAGCAAAAGAAAGTCAAAAAAACAAAGAGGCAAGCCACGGAATGGGAGAAGATATTTGCAAATGACAGTACAGACAAAAGGTTGATATCCATGATCTATAAAGAACTTCTCAAACCCAACAAGCACAAAACAGATAATCATGTCAAAAAATGGGCAGAAGACATGAACAGACACTTCTCCAAAGAAGACATACAAATGGCTATCAGACACATGAAAAAATGTTCATCATCACTAGCCCTCAGGGAGATTCAAATTAAAACCACATTGAGATACCACATTACACCAGTTAGAATGGCCAAAATTAGCAAGACAGGAAACAACATGTGTTGGAGAGGATGTGGAGAAAGGGGAACCCTCTTACACTGTTGATGGGAATGCAAGTTGGTGCAGCCACTTTGGAGAACAGTGTGGAGATTCCTTAGGAAATTAAAAATAGAGCTTTTCCTATAGGAGCCGCCGGGTTGAGAGGAGCGTGGCCCTCTCCTCTCCCCGCGATGGCGTGTGCTCACCCATTGATATCTGTGTACTCAGAAAAGGGGGAATCATCTGCCAAAAATGTTACTTTGCCTGGTGTGTTCAAGGCTCCCATTCGACCGGATATTGTGAGCTTTGTTCACACCAACTTGCGCAAAAACAACAGACAGCCATATGCTGTCAGTGAATTAGCAGGTCATCAAACCAGTGCTGAGTCTTGAGGTACTGGCAGAGCTGTGTGGCTCGAATTCCCAGAGTTCGAAGTGGTGGGACTCACCGTTCTGGCCAGGGTGCCTTTGGAAATATGTGTCGTGGGGGCCGCATGTTTGCACCCACCAAAACCCGGTGCCATTGGCATCGCAGAGTGAACACAACACAGAAGCGATATGCCATTTGCTCTGCCCTGGCTGCCTCGGCCTTACCAGTGCTGGTCATGTCTAAAGGTCATCATATTGAGGAAGTTTCTGAACTTCCTTTGGTGGTTGAAGATAAAGTTGAAGGCTATAAGAAGACCAAGGAGGCTGTTTTGCTTCTTAAAAAACTTAAAGCCTGGAATGATATCAAAAAGGTCTATGCCTCTCAG
The DNA here is from genome assembly GCF_020171115.1 of Neogale vison. NCBI lineage: Eukaryota > Metazoa > Chordata > Mammalia > Carnivora > Mustelidae > Neogale > Neogale vison. Next base: position 12,432,591 of record NC_058102.1, on the reverse strand, counting down.
CAAATGAGAGCTGGCAAGGGCAAAATGAGAAACCGCCGTCGAATCCAGCGCAGGGGACCCTGCATCATCTACAATGAAGACAATGGTATCATCAAGGCCTTCAGAAACATTCCTGGAATTACTTTACTTAATGTAAGCAAACTGAACATTTTGAAACTTGCTCCTGGTGGGCATGTGGGACATTTCTGCATTTGGACTGAAAGTGCTTTCCGCACGTTAGACGATCTTTATGGTATTTGGCGTAAGGCTGCCTCCCTCAAGAGTAACTACAACCTTCCCATGCATAAGATGCTTAATACAGACCTTAGCAGAATCTTGAAAAGTCCAGAGATCCAAAGAGCCCTCCGAGCACCACGCAAGAAGATTCATCGCAGGGTCCTGAAGAAGAATCCACTGAAGAACCTGAGAATCATGTTGAAGCTAAACCCCTATGCAAAGACCATGCGCCGGAACACCATTCTTCGCCAGGCCAAGAATCACAAACTCCGGATGGATAAGGCAGCGGCAGCCTTAGAAGCCAAATCAGATGAGAAGGAAGTTCCAGGCAAGAAGCCTGTGGTAGGGAAGAAAGGAAAGAAGGCTGTTAGTGTGAAGAAGCAGAAGAAACCTGTGGTGGGGAAAAAGGCTGCAGCTACCAAGAAACCAGCGGCTGATAAGAAGCCTGCAGAAAAGAAACCCACTGCAGAGAAGCCTGCTGCCTAAAAACTTAACGTTTATTCATAAAAGTCAAATAATTTTGGACAGCTAATTTTGAATGAAGACATGATCAAAGCCAAAAAAAGAAATTAAAAATAGAGCTTTCCTAATGAATACTGTTTTTCTGAAAATAAATAAATTGGGGAAAAAAATAGAGCTTTCCTATGACCCTGCAATTGCACTACTGGGTATTTACCCCAAAGATACAGATGTAGTGAAAAGAAGGACCATCTGTACCCCAATGTTTATAGCAGCAATGGCCACGATCGCCAAACTGTGGAAGAAACCAAGATGCCCTTCAACAGACAAATGGATAAGGAAGATGTGGTCCATATACACTATGGAGTATTATGCCTCCATCAGAAAGGATGAATACCCAACTTTTGTAGCAACATGGATGGGACTGGAAGAGATTATGCTGAGTGAAATCAGTCAAGCAGAGAAAGTCAATCATCATATGGTTTCACTTATTTGTAGAGCATAACAAATAACACGGAGGACATGGGGAGATGGAGAGGAGAAGGGAGTTGAGGGAAATTGGAAGGGGAGATGAACCATGAGAGACTATGGACTCTGAAAAACAATCTGAGGGTTTTGAAGGGGCAGGGGTGGGAGGTGGGGGAGCCAGGTGGTGGGTATTATGGAGGGCACGTATTGCATGGAGCACTAGGTGTGGTGCATAAACAATAAATTCTGTTATACTGAAAATAAATAAATAAAAAGTACAGTACAGGGAAAATGGTCAATAATATTGTAACAATATGTGGTGGGTGACTACACTTACGGTCAGCATTGTGTAATGTATGGAATTGTCAAATCCCTATGTTGTGTACCTGGAACTAATATAACATTGTATATCAACTATACTTAGTTAATAAAATAAAAAGAAGTAGCTGAAGGCATGGGGACAAAAAAATACATTTTAAAATTCAGGAAAAAATAAAACCATGTGATACAGCAATCCCATTACTGGGTATATATCCAAATAACATGAAATCGGTATCTCAAAGAGATGTCTGTATTCATTGCAGCATTATTTACAATAGCCAAGATATGGACACAATCTAAGTGTGCCTCTATAGACAAATGGATAAAGCAGATATGGTATATATGCACAATGGCCTATTATTCGGCCGTAAAAAGAAGGAAATCTTGCCATTTGCAATAACATGGATGAGCCTGGAGAACATTATGCTGAGTGAAATGAGCTAAATGGAGGAAGATACATACTCTATGATCACATTTACATGTGGAAACCTAAAACCTTGAACTGGTTGAACCAGAGGATAGAAACATGATTACCAGGGGCTGGGGTGGGTAGGGAAAATGGGGAGGGGTTAGTCAAAGGTACCAACGTTCAGTTATAAAATGAGAAAGTCCTGGGGGTCTAATGCACAGCACGGTGACTAGAGTTAATCATACTCTATTTTATTCCTAAAATGTGTTATGAGAGTAAATCCTAAATGTCCTCACAGCACCCACCCACCCCCAAAAAACTAAATGGGAGAGGTGAAAATGTACCAATTAGTTTGACTGTGGTAATCACTCCACAGTGCAATGTCAAACCACCATGTTGCACGCCTCAACTACCCACAATCTTTGCTTGAAGGGGGGGGGGGTGTGTCTTTCAGTCCAAAGAGAGGATACTGCTGTGTATAGTTACACAGGTTGTGCACAAGATAGAGGACCCCAAGAGAATCCGTATTTGTTTAGCACCCGCTCCATTCACCCTCTTCACACCCCCGCTATGAGGTGTCAGATTAAAATCCCTATGGTATGGACTGAAGGAAAGGAGGCTCAAGGAGGCTCAGAGGAAAGAGAGCATCATAACCCCAAAGGGCTTTCCTGTGACTCTGTACCACGCTGACTCCCTGGGGTTGGGCGAGGGAGCATGGCTCTCGGGGAGGGACATCCAACCTTCATGAGATTTCCTGATGGAGGTTTCCTGGGACCTGGGATATAATACTTCCTGATCAGGAGAACCAAGCAGTACACTTCAGCCCAGCTGTGGCCTCACAGAGGGAGAAATGAGTCTGTGTTCCCTCCTATGTGGAAAAAAAAAAAATTTTATCTTTACTACAAAATACATAGTTCACACATTTTACCATGTTAAAACGTTTTTAGGGGCACCTGGCTGCCTCAGTCAGAAGAGCACATGTTTCTTGATCTCAGGGGTTTTGAGTTCGAATCCCACACTGGGGTGTAGAGATTACTTAAATAAATAAAACTTTTTTTTAAAGTTTTTAAAGGCCTCAGAAAAGATCTTGTAGGCCAAGCAAGGGTACTACTTAATACATTTCCATTTAACCTTAATTGCAGTCAATTCATTCAAAACACTAAACTTTTTGGAGCCTTTGACTCAGACTAGTATCCTGTTCCACACCCACACCCTATAGACACGTGCCCTTGTATTTTCAGGGAATTCTAACTCCACTGTAGCATCTCCCGCCACTTGTGACGGCAGACAACGAATTAGTGGGGAATTCACACCACCTGGGACTTTGTCCCCACAGACTCTCTCTCTCTCTCTCTCTCTCTCTCTCTCTCTCTGGTTGTTGCAAATAACTCAAAATAGCGCGTTAGTGAAGAAGACCACGGGGGTACTACAGCGTCACTAACAGTTTACTGTCTTGACAGCTGAGCCTCAATAGGATCGGTTTCCTCTCAAATCCTCTGTATTTTAGTTCATCCGACCCGAAAGCATCGTCCAGCTAAGGGGCCGAAGGATTCGGAAGCTCCAGAAAGGGCAGGACCCGCCAGTCTCCCGGCTGCCCTGTTCAGGGGCAGGGGGTCCCACCGCTGGAGCCCACGGGAGGTTCTCTCTGTGGCCACTGCGGTTGGGCATCTCTCGGAGCACCGGTCGCGCCTCGCCCCTGCTTCATCCTTGCGGCTGGAAGACCGCCCTGCCTCACTGCTCTCCTGCCCGCAGCGCGCCTTGACACCTGCTCCGCCCGTTACAGCTTGAAGAGCAGGGACAGCGCCCGCGTCTCGGGCCCTTCGGAGGGCGGCGGTCTGGAGCTTACGTGCTGATAAACTGCAAGTTTACCCCCAAAGCCAGGATGAGGCTGCATCTGCAGAGTCCCTCGGCCGCAGTGAGCCCAGTTCCCAAACTCCCGTTGAGGCGAACGGCCTGCATTCTGCTAACCGGCTCACATTCCCCTCCAAGCAGAGCCCAAGACGGTGCCCAAAACACTTCCCTGAGTTTTCAAACCAAAATTCAAGATGTTCCATCGGCTTTAGTGAAAGCTTCTCTCCTTAAATTAGCTCACCCAAATCTTCAAGCACGCTGTCCTCCAGGGGAATTTAGGCGATGCTTTGCCACCTAGATGTTCACTGGGGGTTGGGGGAGGTCCCAAATTTCAAATTATATGGGGGAGGGGTCCCAATTTAGCAATTTTGCTTTCCTGGTACCCATCCACTGCTCATTCTCCGCAGTGTTTCCAAAGCCCTCTCAGAAAATGCAGCCCAGGGCCGAGAAAGGAGGATCCTGGGCTAGCCCTGGAAGATTCTGGATTCAAACCCAGACTTTCCTCCCCTGCTGGATGCCTCTGAACAGTGGCCCCCACAGCCCTGGACCTCGGTGTCCCCATCTGTAGAATGAGAAAGGATGATTGGCTAATCCTTTTCTTTGACAACTTGGGTACCAACATCAAAACCAGAGCAGGGGGTAGGGGTAGGGAGGGTGGGCAGGGATTGCTGTCCATGACCCGCACTAGAGAGCCCACAACCCCTTGCCATGAGAAGGAGCCCCTTCCTGGAGACAGAGGTCCAGGAGTCTTCAGCAACAGTCCAGGAAGTGCAGGGGGCCCAGGGCTGTGCTCAGTGATAGGTCTGCCTCTTGTTGGGTTGGAACCTTCCTCACAGACACGCTTCCTTCTGGGTCCCACTGGGTCATTGCCATGCTGGCACCCGGTGAGGAAGGCTGGCCAAGGAGCCCTCTGGGAGCAGCAGATAGGTGACAGTACTTGTCATTCCTGCCTCCCCTGAGGGGATCCTGGGAGTGAACATGCTGACAAACCTGTAAGGACGAGCCTGGGCAGGGTAGGGAGTCACTGCGTTGGAAAGTCTCCCATGCCAACTCTTCCTTTACAGCAGGGGGTGGGGGACAGAGAGGCAAAGGGCCTTGCTCAGGAGCACATGATAGTGTCAAGAGAACTAGAATATAGTCCTTCTCTCCCCATTTTTATTTATTTTATTAATTTTTTTAATTGCAAAAAGGAAGGCATGTTTGCTGCAGTGACTCTAACAACACAGAGGTGGTGTGTAAAGGCAATTATCATCACCTCCCCCACACCCCTCATCCCACGATGAGCCTATGCTCCTCCCCAGCCCCTGCCCCAGGGAGCGGGCAAAGCCACCTGCGTCTCCTTGACTGATCTCAAAAGGCCCAGGAGAGGAGTTGGTGGGGGCTGTCTCCCTGCCGTATTCAAATGGTTTCTTCTCTCAGCCCCACTGACCTGGAAGAGAAAGGGGCTGTCAGTCTTTTTTCCCTAAGGTGGATGCCACTGGGGATTTCTGGAAGGGGTCTTTAAAAACAAGGCCCTTGGACATCACACAAAAGGCCATCCTTCCTGGCCATTCTGATTCCCTCACCTCCTGCCTTGTGGTTGGTCTCCCAGCTTCCAGAATCATTCACTCAGTACTACAATGCTACTGGAGTGAGCCTCCAAAACCGCTCATTGTTGAACACCTTTGAGTGCCTCGGTGACCCCACCATGTGCCAAGACATCCAGACAGAAGGTCCAGAACCACCCCCCAACACACAACCTTTTGTGATCTGTCCCCAGGAGACCTCTCCAGTCTCACCTCCAGGAAGGACTCCCATGCACCATTTCTTTCCAGCCACTTGAAATTTCTCACAATTCTTGGAATAGATTATGCATTTTTTTATTTTTTTTTTAGATTATGCATTTTTTTAACTGAACTTTCTGTTTGGGGATCCTTGTACATTCACATGAAGTCATAAGAAATAACATAGAGCCATCTCAGTTTTCCCTTACCTGGTTTTCCCAATGGTGACATCTGGAAATGCTAGAGTACAGGATCACAACCAGGATACCGACATTGACATGGCTAAGATACAGAACATTCCCCAAAGCACAAAGACCTCTCATGGGTCCCTTTTACAGCCATACCCTTCCCTGCCCCATCACTCCATCCTTAACCCCTGGCAACCTCTCATCTGCTCACCAGTCTCCAACTCTGTCCTCTCGATAATTTATAAGAATGAGATCACACAGCATGGATCTGCTGGGGTTGGCCTCACTCACTCAGTGTTGTTCTGAGACCCACCCAAGCTGTGACACAACCAGGTAATCTTCTCCTTCTATGGCTGTGTACCGTTCCGTGGTACGGATGCGCCGTGGTTTGCTTGATCGTCCATCCACTGGGAAACATTTGCGTTGTTTCCCTTTAGTGGCTATTGCGAATAATGAGGCTATAAATATTTGAGTACAGATTTTGTGTGAACCTAACTCTTCATTTCTCTGGGAGGACTGCCTGGAATGCAATGGCTGAGTTGCACTTTAGTTTTTTAAGAAATCACCAAGCTGTTTTCCAGCATGGCTGGGCCACTTTACATTCCCACCAGCAGCAGATGGGCAATCCAGTTTCTCCACATTCTCACCAACCTTTGGTGTTGTCACTATTTTTAAGTTTAGCCCTTATGATCAGTATATAGTGAAATCTCATTGTGGGTTTCACTTGCATTTCCCTGATGGCTAATGACGTTGAACGTCTTTTCTTGGGCCTGCCATCTGTGTATCTTCTCGGGTGAGGTGTCTTCATCTATGCCACTCATGTTCCAACTGAATCGCTTGTTTTTTTTTCCACTATCAAGTTTTGAGAATTCTTTATATAACTAGCATGAAATGGGAATAACTCTTATTATCAAAACTAATGACTCTTAGCACTTAGTGAGTACTTAGTAAGGGATGATGTGAATTGCTTTACCTCCTCGATCTCATTTAATTCTTAAAATAACCCAATGAATGCTAATTGCAATAAGTCAGATAGAGAAAGACAGATACTATAAGATATCACTTTCCTGTGGATTCTTAAAAAGCCAGACTCAGAAAAAGAGGGTAGAATGGTGGCTGCCAGGGCTGGGGAGGTGGGGGAAATGGGGAGATGTTGGTCTAAGGGTACAAACTTTCATCCAGAAGAGGAATAAGTTCTGGGGATCCAATGTACAGCATGGTGACTATAGTTAATGATACCATAGTATATACTTGAAATTGCTAGAAGAGTAGTTCTCAAATGTCCTCATCAAAAACAAATAACAATGATGATGATGATGATGATGATACAAGGGAATGCAGGTATTAACTAACTTTAGTGTGGTCATTGCTTTGCAATATAGACCTGCATCCCATCATCACAGTGTACACCTTAAACTTACACCACATTGTATGTCAATTTTATCTCAATAAAGCTGGGAGGGAGGGAGGAAAAAATAGCCCGGTGAGATGAGTTCTGTTACTTCCACTGCCCATGTAAAGAGCCCAGGGCTCCATGAGGCTGGTGAGGTGCCCGTGGTTACAGAGTCAATGTGAGGTCAATGTAGGCTGGGAGTGGGACCCGGACCTCTCTGCTTCCGGCACCCTGTGTCCACAAGACCTTTCTCCTCAATGTAACTTGGACCAATTCACAAACCCCTGTGGGAGGGGCACCTGGGTAGCTCCGTAGGTTAAACCTCTGCCTTCAGCTCAGGTCATGATCTCGGGATCCTGGGATTGAGCCCAGTATGGGACTCCCTGCTCAGCAGGGAGTCTGCTTCTCCTTCTCCCTCTGCCCCTCCCCGAAGCTCGTGCCCATTCTCTCTCTCTCTCTCTCTCTCGTAGATAAATAAAATATTTTTTAAATTAATTAACTAAAAACAAACAAACCACTGTGGGACATTCATTATAGGAGTTGGAGATTTGTTTAAATCCTCACATTTTTACAAAGATCACAGTCAAGTTCAGATGATGACTTCAGAGGTGCTTTAAGCCTTGAAAGGGAGAGGATGAGAGAGGGAGTCACTGTGTGTTGGGTGTTCCCAGCAGGCCAGGCGCTGTGTGCCCCCCTCCCTTGGAGCATCGCCTGTGGTCTTCTCCATGGTCCTGAGGGGCGGCTACTGTTGTCTTCACTCTTCAGAAGAGGGACAGAGCTCTCGAGAGGAGAAACAGCAAGCCTGAGTCCAAGGGTAGAAAACAGCGAAGCCAGTTCTGGAACCCAGGACCTCTTGTCCCCAAAGCCCTTGCTCTTTCCAGGCAATGCTGGTTAACACCTGGGTCCCCTCACATAATTACCACTTCTGTTTCCTCTTGTTCAAGTGGCCAAAGTCCAAGAAATGAAGCAGCTAGAGGACAGGCCTCGTCCCGCCAATTCCTGCGGGTGGGAACCCATCGAGGGTGACGTGTTAAGAGCCAGACCCTGGAAGTCCCGAGCTGTGTCCGGTTCGACCACCCCCTCCCAGCTGTGCAAGCTTCTGTAAATGTCCTCACCTACAAGCTGGGAGTGATAAGACAGATGTGGGCCCGACAAGGCAATGTACAAGGCCACCTGGCCTGGTCCTCAGCACGCTGGGAGCATCCGAGGGTTAGTGCTGAGAGCCTCCTGCTGAGTTTCCGTGCGCCCTGCCCATGCCGCGCTCGGAGATTAGGTGTGACAGAGGGCCTTCAGGGCATGTGGCCCCTGCTTGAGGAAACAGATGATGAAACAATTACATCTCAAAGTAAGGGTCTAAAAGCGTGGCAGGGGTGCCCGTGTGGCTCAGTCACTTAAGTGTCCGACTCTTGGTTTCGGTTCAAGCCATGATCTCAGTGTCCTGGGATTGAGCCCCGTGTCAAACTGGGAGTCTGCTTGGGATTCTGTCTCTCTCCCTCCCTCTGCTGCCTCCTCCCACTCTCTCTCTCTCTCTCTCTCTCTCTATCAAATAACCAGAAGATTATGCTAAGTGAAATAAGTCAAGTAGAGAAAGTCAATTATCAGACGGTTTCACTTATTTGTGGAACATAAGGAATAGCATGGAGGACATTAAGAGAAGGAAGGGAAAAATGAAGCGGGGGGTGGGAAACGGAGGGGGAGATGAACCACGAGAGACTATGGACTTCTAGAAACAAACTGAGGGTTTTAGAGGGGAAGGAGTTGGGGGGGATGGGCAAGCCTGGTGATGGGTATTAGGGAGGGCATGTATTGCACGGAGCACTTGGGTGTTACACACAAATAATGAATCATGGAACACTACATCAAAAACTAGTGAAGTCCTTTATGGTGACTACCCTAACATAATAAAATAAAATTAAAAATAAATAAACAAAAAGCAGAAGTGTTCCTGCCGAAGGGCTTCAGTAAAGGACGGGAGATGAATATATGCTTTGAGAGACCTTAAAAGGTTTCACGCAGCTGCTGAGAGAGACGGAGATGGAGAGAAACGGAGGTCTGGCTTTCCAGCAGGGGCATCAGCGTGAACAAAACCCCAGAGGCAGGAAGAGAAGGCGGGTGGGCAGGCCGCCCCCGACCCTGGACTGGGACAGATTGTCGAGAAGCACTTGGGTGTGAAATCCCAGGGCCTCTGACTCTCTGGGTTTGAGTCCTTCCTTGAAAATTTCACAATGATGTAACAGATGTGGCTGAGCCCCAGACAAAGTTGTTTTCTTATCCAGCAGGGGATCTCCAAAACTGCATTTACAGCTCCAAAGCAAAGTTCAGTTTCAACTTGCAAATGGCCCTCAGGAGTGAGAGGTTTATTCCATGTAGGGGCCAAGGGCTGGCTGCCCCCAAAATGTGCCGTTATGGCATTTTCCTTCTTTTATTTATTTATTTTACAGATTTTATTTATTTATTTGAGAGGGGGGAGAGAGCACAAGCAGGCGGTGGGCAGCAGAGGGAGAAGCAGGCTCCCTTCTGAGCAGGGAGCCCGATGTGGGGCTCAATCCCAAAACCCTGGAATCATGACCTCAGGAGAAGGCAGATACTTAACCCACTGAGCCACCCAGGCGCCACTGGCATATTGATTCTCTTAAATAAAAGTCACTTAAGAGAGGGTCAGTGCAGGAAGGGCACTCAGAACCTCCTCCATCACCCTGGAAGCAGGAAATCAATCTCCCAAGTGAAAGGTGCCCTCCGCATAGCAGGAGAGACATCCCCATCCTCAGACTGGGAAATTTAGAGCCAAGAAGGCTGTAGAAATGCCCGTTACTTTTACTAATGTACGACTCCCCCCAAATGCCGTTGAGAATTCTTTACTAATTTAGCCTCCTAAAGTTACATTTTTCTTTTACCTGTGACTTCCTCACAGAGGTATTGTCTCCTTGTCTAAAAAGTATACAAACCTCCTGCCATGATCCTTTCTTTGGTCTCAATTTCATTATTGGGCTTCCCTGTGCATGTAAACTCTGGCTTTTTCTCCTGTGAATCTGTCTCTTGTCCATTTTACTCTCAGTCCAGCTGGAAGACCGTCAGGGGAGAGAAGACTCTTCCTTCCCTTCACCATTCATTTAGCACCTACTGTGTCCCAGGAGCCCCGCCGGGGCTGGGGTTTCAGCAGCAGACAAGACGGACGCCACTGAGTTCTCTGGCAAGACCAGCGCAGAGGTCCCACAGGGAGCCAACCTTCACCCCACGCTGCTGAATGCAGTTCCCCGCAGGCCCCTCTCAGGACTCTGTGCAAAGAGCCAGCCCATTCTTACAGCCCCAGAGGAAGGTCAGGAAGCCAGGACCAAGGATAAGAACAAGAAGAGGGGGGTGCCTGGGTGGCTCAGTGGGTTAAGGCTTCTGCCTTCAGCTCAGGTCATGGCTCCGGGGTCCTGGGATCAAGCCCCGAATAGGGCCCTCTACTCGGCAGGGAGCCTGCTTCCCCCTCTTCCTCTGCCTGCCTCTCTGTCTACTTGTGATCTGTCTCTGTCTCTCTCTCTCTCTGTGTGTCAAATAAATAAATAAAATCTTTTTTTTTCCAATTTATTTATTTTCAGAAAAACAGTATTCATTATTTTTTCACCACACCCAGTGCTCCATGCAAGCCGTGCCCTCTATAATACCCACCACCTGGTACCCCAACCTCCCACCCCCCCGCCACTTCAAACCCCTCAGACTGTTTTTCAGAGTAAAAGAAAAGAAAAAGAACAAGAACGGGGATACAGGTGACTGCCAAAGGAGGGCTGGCTGGGCCCAGACCCCCTGGGGGAATCAGGGTATCTAATTCCCGTAGCAGCTGCCGCATCCGGAAGAAACTCCAGCACCTGTGAGTTGCATGCTGGCAGTAATCCTTGTTGACCTCAGTTACAGACCAAGGAAGGAATGCCTGGAGGCTCTTAGAACAGCCTCTAAACCACACAACTAGTGACAGTTTCAGAACCAGGGCCATCTGCCCAGCATTTGCCCTCTCCAGCCCCACGCTGTGACCCCCGGGTCACATGGAGGGAGCAAAGAAACAGGTCCTCACTCCAACAGGGTCCTGGCCCTTTTTATGGCTCAAGCTGAGATCTCTGCAAAAGTCTCTGGACACTCTCCCTGGGGGACCCCCAGGGACGAGCAGTCCCCCGGATTTGGTGAGAATTAGAGGAAGGAAGCAGGGAATCCTCTGCTGAAGCCCCAGGCTCACGCAGCCAGTGCTGGCCCTCCACTAACACACCTTCTTTGACGACAGGAAAATGCTCTCAAATGACTCACACAACGAGGTGTCTTTATTTCTCTTTTTAAAATTTTTTTATCATGTTATGTTAGTCACCATACAGTACGTCATTAGTTTTTGATGTAGTGTTCCAGGATTCATTGTGTGTAACACCCAGAGCTCGACGCCATACGTGCAAGGAGGTGTCTTCTGTGACATCCTGAGCTTGGGCTGCAGGATGAGAGAGAAGGCGGGGTCTGTTCCACTCCCCAGGTGTGCGCTGCCGGCCCTGACCTGTGTGTCAGGAGCAGTGGGACCCTGAGGACTCTGAGCACGATGGAGAAGCCAGGAAGCGGCTGGCGGGGCTCTGAGTTCCGAACCTGAACCTGCCTGTTCCAGCCATGGGAACTTGAGCCCTGCAGCCGGGAGCCGCTATGCATTCATTCATTCAGCATTTACTTCCACAAATACTTGCCCAGAGGGTTGCCGTGAGGCTTGAGGGGATTGGAAGTTGCAGCTCCAACTGCAGAGCATCTCATACCTGGGAGGCACAGCTGAAGGACCATTTCCCCCTCTCTGGGTGAGAACAGCCCTGAGCTCACCACGTGGTGCCCTGACCCTAAGAAGCGTCCCGGGGCACGTGGCTGTGGGCAAGTCACTGGCCCTCAGCTTCCTCGCCTGTAAGATGAAGGGGGGCCGTGCAGTGGAGCGCAGATCAGTGCCTCCGCCGCTCCCCCCACCCAGCTGCCAGGGTAAGGGTTGCAAACATTTTCTGTAAAAGGGGGAGTAAATAATTTAGGCTTTACGGGCCTTACGGTCTCTGTAGCAAGGACTCAACTCTGCTACTGTAGCTCAAAAGGAGCCGCTGTGTAAATAAACGGGCACGGCTCTTTCCTAGAAAATGTCACCCCCCAAGGCCAGGCAGCGGGCCACCTTTTTCCCCCAACCCGTCCTTTGCTAACCCCTGCCTTAAAGACCCCTTTAAGCTGAACTCTGGTGGTGATAAAGAAGATTTGAACACGAAGGTCTCTGTGACCGGACACTTTTCTGGACAACCCCACCAAAGCCGTCACGCAGCAGAGATGTGATTCTTTTAACACCAGGGTAATCCCCCTGAGGACACACAACAAGCACCTTCCTCCATCAGGTCCAACTCCTAGCTGGGTGGTGCTGGCAGAGTCCCCCACTGGTCCAGGCCTCATCCTCCCACCTGTGAACTTTTCAAAGACCCCCCCCCCAGGACAGGTGCAGCAGCCAGTGGGGTGTCCCGGTGAACAGCCCCAGAACACTGGTACCAAGATCTACCCCCCAGGAAGGTAGACACTGGGACTCAGAGAGGTGAAGCAATTTGCCTGACATCACAGAGCCAGGAAGTTATCCAGATGGGGGCTGGAACCCAGCTCTTGGGCACCAGGGGCCAGACTGCCTGTCTCCACCCCACACATCTCTCCTGGGGTAAATTCCAAGGGCCCTTTGTTGATCCACTTCTCCGAGTCCCGGGAGGCTGGAGGACCCCTCGGGTGAGATGAGAAGGACAGCGAAGGGGATTCTGAGTTGCCCCTCCCGTTCCACAGCTGTGTGCCAGGCTGTGATCTCAGTCACGGGAGGTTAAACAGATGAGGAATCGGGCCCCGAGAGGAACAGAGACTTGCCCGAGGCCCCACGGCCAGTAAATGGGAACCAGGGTATGAACCCAGGCCTGCTGGGCCCCATGCAGAGGTTTCGGTTGACTTCTCTGGCCGTGCTATTCCCCTTCTTTTTTGTGCTCAGAGAGGGGCAAAGCCAGAGAAGACACAGTCTGTGGGTGGCATACAGGTGAGACCCCAGAAGGTGGCATCCCACCCCGGGTGCCCCCAGCCCACAGGTGTTCGTGAGTCCGAGCTGAGCACCATCGACAGCGGGGCCCCCTCGTTCACATGGGGAGAAGCCTCTGCCATGGGGACCTAGGAGCTGGTCCACCACCCGGGGAGGTCCTCGGCTGCCAGGAAATGCCTGGAGGTCTTGAACTTCGGAACCCTCACCTCCACCTGAACCCAATGAAATAGCCTCTTGGCTGTTATGACTTTACAGCCTTGATTGTAAATTCTCCCTTGATCCCACTTTATGGCTGCAGGGTGAGCACAAGTGCCCGGGGCGTAGCCATGGGGGAGCTTTATAAAGTGGCGCAGGTCCCAGCTGGGAAGCTTCCTAGGGCTGCCCCGGCAGGAGCCCTCCATGCTCCCCAGGGATACAGGCCCCTGGCCCAGGCTGGCCCCCAGCAAGGACCCGCGGAGCCCCAACCTCAGACCAGCGGCCCCAAATCTTGCCTGACCATTGCAACAGCCACAGGCCTCTTCCAGCCAGGTGTCCCCTGCGACCTTGAACGACTCTGAGAAATGAGCCGAGTCATGAGACAATCTTCCCTCTACAGAGGAGGGGTCTAAGGCCCAGAGAGGGGGTCATGTCCAAGCCCACAGGTGCAGCCCAGCCAGCATGAGCGCTCAGGTCCAGAGCTCTGACCCCACACATTCTTCTTCCAAACCGGCATCCTGGGGTGGCCCTTTGTAGCACACTCGTATCACACAGGTGTTCGTGAAGCACCCCCCACACCCTCTGATGATGGGAGGAAGCCCCACCGCCCCTGCCACCCACAGGAGGACCGTGCATCAACACCCCACTACCCTCCTCCCTCACGCCCGTGCCCTGGCGAGTTTGGAAGGGGGGGGTCAGGCCTGTGCAGTCCTGCCCCCCCTTTTCTTCCCAGGCTCCTGAAAGCCACACATTCATGGTGGACACGAGCTCCCTCCCTTGCTTCCTCCTGGGGAGCCCTGTCCGTGGAGGGATGCGGGGAAGGAGTGAGCACGTGCGGTGGGCTGTCAGACTCCGGCGTCTGGAAGGAAGCCACATCCTCCAAGCTCAGCTCCATCAGTAATGAAGATGCTGTCCTGGCCCAGCTGCCTTCCTCCTCATCTTACTCCCGGGCCCAGACAAAGGTTGGGCGATGGCAGACGCTGGTGTACTGGACGTCAGTGGGGGACAAGACCACAATGGTTGTCCCTCCTTAGGCCTCACTCCACGTAATGTCCATGACCCCTTGGCTACAGAGTCTTTGGAGGCCCTGATTTGTGACTGACCAGAAGGAAGTAGCCCAGGGGATGGAGGACAAGGCTCTAGGAGTGGGGACCGCCGAGCAGCCAGAGATAGTCAGAGTTCAAGACTGTAGCCTCGGAGGTGGGCTTTGGTGAGCTTGGGCCCTGCTCCGGATTCAGGAGCTCTGGCTCCAGCCACCACGCCCAGCCTGACTTGCTGGACCTCTTTGTCCCATCGCTTCAGCTTTCTGGACTGCAGTGTGAATGGGGTAAAGACGGGACCCTGAACCAGAGGACTTCGTGAGATCGGTCCGGGACTGAGATGCAGAGTCCGTGCCTTTTCCTTTAGCCCACGGTCCTCAACCCGGGCTGCGCATGAGAACCTCTTGTGAAAGCTCTCACAGAGCTCGATGCCCAGGTCCCATGACTGCTGGGCTCTCGTGATGCCCCGCTCCCAGCGAGGGAACTTGACTTCGAAGCCTGAGCAGCAGGACAGGAGCTGGTAGGCCGAGGAGAGGTAATGCCATATAATATGCATTCAGAAATGTCAGCTTTTGGGCGCCTGGGTGGCTCTGATGGTTAAGCATCTACCTTCAGCTCTGATCATGATCCTGGAGCCCTGGGATCGAGTCCCGCATCTGGCTTCCTGCTCACTGGGGAGCCTGCTTCTCCCTCCGCCTCTCTCTCTGTCTCTCATGAATAAATAAATAAAATCTAAAAAAAAAAAAATGAAAGAAAGAAAAGAAAAAGAAACGTCAGCTTTTGTGATCAGTGATACACCGTGCACACCTCATTTCCAGCGCAGAGATGCCTGGGTCCAGAGCTGGCTTACTTGCCTGCTAGCTGGGTGCTTTTGGGTGACTCCTTCCCTGACACTGGTGATGCCGAGGGTGATGTCATCCTAGTAATGAATGCAAGTGCCCACCGCGATATGAAACAACAGGAGGAGTCACCTCCTCTCCCCTGCCGGTGGGTGCCCGGGTGCCCATGGTGCGGGTCCAGGCTGTGGAGGGGCCTCAGATGCCAAGTTTAGCGGTGGGCCTGCATGGGGACAGACACCAGTTTCCTCGCCCTGCCTACCATGCAGAGTTGTGCACAGGAATGTGAATGCACTTTTAGAGCTGGAATTACCTTTCTGGGGCACAGACTGAGGCCAGGGGAGAGAACGGAGCTCCCAGGCCCACTGGGACATTTCATCTGAGGCTTTGGTCCCAGCACGAGCAAAAAGGCTCTCCACATCAGAGTCAACGTCGAAACTTCCTCTTCCAGGTAGAGCTCGTTTTTGCCCCTGTGTCAGGGTCCAGGAGGAGAAAGAGAAGGAGCAGCCTTGGAATCAGGCAGACCTGCCGTGCATCCTAGACTATCAGTGAAGCCCTGCCCCTTGTGGGCCTCAGTTTCCCCAGCTGCAAGATGAGCACAGGTCCTTAGGGCAAGGGCTCATCTTAAGGATCAAGATGCTTTGCAAGGTGCCTGGGTGGCTCAGTCAGTTAAGTACAGTTAAGTCAGTCAGCAGCGAGGGAAATGAGGAGCTGAACACTGGTGTGCCTTTTTGGCTCACACTCTCCTAAGACCCGGGGGAAATTTCAGGCCTTAGCCAACCACCTCTCCTGACTTGACTCTATTTCCATCCTTGTCAGAGTCTCCAGGACCTCAGCCTGCCTGCTTGTCTTGCCTGCTTGCAAACCGCCCAAGGAGGATCTAACCCGGGCACCTTCCGAGAGCCACCTGACCCAGCCGGCATAGCATCGGTCACCTGCTGGAGGTGACCCCAGGGCTGAGTCCCGGAGGATGGGTGGTGTTGCTGCTCAGGGAGAAAGGGAGAGAGGGCTCTTCAGAGAGCCAGGAGAGCAAGTGTGGAGGCCAGCCGGAGGGCCGTGAGAGCCCAGTGCCTGCGGGAGGGCGGGGGAGGCAGGGGCCTGGCATCTGCAGGTAACAGGCAGTGGGCTTGCCCACAGGTTCAGTGACCCCCATTGTGCCCCTCTGTGACTTCGAGCAGCTCCTCAAACTTCTTCCTTCCCAATGCATGAAAAGCCACTAATAATAATACATGGAGCTTGGAAAGCCTGAGGGCTGTCTTCAGATGAGGGAAAGCATTATCATATTAACTAATTACACAAATTAAAATGAATTAATTAAATAAGTGGCTTAATGAGATTAGTGCATTTGTTGTTTAATTATCCATTACCGCTATTGATAACAGTGATGGGCTCTGCACTCATGACAGGTGACGGTCCGTCAGCGAGCAGTCACACAGGTGGCCGGAGGTCGGAGGCGGCTGCAGCTTCCCTGGCCTCGTTCCAGAAGACCCCGAGACCCTGAAGAGAGAAAGGCCAGGATGCGGTCAGCCCGCCCTCAGAGTCTGGTTTCCTCACCTGTAGCAGGGGCAGAGGCTGTCCTGCAAAGGTGGGCATCAGGGATCCTGGGGAAGATAGTGTTTCCACCACGTCGATAAATCCTTCCCTATCCATCTTCCTATTTCCCTGGGGTGGGGAGGGCCCAAAGGGTCTGCTTTTCAGCTAAGACTTGCAGCTCCTTCAGTGTGAGAACTGCCTCTGCCCCTGGGCATCCCCCCAGACCTCTCTGTATGAGCTGTGCTGAGACCTGATGCTGTGCAGGGTCTGTGAGGACAGGTCTTCCGTGAGGCCCCCAGCCTCAGGAAAGAGCCTGGCAGAGTCTCCAGGCCAAGGCAAGCACCTCTGCCTAATTATCTCCCCTCGGCTGGCTCCAGGGCCAGAGCCACCATAAAACTCAGAGTCTCACTGACCATCTGAGTCTTGTCCTGGTCCGCCATAGGTGAGGGTCTGAGAAACCATGACGCCGGACTCCAGGGGCTCTCGACTGTTCTGTCATCCCCAGGATTGCCTGCTGGGGCCACTCGCAGTCCCCCATGCCTTTGCCTGCGTTCCTGCAAAGATATATGTGTGGGTAGTTTATTTGGGAATGTGATCCAAGAAGGAGTGAGGATTCAGGGAAATAAATACAGGAAAGAAATGCCAACAAAAGGACCTGTGATCCTTTAGATAAGAGTTTGGCCACCTTACGGAGGACTAGATACAGGTCCTGAAGTTCCTTCTAGAGCCTTCCGGGTTAGGTTCAGAACCATTTTCCCAAGGAAACAAAGAGGGCAGTAGCGCCCCACCAGTCCTGTCTCCCATTGGTCAAGAATCAGCCAATGGGGTGTCAGCTGCCTTGCTCATTCAAGGTGCTGGATGGAGTGGGTGTCCCCCAGGCTCCTGGGGACAGGAAGTGGGAACTGCTTCCTTAGTGGTGCGCTCATAAAACTGGTCAAGGCTGCAACCTGCTTGCCACCGTAGTGACTGGAGTAAGAGAGGAGGCCAAGAAGACTGGAAACGTGACCAAGCAGTGGCTGATGCGGGAAGTACTTTGCAGAGGGTCTGGTACAAAGTTAGAGCATGGTTTAAAGGGCAGCTATGATTTTGTATCCCCAGTAACTTGCATTCACTAAATAATGGATGAATAAATGGAAAGAACAAGTATCTGGACTTTAGTAAGTGAGCCTCATGCATATTTAAGTGGCTCCGCTCACATGCCAGGGAGACGTGAGCCCGGGCCGTCTGGCGGGTCTCTGTCTACATTCTGCAAAGAAGTCTGAGCTCAGCCAACGGGATTTTAAACTCGTTCTGGAGGAGAGATTCTGGCTCGTGGCCTCTGAGGACCTCACAGTGTTGGGGACCGATGCTGTCCCAGCTGGGTTAGATCTCCAAAGGTGCCCTGCATGGCAGACATTACACCTGTGGCGTGTCCCCGGGGTAGACACCCCACAAAAGATGAGCAAATCTTTTGAGAGGGTTCGGCATCGACAACCACACACACACACAGCAATGACCGTCCTTCTCTGAGCATCTTCTCTGTGCCAAGCATTTTCCCAAACACACAGCAAAGAGCCCCCTTTGTTTTTTTTTTTCTTTGTTTTTTTTTTTTTTTCTTAATGTATACATGAAGACAGAAACTTCAGGCAGTCAGGACATTTTCCCGGAGCCACCCACCACACCTGGGACTCAAATTCATGTCCAGGTGGTTCCTAAACCATCTCCTTGAACCATTACGCTAGGCTGCCTTATTTGTCCTTGAAGTCTCTACCATAGCACAGGACCCACTTGCTAAGTGCTTATAGAATGAATGAAGTCCCCAGACGCCCCCTTAACAGTGGCAGATCCCATAGAAGAGACACAAAAGACCCCGCAGCCAAAGAGGGAGTGACAATAAGTTTGGAGGAATTCTGTTATTCCATTTCTCGTTTCCAGTAATGTTTAAGGACATTAAACATTTCAGTCCTCTTGATGGGATTACATTTTATTCTGAGGCTTAAAACCACAAACAAAAATAATAATTCCATTAGTTGAAAATGGTAATAATCCTGGTGAGTATGAATTTTATTGCTATGGCAACTGTAAAGCCCAGAGATAATAAATAAAAAGTTCCCACGTGTTGTGGGAAGTACATTTTGTTACCGACACTCCATTAGGCATCATAATTCCATTAGTGGTTAAAAATTGTAATAATACCCCTGACAATAATTTTTATTGCTATACCTGTAAAACACAAAGATAAGAAATAATTTTGTCAACTGGAAAGTGGCGATAATAACTCAATGGTGTTAGTGAGAAGTCTGTGCTTTGGTTTCAGTGTGACTAGCATCTTGATTTGGGAGGTAACACCTGAAGCAGCGATTCAAAAGCTGTTTGAACTTAAGCCATTTCTCCTTACCACTTCTCTTATCTTTGCAGCGAAGAGAAAAGGCGCTCTTGAGGATAGCTCTCCGTCTTTTCGATCCATCCTGGGGCTCAGTCTTCCACTCTGCTTAATGGGACCGTGTGAATTCTGTTTCCGTTTAGACTTATATTTCAGGATACAGCCATTCAGGACAGAATGGTGACCCTGGCCACAGGGAGCCTCTGATTGGGGGGAAGATAGATATTAACAATATTCACACATGTGGGCTTGCCTATGGTTGGAAGGCAGCAGGAGTGAAGGGCAGGGAAGCCGCCTCCTGTTGAGATGAGCTGCCTCAGCCCGCCCCCCAGATGGAGGTGCCTTGCAAGAAGGTCATCTGGAAACTGCTTTCAGCCTCATGTCTGGGCCCCTGTCTGGCTGCCCTGCCTCTGGAGAACACTGGCTCTTTTTCTCTCCTGGGAGACTTATCCATCCCCGGACTGACCTGGGACCGGGGGGTGGGGGGGGATTCCAGGAAATGGCAGCTCCCAGCCTCTGTTCTGCAGTAAAAGGAGAGACAGCGATGCTGAGCTGGCCACACAAAACCAGAATAATTAGCAAGTTGCCCTTTGATGAGAGTCATAAAGGCTTGGGGGGACATGTTAGGGGGACCTGGGGGACATTAGAGATTCCAGGAAGGCTTCGAGAGGAAGTGACCCTTAACTTGAGAACCAGAGGATGAGAAAGATCTATGAGAGCAAAATGCAGGAGAGAAAGCAAGCAACTAAAGCCAGAGCTGGGACTAAAGTGAGGCAAGCCAGGTGCCTGGAGGGTGAAACTAGAAGAGACATTCACCCCTTCCAGCCCTCCCAAGCCGCACCCAAGGAATCTGGCCAGCTCCAGCCTGAGCTGAAGGAGCTTGGGGTCCTCCAGCACTAGGACAGCCGGGTGTTTAAAAAAAAAAATTTTTTTTTGCCTCCTAAGTCCTCTCTTCCAGAAGACTCTGGCCCTTGAAGTATGGATGTCAAGGCTATGACAAGAACAGAAAGTACATCAGTTGTGAGGACTATCACATCATGTACAACTTTGTCAAATCACTCCGTGGTACACCCGAAACTAATGTAACGTTGTATGTCCACCATACTCAAATAAAAAAAATTAAAATGTAAATAAATTAATTAAAAATAAGTATTTTTTAAAAGAACAGAAAATGCAACCCAGGGATACAAATGTCCCTGGGGCACTGAGAGACTGGACAGTGGTAGTGAGGGGTTATGTGACAAGGGCTCCCGCACGTTCTAAAGCTTCAGCCCACCGTGCTCTGATCACAGCAATACACCAGAAGCCACACATTTTTATCTGATCTCCTAAATCCACCTTCTCCCACTGGGGATTATTTATCCACTAATTACTTTATTCATCAAACATTTATTTAATGCCTCCCATATGCCAGTTTCTTTCATTTCCATATCATCCACAATCCTCAGGCAACCTCATGGGAAAGGGAGATAGGACCATTCCTATTTTACAGACATGAAGGCTGAGGCTTTAAAAAGTTAAAGTAAATGCCAAGGTTTGCATGGTTAGCAAGTGGCAGAGTTTCGATTTCAGCCAGATCTCTTGCCCCCCTCGGTCTCGTGTCCTTTGCATCACACTATGGGAACCAGGTAAGGTGAACACATCAATGCTGAGAATCAGAGATGGCGAGTGAGTTCCAAACCAGGCAGACATTCACGAACGGGGAAGATCATACCAGGGAAGCCACGGGCCTGTAGGAGCTGGAAGGGCAGTCTGCTGTTTTAAGATCATGACAGCAGAATTAATGTCCTCATGTGCAAAATTCAGGCAATAATCCTCCCTTGCAGGTTTGTCATTTAGAAGCCACATGTACATCTATGCATGTCGTGCACTGCATTACTCTAGAGGGCACTATCCACAATATCATCATGGATTTGTATATTTATTATTTTCAACTTGTGTATCTATTAGTTTTCCAGTGGGTGACAGGAAAGCATAAAAAAGAATAGGCACCGTTTCCTAAATTCCACAAAAGTGCCCTGTGAGCCAGCAGGACTCCTGATGTGAGCTTTCCAGGAGATGGCGTGTATCTAGTGACAGGCACAGAGGAGGACCTTAATAACCACCTTAATAGCCTCCCAGCCCTTCTGCTCTCAGAGCCCACACCCCTGCTGGACCCGCCTCACAGTGCAGTTTTGAGGATGAATTAGGATAATGGGTGTGAATGTGTTTTCGTAGGCACACTAGGCCACTGTCAAGTGCAGGGAATGAATATGTGGTAAAGGACGTTGAGGGAGGCCCTAGCCCCAAGGTGAGGCCATGATCTACCCAGGAACACGTTCTGTGCTTCCTGTGCTGGCCAGGCTGTGGTGGGCTCAGGCAGCAGGGCCCCAGCGCTGAGCAGAGGGGTCTGCCACTCGCAGAGGGGACAGGGGACTGCGGCCCAGCAGTGGCATCTCTCAGACCCTCCCATCAAAGCAGTTTGTAGAACTTCCATGGAGACTTTCCAGGGAGCAGGGAGAGAGAAGGACACATACTGTGGCCACAGCTGAGGAAGCAGGGAGAAGAGATGGACTTGGGGGGGGCACCCAGGAAGCAGGCAGACCCTGGATGAGAACTTGGGGAGACGAGAGAGTGGAAGAGAGCAAGAGAGAAGCTGAGGGACGTGGAGACGAGAGATCAGGAGAAAGACCCAAGAACGATGTGCGTGTGTGTGTCTGACAGATAGATACACACACAGAGGAGGGAGGGAGAGGGGACAGGAGGGGACAGGCAGGGACAGGAGAATGGAATGCAGGTGGGACAGGACTGCAGGGGGCTGTAGAGGGACATTGTATGTGTCAGCTCCGCTGTCCGGCTGTACCATCGTGGGCAGGTCCCCAACGTCCCCCTGCCCCCGTCTCTTCACCCCGCTCCCCTCCTCCCCTCCCGGCTGCCCCACCACTCCTCAGGCTGTTACCAGCCGCGGGAGATGACTGAGGTCAGCCTTTGGGGTGCAGTGGTCCCGTGATGGTGGTGGTGGTGGGCTTTGTGTAGCTCCTGGTTTGGCCAGGTGCAGGCGAGCCCTGGGGCCTGTCTGTCGTGGGGCCTGGCAGGAGGACTGGCAAGACGGGAGGCTCTGTCTGGCTCTGGGGCGGGGTGGGTATGTGCCCGCTTTCACCAAATAGCAAGGCCAGTCCGGGAATGTTTTCTGCCAACCACTTGGAAGTGCTGAGAGCCCACAGGTGTCCTCCCATTGCTGGGCCCCCAAGGCCAGGCCCTTTGGGGACGTGGGGGGCACTGACAGGGCAGCAGCTGTGGAAGAGAAGCCGTAGGAAGCCGGCCCATGTGCCTGGCACTTCTCCCCTTTTCTCTGAGTGTGAAAAGCCCATAAAACAATTAGAGCCCCATGTGACCCTCCTGCTCAGGAGGGCGGGTGTTTGTGCTCTGTTGAGTATAATCAGTGCCAAGATAAGGGTCCCCCTTGCAGCTGTGGGAGAAGATAGGCAGCCCTATAAACCCGGGTCACCGGCAGGGCGCGGGGGTGAAAAGGCAAAGGGAGGAGCGGGCAGCACCCCACCCTGTTCCGGAGAAATTCTCCCGCTGGAATTCTGACCTGGGGTGGGGAGGGGGGTTGCTGGGAGCTTGTTCCATGGGTCCCTTCTCTGGTTCCACGAAGCCACCTGGCCCAGACTTGGGGAACCTGGCCAGTGGATGGTTAGCCACTTTTCACCAACCAGCAGGGTTGACCTTGAACCACAGCCCAGGACAGCTACAGGCAGACCACTGATCAAATACTGAACCATTTCTATCCAGTACCTGCAACTCTGCCCCTGCCCCTCGCCCCAGGACCACCTCGCTGCCCAGCCTCAGGGAGTCGGGGTGGGGTGCCTCCAGGGTCCTGGTGTGTCTAGCCGCCCCACCTCAGTTCTGATTAGACAGCACGGGGTCCCACTAGTACTTCCACAAGGACAGTCTCTCTTACCAGCAGTCCTGGTTTCCTGAACCTGAGGATCTTAGAGGAGAATGGCCCTCACCTGTATTTGGAACGGAGGGGGCCAGGAAGAGGATGAGGAGGAAAAGGAACAACCCTTCAGGGCACGTCTGGCCTCTGCTATGCCTTTCCTCAAATGCTTGATTCCTTTCATCCTGACCACAGGGTGACGAGATGCAAGAAGTATTCCACCAAATTTCCTCCAGCGTGACTCCCAGAGACACAAATTGGCACATTGCTGAGGGTATACAGTGCAAGCCCAAACTCTTGGCCATCCTGAGAAGGAAAGGAAACCAAGCCATGCCCGTTGTCAGGGCCAGGCAGCAGCCTGGACATTCTTGTCATGAGAGATAAAATCCCAGGAAGTGAGGACAGGCAGTCCCAAGCCAAACCCCTTTGGGGCAAGAAGTGAAAGGGGTAGGGAGATCAGTGAGCTAACAGTTTCATTTTGAGAATCAAATGTGTCCTCAGCCATCACTTTCACCCCCTGATTATCAATGACTTCACCTGTAAAATGAGGGGCTTGGATTTAATGACCTTTCTACTCCTCTGATTCTACAATTCTCATCCAAGCACTGATCCACCGGAAGGAAGGAATGTCTGTGGAGTGAGTCATTCAACCCAGGTAAGAGATGGCATGTCTTGCCTTAAAGAGTATAAGTTTAGGAAACAGACCTAAGCAGGGCTGCCATGTATAAACGTTCAGGTCGCCCACTGCACAAAGGTGCTCCATTGAGGAGCTGAGAGGGGTTGCTGAAATAGCAACTGGGTTCAGCTCACTAAGCAGTGCACCCTGATAAGGGGCTTCATCTGCCTGTAGGATACACTTTCGTCTAATGTGGGCAAATGTGTCCTAGGAGCTAGTGACAGCCTTGAACTTGAGAATTCTAATCTCAGTTTTGACCTAGCTCTATGACCTTAGGCAACTAGAGAAACTGGACTTCTGTACTGTCCAAACAGAAATCGGGATTGTCATTGTTACCTGGTGGAGATGATGTGAGGTTCAATTGAGAATGTATTTCCAGTACCCGGGGCAGCATCTGACCCACAGCAGGTGGTCAGCTGCCTTTCCCTCCCACTTCTCCCAGCCTGAGTCTCCCTTGGGGAAATGTTCAGTGGGGTTCTGGTGTTGAAAGTCCTTTAGTGTTAATTCTGCCCTTTCAGACTGTCTGCCAATTGTATTATCCCAGCATGCCATTTTCATCCAGAATGTTCAGCCGGGATAGGACGCATGACCTCCATACACTCGGGGGGAGCTGAGACCAGACAGAAGTCTGGGTGAAGACATCGCACGGTAATTGCGTGAGTAAATTTCACTGTTGTCTGTGAACCCAAGCACATTCACCAGGAAGCACCCTCTTCCTAATGGTTCCTGCATCTCCTCCCACATCTTGGCTCTTCCATTTCCCACTCAGGAAGGAAAAAGACTGAAAGGTGAGCATGGGCCCCAAGCATTGAAGCCGGAAGACCCCAGAGAGGTCATCTGGTTGCATTTACTCATCAATGTTGCACATCGGGCATCACTAAGGACCATCTAGTTACTTACTCTCTGCAACTCACTTGCTGCCTTTCCTGAAGGGCTGAGAACCAGTGGCTAACAGCTTTCTTATTGAGTGGGATCACCCCATTTTGGAGCTGGAGAGGCACCAAGGCCAACTGGGATGTCCCTCATGCCTGCAATCTCCCAGTGTGTTCGGGGTTACTCGTTCAGGATCAAGTCTTACCTTTGAGGCTTCACCATCCTAAGACTTTCATCTCCTAGAATTTGGAGAATGTGACTATGTCTAAAAATCTGAAACATCACTTTGTATACCTTGGGTCTTGCTCCAAGCCTGCAGTGGCTTCTCTACTTCCTATAGGATAATTCAATTCCTTTAACTGGACAAAGACATGAATGACACTCCATTTACCCCCTTAAGGGGGTCGAAGCCTGCTTGGGAACATCAAGGAGGGGTGCAAAGAAGGCCAATAAGTACATCAGAAACCAGGAAGACGGCAGCCACAGTACATGCTGCAAGGGGACAGGGAGGGGAGAGCCATGACTTGTGCATGGGGACTTCTGGGCCTTTGACTCTGGCAGGTATTTGCTCCAAACTGTCATTTTACAAATCTATCTGAGAGTCAGAGGGGGACATGAGTTATCCAAGGTTGCACAGGGAGGTCGAGGCAGAGCCAGGGCTAGAACCCAGCACCCCTCGGTCTGCATTTGGGTTCCCTTTTTTCTGCATTCCAGTGTTTCTCTTATATGGTTTTTAGTTTTTAAGTTCCCTTCTTTCTAGAGCACATCTGTAGCCTGGTGCCATGAAAACAACCCCGGGATATTGCAAGAGGCGGCTGGAGACCTGACTGCAAACCTTGGTCCTCTGCTGTGTGACCTTGAGCAAGACACTTAACCTGAGTTTCCTATTTCTCATCTGTAGTTTATCTACCAGATTCCAACTCCCTTAGGGCAGGAAGAGCATCTCATTTGTCCTCCCCATGACTAAACTGGGGGGCTTTGAGAAAGGCAATCATGAACGGGCCCCAAGCAGGAATGTTCAGGCGTCTGGTGCTTGGGAGACACACCTGAGCAGGAATTAAAGGCTCAGAGGGTGTCAGCACGTGGATGTCTTGGGAAGAGACAGGTGGAAGACAGGGAGGCAGAATGTGGCAGGAGAGGAGCTTCCTTCACATTGTTAGCGCTCTGCCAAACTAACACCTAGGAAATGTACAGGAAATGTCCATTAAAGGCTGAAGGTGGGGGACACATGGGTGGCTAAGTGAGTTAAGCATCAGCCTTCAGCTCAGGTTGTGATCCCGGGGTCCTGGGATCGAGACTTGTGTCGGCTCTGCGCTCAGCGGGCAGCCTGCCTCTCTGTCTCCCACTGCCGCTCCCCCTGCTTTTGCTTCCTCTCCCTCTCTCTAATAAATAAATAAATAAAATCTTTAAAGAAAAAAAAAAGCTAAAGGTTCGTGAAAGGTTTGGTGAGCTGACTGCTCAGGTCTCTCCCCACCCGGTCACTGAAGAGCTGTTGGGTGCTGAGACAGGAAAGCACAGGGACAATTTGCTGTCATCTGCATGACCGTGGGCAGGTCCCCTCACCTCGGTGAGCCTTGGTTTCCCCATCTGCGAAGTGGGGCTCCCTGAACACAGAGTGGATGGGAAGGGTGTGATGGGGGGTGTGCAGTCCTGGGCAGCCCGTGGTGCGGCACACCCACCGGGCACGCGTCCATTACCATACATCTCAGTCCAGGGACCCCAAGTCACACCCGTGAGCTGCGGGGACCTGCAGTGCTGGACCAGAGCCTGGAATGGATGACTGCTGCTATGGTAATTGGGCCTTTTAAAGCCATTTGCTCATTTTCTCCCCATCTCCCAACAGGTGGCGAGGCTGAACGCAGCACATTACAAATGTGCAGAAAACCCAGAACGGGATTGTTTAGGAGACAGGCTGGGCTGGCTAATTAAAATGGGCGCATCCGTAGATGGAGACATGTCTCTCCTGAGAGCCCAGGAACTCTGGGAATCATCGTTCAGCCGTCAGCAAACGCTCTCTCTGTTGGGCACTGGGACTCCAGGAAAAGTGAGTCAGAATCCCGCCTCCAGAGGCAGGGAGGGCCTTTCTCTAGTGGGGACTAAGGCAAGCAGGGAAACAGCAGGTCAAAGCCCACAGACCAAGGCATTTAAGACCAGAACCTCCAGGGCACCCGGCACTGTTTTGGGAGCTCCCTGGGACACAGAGTGGGCGCCACCTGGGTCCGTGTTGAAGGGCGGGGAGCAGTACCCTGGGTGGGGGAGGGGCACTCCAAGCCGAGGAGAGCACCCAGATCAGGTCTGGGAGAGGGAGGCTAGGAGAGAAAACAAGCCCCCTTGTTTCCCTCAACAACAGGGCCGCACAGCCAGGGGCATCACAAGATGGCCAGGCGGGAGCCAGCTCAGGTCCCTTGCCTGGGAGAGCAGCCCAGGGCTCAGCTGCTCCATCCAGCGGCCCCAGGCATGTCATACCAGACCTCGGTATCACCCAGCCTAGCCCCCTCATGTTGGATATGTGTGTACTCTCCCCTCCACCTGCCCGCCACCCTGCCCTTCCTTCCAGGTGAACCCAAGAAGCACCTCCAGGAGGCCTTCTGGGCCTCCGCCTGCAGACATGCTCAGATCTCTATTATAGAACTTGGGAAGGGCGTTGGATTTCTTCATCGGCCTCTTCACCTAACCATGAGCTCGCTGAGGGCAGGGGCAGTGCTTCCCCTGTGTGCTCATCACAGCACAGTTTGATCTGAGTATTAGGACAATTATACTGACAAGCACAAAAAGGGGGAGGATTTATTGATTCCCATCATGGAATTGCAATGGTTGAAGTAGGGGGCAAAGGGGCAGTCGCACAAGGAGAGGGCAGTTCCGGCATGCAAACACGTTATGGATGTGTTTGGGTCACACGGCACCATTGACAAACCCATACAAACACAGTCCAGGACTTCTTGGGTGGTCAGCTCCAGGGGGAGCTGGAAAAGACTTTGCCAGGCTCTGCCCAGGCTTAGTGACCAGGTGAGCTCAGGCGGGAGAGTCACCTGGACCAGGAGGGTCAAACCACAAAATCAGGGCAGGAGGGGCCTCAGAGATGGCAGCAGACGTAAATTGGCGGGGAGCAGGGAGGCTCACAGAGCTCCCCCAGCACACATCTGTGCTCCAGCCATTTCTCCTGGTAACAGTCCCCCTCCCACAGGCTGGGCATGAAACCTAATACATGGGCATAATGATCGTACCTACTTGCAGGATGGTTCTGAGGTCCAGACCATCAGGGACACCAGTGGGCATGCGCGCACACACACACACACACACACACAGAAGGATCATGTGCATATTAGCCACTGAGTTTGTTTTGTGGTCATTGTTGTGCCAATGGCTTTCTTTGCTCAACTCTGTGTCTTGGATCCTTCCAGGTTAGTATTATACATTCACCAGTCATCTTACATGCTGTCTAGTATTCCACGGCGTGGATTTCTGTTGCTTATTTAGCCATTCCCCTTTCAACAGACACTTGGGTTATGTCCAAACTTTAACCCTTAGAAACAGTGCTGCAGCAGACATCCTGAGATGTACCATACCATTTATCCCGTTAAATATTCTTTAACAACCCAAGAAATCGATTATTGTTTATGGGCTTTTGAAGTAGGGAAACTGAGGCTAGCATGGCCAAACGTCCAAACCAGGATTTGGCCCCAGGTCAGTCTGTCTGTAGAGCCCATGCTTCGTCCCCCATTTCAGGCTGCTTCTCCTGCCCCACCAGCTGTCCCCTCTCCAAGCATCCTTTACTTACAGGGGACACTCTCCTCCTCTACCTCACTTAAGGGCAAATGAACCTTTGTCCCAAAGAGGTTGTTATGGGCCTTTGTACCCAACCCCTGGCTACTGGGGTCTTCTTTTCAGATAAAGAAAGAGGGGGCAGGTCCAAAGGAGCAAAATCATTTGAAAACCATGCTGGGTGATCTCCTCTGGCTCACCACATTCACTCCATCTCCCAAGGTCTCCTCTGCAATGTGGGGACCACATTGCAGAATGTGGGGACCACATTCTCCAGAATCAGAATCTCCTGGTTCACCAGTGAGGGACTGCTGTGAAACTGGTATGCAGAAGCAAAGAGGAAACACCGCTCTCAAGGAGCAGCAGCTCCTGGGAACTTCTTCGGTGCTTTCAGGCTAGGATCCCTGACCATATCAACACCCCCAGATTTGGGCAGCAGCTCCCCTGACCACTGATGGCCCCACTCTTCCAATGGCTTTGTAAGTCCCCACTCCTACAATTAACCTCCATGCCTGGAATGCACAGAGACTGCTTCTGTTTTCCTGACCAAACTGACCCATATAAAGTTAATGCCCAAAGAGAACGTTGGCTTTTGATTGGACTATTGATTTATGAAAAGTGTTCAAATTTTAGAAGGATTTCTTTATGTTCCATTAATTTCCCAGAAGCGCTATGATCCAGAAATGAGCTGAATTTGTAATGCATGTCAAAGAGGAAGCAAGGCTTTGGAGCCAGACTCGTAAGTAGCTCTGACTTGTAGGCCGGTGGTGACCCATGACTGAGCTTCTTCCCAAAAGGACCATCTCTGGATCATTTTGTCTTTGGAATCCCACTCTGCGGAAGTGGATAGAAGCTTAACATGATCCCTCTTCAGAGAAAGTGAAGAGAGGGGAAAGGAGAGATGAAGGCAGGAGGGGAGGACCAGCCTTGCACCAACCAAACAGCTGCCCTCCACCCAGCACTCATGTTGGCTTTGCCTGGGAGGCCCAGACAATAGGCCATGTTTCCTACAAATAGCAGCTGTCTCACAGGAACCACTCATTCCATCCCTAGTAGGCATGGCAGGCTCAAGAAATAGCTCCCAGAAAGATATTCGCATCACATCCCCGGAACCTGTGAGTATCACCTTCTTTGGTAAAAGGGTCCTTGCAGATGATAGTAAGTCAAGAATCTTGAGAGGACCCTCATTGATCTAGGATGAAGACAATTCTGGATTATCCTGGTGGGACCTAAATCCAATGACAAGTGTCCTTATAGGAGAAGCAGAGGGAGATGGGAGACAGACACAAGGAAGAGGAGGCCAAGGGGAGACAGAGGGAGAGAAGGAAATGATGTGCTACAAGCAGAGAAACACTGGGGGTTTCCAGCAGCCACCAGACCCTAGGAAAGGGGCATGAGATGGATTCTTGCCCAGAGCCTCTGAAGGGAGCACACACCTTGACGTCAGACTTCCGGCCTCTAGAACTATAAGAGAATACGTTTCTGTTGATCTAAGCTGCCAAAGTTTTGGTCATGGGTCCCAGCTTCCCTGGGAAACTAATACAGAAACTCACACCCAACACCCCCAGGGAGCCTCCATCAATGAACCTGAGACTCCACTCCTCAGAGGGAGTTCAGGGCAGCATCTGGCAGGAGCAGAGTGCGGCAAGGAGACGTCCCACACACACACACAAGGGCAACAACACACAATCTGTCCTACACGTGGAAACACCCAGCAAAGGTAAGTATTGGTGGCAGGGAGGAGGGCAGGGAGAGAAGTTCTCAGACCACCCCTCTGATCTGGCCCCTTCATTTTCCAGCTTCCTCAGATGGAGGAGGTGACTTGCCACCGGTCCCGTAAGACAGTAACTGAGCCACAGTTAGAACCGGGGTCCCTGGGCTTTCCACAATGGCACACAATGTCACACCGCACCAAGGAGCTGGGAGGCCCTGCAGGAGGCAATGTCACCCAGTTTGATGATGGGAAGGTTGTAGCCTGAGAAGGAACAGGGGCATCTCCCCATTGGCTGCCCCAAGCCCCTTCCCACCAGCATGGACTATAAACCTAGCTGATTGGCTTCTCTCCAAGGTGTGTGAACGAGAGAAGTGGAAATTGAGGCACTGACACGCACAGGTCAGCTCTGGACTTGCACACTTCCAGCTGCGCTCACTAGACACCGAATTCCAGACGGAGACGGGCTTGTAGACAGCTTCCGGGCTTTTCAGGAACGGCATCAGTAGGAAAGCACAGGTCGCAGAGCTAGCCAGGGAGAAGAGTTGAACTCAGATGCATTTATTTACAGAAGCTCAGCTGCTCCTACTCATTACTACAGATCTTGGATGGCCATTCAAATTGGTCCCAAACTGTGTTCCTAAATGGACCACTCACCGGACACAGGGAGCCCCCAGGAAGGGAGCCTGATCGAGGACAGAGCCACTCCCTTCGATCAGATGCAGTGCCCAGGAAGGGACTCAGCCAGGAGCCACCAGCAGGTTCCACTCCCAGGGGCCAGGGGAGAGAAAGAGATGAGTTCCTGGAGCCTGGAGGGGACAACTGGGTTTACTACACACATTCCTCCCCACCAACATTTGATAGAAAATGATGTCTGGAGGATTTGGCAAGAAGCCACAGTCAGAAGAATATTATGGATGCTTGATCACAAGAACAACCCTAGGATATAATATCAGAGCAGGAATGAGCTTCCTTAGGTTCGTTTAGTCCAGAGCTGTCAAATAAGTGGCCTTGATACCACCACTCTTCCACTCCAGACCACAGCAGACATCACGAATCAATCACAGCCTTCTTTTGATTGTATCAGAAGGCAGACAGTACCAATCGATCACCGACCTGCAAGATAGAACCTACTCCCCCCATCTTCCAGAGGAGGCCCTGCTTAGAAGGGTGGCTCACAGCCTTTAAAGGGGGCCAGCAGAGTGCCCTCCCTGCAGCGCTCCTCCCAACAGTACTCGCCTCCGGGCATCTGTCCAGAGAGTGGCCACTGTTGGGCACACGGTTCAAACTCGGCTCCCTTGCCCTGTTGAAGCCCTGCCTCAATGAGCCAGGCCAGCTGGCAGATGGTTAGGGAGTGGGGAGTACAGCCCCTCAGTCCCAGGGTGGACGAGCAACAAGTCCAAGGACACCCACAGAGCCCCCCACCCGACCCAGGACTCCTGACATGTAGGCCAGGGCTCTTCCCGCCACAGTCCGCTGCCTCCCAAATGGGGCCACAGCATGGCACCAGAGACCAGAGAATGGTGCTGTCCCATGTGCCCCAGCATCACCGGTTTCCCGCAGGGGCAAGGCCACTCGGAGCTCTATCCCCACCCTCCTGGCAAGAACAGAGATGTGCCCAGAATGCTGCTGTTCCATGTTCAAGACAGAGGGGAAAAAGCAAAGAAGCCAAGGATGAGGAGAGGCCAACCACCCCCTCTCTGTGCAATCTAAGTCACTGTCACTTGCCTCTTTTAGAGTCTCTCGGTCCAGTGTTTACCCCTATCACAGTCACAGAGGGACCTGGCACCTCATATGGGCTGAACTGTGGCCCAACCAAAATTGATGTGTTTGTCCTAACCACCCCCCACCCCGGTAGTGTACCGTGTGAGTATATTTGGAGAGAGGGTCTTTAAAGAGGTGATTAAGATAAAACGAGCTCATTAAGGTGGGTGCTAATCTGATATGACTGGTGTTTTTATAAGAAGAGGAGATCAAGACATGGGCACATGCGCCACGATGCCCATCTACAAGCCCAGGAGAGAAGCCTTGGAAGAAAGCAACCCTGCCGGCACCTGGATCTCAGGCTGCCAGCCTCCAGGACCCAGAGGAGATACATTTCTGTTGGTTACGGCCCCCAGTCTGTGACACTTTGTGACAGCAGCCCTAGCAAAGCCATACAGACCCCCCAGTCCTACCTTCTCCTTCTGGCTTCTATTCCTGCTTCTCTCCTCCCTCCCACCATCCCACTCTTTTTCATTCTCCGTCTCTGAAAATAACCCTTCGTCACTCATTTTACAAATGTTTAGCAAGCACGACAATGCACTGGTTCCTGGAGACAGAGAGATGAATAGAAACTTGTATTTGCTGGACAAATAATCACTGAGCACCTAGTAAGTGCCAGGCTCTGTTCTAGGCATTGGGTTACGATGATAAGCAGAGAAGCAATCCGGCATTCAAGGGGCAGACAGGCTGGTGGGGGAGACTGGCCCACGAATGTCTTCCACCAAGCTCCAGGTGCAAATTCTAGACAGATGACCAGCTGCTCAGAGGAAGAAGTCACAAACTCCCATGAGAGTGGAGAGAAGAGGGCCCAGGAAGCCAGGAGGGACAGGTGGTGCTTGTGTTAAGCCTGAAAAGATGAGGAGGAATTCTCTCTCCCTCTCATTCTCCAGAAAGGCACCCATCCTAAAGCAGGGCTCAGAGGGCATTTGCTGACCACAGGAGCAAATGTGATAAAAGGACACCTGTCTCAATGGACAGTCGGACAGAAGTGGGGGACAGAGAAACAGGATGGGCAGGCAGCGACAGAAAGAAGGAAAAGGAATAAACTCGCCCCAGAGGTGTTAACCCTCCCAAGGTGACATCTGCTCTGATCTGAAAGTTAATTATGGTATTTGGATGCTTTATTTTCCATCCTGCTTAATAATTACAACAGAACCCAAAGTGTGCGATAACACTGAATCGTTATAAAATGAGATTTAATTATCCTCCCAACTCACAGGAATTAACAAGCTTCGAAGAAAACACAGACTTTAACACAGGCATTTGCCAAAGCAGGTGTCTCCTTCTTGATCCTTCCGGTCCCTTGGAGTCAGAATGCAGGGGGCATTCCCCACCCCCACCTCACCCCATCACAGGAGTGTGGCACGTGCAGGTAGAGCTGCACCTGCCCATCATGCCCATGGAAGCAGTCTGGCTGGTCCTCCTGGGTCAGGGGTACCCCCAGCAGTTAGAACTATCGATTTTTTCATTCAGTGCTCCTTCACTCAACAGAAATGTGTGGAGTGCCTACTATGTGCTAGGCATTGATCATCCTGGGTCTGAGGGAGACAAGGGGAATAGGGCATGAGGTCCGTCCTCAAACACTGACCATCTCAACCCACGGAGATGAGTCTAATAAGCAAGGGAAATATCAGAAGGTGAGAAAGGCTGGGCGGAGCACTGAAATCAGGTGTCGTGCCCAGGGACGGGGGAGCTGGCTACTTTAGACATGGTGGCCCACCTCGGCAGCCTCTCTGAGGAGGTGACAGTCCAGTTGAGGTCTAAACAACAGGGCCCCTTTGCGTCTGACTCCTCAGCCACAAGAGGCATTAACCCGGCCTCGAAGCTGGCCCCAGGGGCATTTTCTTTGAGTCTCCGTGGGGAAAATCTTTGTTCGTAGGGTTCATTTAGATCTTTTGGAAACACGGCAGAGCTGCTGGGAGCCGGGACACTGAAGCCCAAAACACTCTTCTCTCTGTGGCTCCGCAGGAAGAGACCACAGTTCCGTTTCGTCCACCACCCAGGCAATACCCCCACCTAGTGGCTACTTTCTCCTTTCTCCAGGATCGCGGGGAAGAGTCGGAGGCATCATGAAGTTTTGTGCACCAGTCACCTGGGCCTCTGGCTGAAATGCAGATTCTGGAGTGAAGGCCATGAAGGAGGGCAGGCGACGGAATGAGCACTGGGTGTTCTATGTAACCGATGAGTCAGTAAACTCTACCTCTGAAACGAATCATAAACTACACGTTAATCAACTGAATTTAAACTTTTTGAAAAAGATACAGATTTTGCTTGCATGTCAGGGATGGCGCCTGAGACTCTGCATTTCTAAGGAGTTCCCAAGAGATGCTGGTACTGGTGGTTCTCAGGCTTCACTTCGAAAGACAAGAAAAATGACATTCCTGAGCAGCCCCGAGCAACAGCAAACCAGCAGGGACTCATCCACGATGCTTGTCCGTGGCCCCACTGTGCACCAGCCCTGCCACGGTCTGAGCCACATACTAGCTCTGGGTCGGTGAGCAAGTTAAGCTCTCTGTGCCTCAGTTTCCTCCTCTGTAAAGGAATGAAGTGAGAATAGCACCTACCACTTAAGGTTCCTGGAAAGAAGTGAGTTGATAGGTAAAACACTACCTGGCCCTTTGTAAGGGGACACACGAGTATTCACTACTATTATAATGCGAGGCACTCCTTATCAGTCCTTTGAAAACCTCATTAAGCCCGGCAGGCTGAGAAGAATATTTAAATAGTGAAGAGTCTAAACTGCAGAGTCCTTTAAAAACCAGGCAGTTTTAAAGTGCCAGGCATACCTTCCCTGCCCCCATTTTTCTGGCCACAGAGCAGCTTTCCAGGGTTAACCCCATCCTCAACCCGCTCCAACAACTCCCATTGGACTTTTCAACGGTTCCCAGAGGCCCAAGCTTTGGGCCATCAGCGCTCTCCTTCCCCCCGGGCTCAGTGATTGGATCGAGAATGGGCACGTGATCTGGGCCAGGCCAATCTATGGACTCTCCGGGGCTGTTGCCAGGGTGACTGGGAAGGAGACGCCCTCTTTTCTCCGGGATCAAGGACTGGGAAGAAATGAAGTCCTGGCGCTTCCCGGTTTGTCTTAGCGGCTGCTGAGAGCGAGCCTGCCTGAGCAGGGGCCGTACAGAAGAAATCTGAGCCGAAGGATGGAGAGAGGGCTCTGGGGGCACCGTTTGAACTCCTGATCCAGGCACTCCTGACTCCAGATGCCCACACTGGAGTTGCATTAGGCCAACAATTTCGTTTTTATTTCTTAAACAGGATTCAGTTGGGTTTCACCGGACACTTTACTGAGGAGTCCTGTGACAGGTGTTACAGCATGTCTCTGTCCTCCGTGCTATGATGACGTGATCTAAAAAGTGTCTTTCTTTGCGGAGGAGGAGGAATGCCCGTCACCACAATGCAAGTTGGGTATGAGTGTGCCCTTCTACAGATGGGGAAGGTGAAGGCAGTATCACATCTAGGTCCCATGGGGTGGGGGGAGCAGAATTTGGGTAAACCTGGTCTATCCCGCTCTGAAGTCCTTGTTATCTGCATTAATCCACATTGCCTTCTCTGAGCCCACCACTCCTCTTCGTCTGGAGGAATTAATTCCTCACCAGAAAACGTTGATGTTGAATGTTGATTGATGATTCTCAAAGGGTGATCCCAGGATCGGGGCAGCAGCAGCAGCCTGGCCTGGGAACTTGTCAGAAATGCAAATTCTGGGCCCCCAGCCAGTCCTCCTGGATGGGAACTTCTTGGGTGGGACCATGAATCTGTTTTAAGGAGCCCTCTAGGACATCCGGATGCACACCAGAATACAGGCCCTTCTGCCAAACGTGAACAAATCAGTGAACAAATCAGCTTCATGTGAGTTCAATTAGGTATTTGCTGAGCACTATGTGCCAGGGCTGGGAGTACAGAGATAAGCCAGATGACGCCCTTGACCTCCAAGAGTTCCCAACCTGGGGGGAACTGCCAACTCAGCACTGCACATCCGCGGAACAAACATTTCTGAATCGGGGGCACTTGCAACCGGCATCCCTGTTTTCTCGGCCGTGGCAAACACTTTCAAACCTCCAGGCCTTCACATACACACCCCACGTGCCTCTGCCCTCCGGATCTGGAAGGCTCCTACTCTTGCTTCAATATCCAGCTTCAGCATCATCCCCCTGAGGCCTCCCAGAGGAATTCATCAACCCTCAGCCAGGAGGGGTCCCACAGCAGGGTTTCCAGCCGTCTCTCAAGGTACTCGGCACACTGCATTAGCAAGGGCTTGTAAGGCAGCAGTTTCTAGCACCCAACTGTAAGTCATTTGAGAGCAGGCACTGTGTCCCACTCATCTGCCATCCCTGGAGCCCCGAGCAGGGCCTGGCGCACAGCAGGAACCAATAAATGTTTGATAAATGGGTTAATAAGGGAATTAAAGGCAGGCTTGAAGGACAGAAGAGGCTTAACAGCACAGCCCCAGAGAGGGTGTGGGGTCTGCACTCTTCCAGGGCCAGCATGCCCTGGGAGCTGGTAGGTCATGCACAACCTCAGGACACTCCGACCCACTGAATCAGAGTCCATTGTCACAAGATGCCCAGGTGACTTGTGCATTTTCAAGTTTGAGTAGCTCTGCAAATGGCTGCCTCGCCCACCCCCCACCACCGCTGCACCCATGCTTCGAAGAATTATTATTGGGTTGATTTTATGCACAGAAAATACATATATAGGCACTGTCAGCCAAAGCACTTTGTTCTCCCCCTGGGAAAACTCCCAAACTTTGACAGCTTCGGGAAGAATGAGAAAGCCAGGGGCAGACAGCTTCTTATTTCCCCACACCCAGGACACAGCCTGGGGGCAACACTCCAGAAAGGAAACAGAGATACCGTTTCCGCTCTCTCCCTCGACTCCTGGCACCACAAAGACTTTCAAGAAAGATACACAGAGCTTAGTTCTGGTCGAAAAGTCTCCACTCATCTAAGAATGCAATCAATAATGGGAAGGGGAAATCGATGGCGCCAGGAGATCCATCTCCCTGTGTATTTATGGAGCGCGGATCCCAGGGTGGCGGGAGGCTTCAGCAAACTGGACAGTCCGTGCCTGCTTCCCAGAGATCCTGCTCTCCTTCCCAAGAATTATGGGGTGTCCTTTGTCTCTGCTCGATAACACCCTGGAGTTACAGAGCCATTTAGAAACGAATTGGCTCATTTTTCTCCCTCCCCCTTGCTCACGGTGACAGGTCACCCTGGCCTAGGAGTTATTAAGGGGACAGATAGGACACTTTGCCCATTCCATCTGGCCCATGTCTGGCTTCACCGGCCTCCCTCTGTTGCCAGCAGGCCCTAAAGCTTTAACTCCTCATCAGAGATATAACATTTCAGAAAGGAAAAAAAAAAAGAAAGAAAGAAAGTTGAGAAATTGAGAGGTACGTTTTTTATTTTACTCCAGGTATTTTTTTTCTCCTTGGAGGAAATTCATCGTTGTCTGGGAGCGAAGGGTCTGAAAAATGTCCCATTTTTTCCCCCCACCTCCACATATGCCATACCTGATATTCTCAGGAGCAGGTGGAGTGTGACAAGGCAGGGTTTATTTTCCCCCAAGATTAGCAAAGCCATTTCCTAAAACTAAAGTCCCTGTAAGAGCAGCAGGGAGACAAGGCACTGAACCTCTATGGGGCCTCGGTTTCCCCATCCCTGCTAATGATAAGCCCAAATGCTGGAATCACTTCCAGGAAAGTGCTTCGTACACTGCAGCTTAGGACGCACCCGATCGTCCTTAACTCACACCCATCTGTGAAGTTCTGTCATAAGAATATCAGCTGCCGCGTACTGTCTCACACTCTCTAGAAGTTGGTGGCACTTATCACAGGGAGTGTCCTGGGCAACGGTTAAGGCTCTGGCCCTGCCACTCGTTAGCTGGGGATGGGACGATGGGCAAGTCATCTAACCTCCCTGAGCATCTTTGTGTCGTCAGGATGAAAATAAGAATGTCCCACAGGATGAGGGAGAGGTAAATAAGAATACATTTAGAAACCCATTAGGGGCGCCTGGGTGGCTCCATCAGTTAGCGTCAGACTCTTGGTTTTGGCTCAGGTCATGATCTCGTGGTTGTGGGATCAAGCCCCAAGTCAGACTCTATGCTCAGCAGGGAGTCTGCTTTGTGATTCTCTCTCTTCCTCTCCCTCTGCCCCTCCCCGCAGCTGGCACATGCTCTCTCTCTTGCGCTCTCTCTCTTTCTCTCCAAAATAAATAAAATCTTTTTTGAAAAAGAAACCCATCAAGGAGAGGGGTTAGAATGGGGTAAACCACACTCATGTTTAATCTTCACAGAGCCATGGTCCTAGCTGTCATTTACCCCATTTGAGCAATGAGGACCCTGAGATTCACCTTCAGTTAATGGCTCAAGGTCACATGGTAGCCAGCAGCAGAGCCAGGAATGACACTCGGGGGTTCTGGTTCCACTGGGTTATACAGATTTCTCAGTAAAACCACAACAGTTTCCGAGAAACCAGTTAGAGTTGCCGGCGAGCTAGCCCTTGAAGGTGGTGAGCCCCACCCCTTCTGCCCCCAATGTTTGCACGTACGAGCTGCTCCCCACAAGCTCCCACCCCCAAGAGGCTGGCCAAGGGCTGATAGTGCCTCCAGATGTTTCCAGGCTCAGGAAACCTTCACCATCCCTTGAAGGTTTCCTTGGCTCCAACTCCGGCTGGTAAATAGTCCGGTTAGTAAACCCTCCCATATGGGTGACCTCCTTAGGTTGAGCCGTGTGTCTCTTGCCGAGCTTCCTACAAGGAGGGGTTGGACTGACATTCTTCTGCACTCCCTGTGAGCTCTGAGGGTAAGGAAATGGACTCCAACCCCCACATTTGAGTCATGTGCCTCGGGTAACTTCAGGGGTTGGCAGCAGAGCTGGGAAGAGTGAGGGGACTCTGAAGCCAGAGGTCTCTGAGTTTGAATCCTGGTTCCGCCTTTTACCAGTTCCGGTAAGTTACTTTCTCCGTGCCCCAATTCCTCACCTATAAAGTGGATATAAAATAATAATACTGTCCACACGTAGGCTTTCTGTGAAGGAGAGGTAAAAATACTACATGGAAGCCTCCAGCACACATTAAAGCACTCAATAAATATCAGTTGATTATTATGAGCATGATCCTCTGCCCACAGACCTTTTTATGCCTCTGTATCTTTGCACATGCTACTCCCACCATTCAAACAAAATATCATTTGTCTCTTTCTTTGTTTGGTAAGCTCCTATGCATCCTTCAAGACCCAGCTTAAATATCTCCTCCTCTGGGAAGTGGCAAGCTAGAAGAGTTGCCCCTCTCCCTTCACAGCAGTAGTTGCCAGCCTGGGGGTGTCAGATTCTCTGAGGGGAAGAGGGAGTGCAAGGACCCCCTGATTTGAATCCACACCTATCACCCTCTAAAGGTGGAATAAGTAAAGTAAAATGTCCCACAATGAATGAACAACTGTTCTGCAAATGGCTGCCATTGCTGTTGTGATTAAGGAGATATGAAATAATTATACAGTGTTGCCAATTACTTAATATGTTGTGTCATGCAGTTCTTCAATCAATATATACTAACAGTGCAAGGACCAGCATGTGAGATATCATAAAATTATCTTTGTCACATATTTTGTGTCTGTGTATGTGCCTTTATGCTCGTAGAGAAAGGTCTAAAGGACACACTCCCAGTCAATGGTGCTCACTCTGGAGAATGTACACTATCCTTGCTTGTGACTTCCCTGAGGGGGTGATATGTAAGTTGGGTCTTGATGGATAAATAGGAGTTTACCAGGCAAAGAAAGAGAGAAACATTTGTGGAGATATATATAGATAGATAGATAGATAGATAGATACCTATTTGTGGATATCCATATATTTATACACACACACACACACATATGTATATATTATGTGGCTGGATTAGATCACAAATATTAACCTAGTTGGTTCTCTGTATCTACCCCTCCCCCCACTGCTTTCTGCCTAACTTTAGGAAGGAGAAAGGACAAAATTCTGTAAAGACTAAAGTGCCTGATGGTATGATTGCCAAGCATGAGAAAAGTTTGAGAGAAGGATGGGTGACAGAGGGGAGAGCATGGGCAGGGGGAGGGGCAGAGAGTGGGGAGAGTAGCCCGGACAGGAGAGGAAGGAGGAGTCCTCCAAATGGAGCAGAGGAGGACCTCTGCCTCAGGACCTTGGAGCAGAGGTGCTCAGAAGATGAGCTGCTCTCAGGTACTTGACCAACTCCACTCATGAGCCCAGGATGTGGATGGCTTGGGATGCCATCATTGTACCCTCCAATCTAAGTGGAACTGAACAGAACCAGCCACAAATGTCCTATTGGGTGAAGCAACCAATTTTACACAGAAAGATAGAAAGATGGATGGACAGGTGGATATATAGATAGTGTTTGAAAAGAACACACAGGGGTGCCTGGGTGAGTGGCTCAGTGGGTTAAGCATCCAACTCTTAATTTTGGCTCAGATCATGATCTCAGTGTTGTGAGATCATGCCCTATATCAGGCTCCATGCTCAGCAAGGAGTCTGCTTAAGATTCTCTCTTTCTCCCTCTGCCCCTCTCCCCCATATGCTCTCTCTGCCTTTCTCTCTCTCTCTCTCAAATAAATTAATTAATCTTGAAGAGAAAGGAAGAGTAAAGTACACACAAAGCTATGGAGGTGGAATTGGGCTGGGGAGCAAGGTCCAAGGTTGGGACTTGCAGTCTTCACATATTTACTAGCATAAATAAGATATACAGGCTTGCCTTGGGGCACAGTGGTGTGTCTCAGTTAGCTGTTGCTACACAAAAAACACTCTAAAACTTAGTGACTCAGAACACTTATTTAGCTCAGGATTCTGGGGGTTGGCAATTCAGGTTGAGCCCATCTAAGTGGTTGCTCTGATCTCAGCTGGGCTTTGTCACATGTCTGCTGTCAGCTGCAGGTTACCTAGGAGGCTCAGATTCTGAGGGTTAGCTGAATGTCAGCTGACACAATAGGAAAACTAGGCGGAACCAGGATTCTAACTCAGAATTCCCTTACTGTCACATGCTCGTCCTACAGCAGGCAGGCCCAGGCTGGATCACATCAAAGTGGCCGGCTTCTGAGAGAACAAACAGAAGCAGGCCAGTCATCCAGGTTTGGCACCAACACATGGTTCTGCTGCGTTCCCAAAGCTACCCTGGATTTAAGGGCTGGACAAACAGATTCCCTATCTTGATGAGAGGGTCTCCAACATCACATTGCTAAGGCCTAAGGATACAAGAAGGAGAGTGACTCCTGCCATTTTTTGCAAACAATCTCGTTCAAGATGGTAAAAAACAAGGAAAGCCAGCAAATCCCTGAGGTCTGAGGCAAGAAACTCCTCCTCATCATATCTATAAAGCCCTTTTATCCCTACTTTTGCATTCACTCTTCTGATAACCCCATGTATCAGTTCCCTGTTACTGTGTAACACACGGCTCCCAAACTTGTAGAATAAAACAATGTACCTTTATTATCTCATGGTTTCAAGAGGTGCAAGGAGTTTGGCAGAGGGTTTTGGCTCAGAGTCTCTCATAACACTACAGTTGAGATGTCAGCCAAAGCTCTACTCATCTGAAGGCTGGACTGGGGCCAGAGGGTAGGCTTCCACAACAGCTCCCTCAACTGGCTGTTGGTGGGAGACCCCAGTTACTCACCATGTGGACCTCTCCACAGGGCTGCATGAGTGTCCCAGCAACATAATGGCCAGCTTCCTAGAGAGCAAGGTGGCAGCCACAGTGTCTCCGCTGACTTCTGGATCCAGAAGTCACAGGTCAACACCCTGCAGTCTGTCTACTAAAGTCAAGTCACTAACACAGCCCACACTAAAGAGAAGGGGAATTGGGTTCCACGTTTTTAAGGGGAAGAATACCAAAGAACTTGTGAGCATACATATTTTAAAGACAACAACAATCCACTTTCTGGTCACCAAGTACTTTCATCTCTCCCACATTCAAAATGAACTTGCCCCATCTTGAAAGGACTGGATCTGGACCTCAGTGAGAGACACTGCTCAGGATCCTACCTCTTTCTAAATGTTGTCATTTTGGTAGAAAGATTCCTGTAGCCCAGAATTTCTGAAGGCGGTAAGAAAAGAAGACACAGATTCTGCTTTCTCTGATGAGCCAGTAAAGGATCATTAAGCACTCAGAAGTATAAAGTGACAAACAAAATAGTAATTTCCAGGGATTATTTGTGAGGAACGGCAGAGAGAAAAGAGATGGGGGAAATGAAGAATTTCAAGCCTGCAAAGTGGTTTTGCTCCCAGAGGACCTAAGAAAGACGCTTAAAGTTCAACTCCCTTTGAAGAGAAAAAGATTTGAAAGATTCAGAAGCCAGGGGCTGGAGGCGGGGGCTCCCTTCACTGGAGAAGGATGTAGGCCAATGTCATTCCCAAAGGGATCTGGGAGCAGATTGGGGGGGGGGCAGGGAGCATGCTGAAGGAAACTATCTCCCAGCATCTGTTTGAAAAGAAACTTTTAAAAAACAAAGTGAGGGGTGCCTGGGTGGCTCAGTGGGTTAAGCCTCTGCTTTTGACTCGGATCATGATCCCAGGGTCCTGGGATCGAGCCCTGCATCGGGCTCTCTGCGCAGTGGGGAGCCTGCTTCCCCCTCTCTCTCTGCCTGCCTCTCTGCCTATTTGTGATCTCTCTCTCTGTGTCAAATAAATAAATAAAATCTTTTTAAAAATAAAAATAAATAAATAAATGAGAGCAAATGTTTGCCAGAAATATAACAGAACAGGGATTAATATCATTACATTCAAAGATATCATATAAATACTTAAGAAGAAAAAACATTAACCCCTAGTGAAGAAGTGGGCAAAGAACAGGAAGTTCACAAACAGAAAAAAAAAAAAAAACTAGAAAAAAATGGCTAATAAACAGAAAAATACAAAACTTCACTAACATATGCTAAATTAACAATTAGATCATTTTTTTAACCCATGAAATAAGCAGAGGTGTTTCCTCTTAAGAAATGTTGATTAAAACATGTCAAACTTGAGAGGACTTATTCCCTGAAAGGTATACGTCTGTCCAACCTTCTTTCAAAC
The DNA here is from genome assembly GCF_020171115.1 of Neogale vison. NCBI lineage: Eukaryota > Metazoa > Chordata > Mammalia > Carnivora > Mustelidae > Neogale > Neogale vison. Next base: position 12,389,757 of record NC_058102.1, on the reverse strand, counting down.
ACATAACAATAGTCATTAAAAGTTCATATCTCAACTTTTGTATCAACATGGACGGGACTGGAAGAGACTATGCTGAGTGAAATAAGTCAAGCAGAGAGAGTCAATTATCATACGGTTTCACTTATTTGTGGAGCATAACAAATAGCATGGAGGACAAGCATGGAGAGGAGAAGGGAGTTGAGGGAAATTGGAAGGGGAGATGAACCATGAAGGACTATGGACTCTGAAAAACAATCTGAGGGTTTTGAAGGGGCGGGGTGGGAGGTTGGGGGAACCAGGTGGTGGGTATTATAGAGGGCACGGATTGCATGGAGCACTGGGTGTGGTGCAAAAACAATGAATACTGTTATGCTGAAAAAAATATATTAAAAAAATAAAATAAAATAAAAATTAAAAAAGTTCATATCTCTGGCTGAATCATTCTATCACTAGAAATTTTTTAAAGATTCATTTTTTTGAGAGAGAGAGAGAGCTCTCAACTCAGGGGAGGGGCAGAGGGAAAGAGAGAGGAATCTCAAGCAGACTCCTTGCTGAACAAAGAACCTGACACAGGGCTCGATCTCAGGACCCTGAGATCATGACCTGAGCCAAAATCACGAGTCAGCTGCTTAACAGACTGAGCCACCTAGATCACTCACTCACTAGCCCCTCAATCACTAGAAATTTAACTCAAGAAGATAAGTAAAGACATGAACAGAGATTCATTTATGGGCCTAGTCATCACAGGATTAATTATAATAGAGAAGAACTAGAAACTACCCAGACATTGAACAACAAGGAAATGATTAAGTACACTCATTTAATCTACCTACAATGAACATACAATGGTACATTCATATCATGAAGTAGGAGCATGTGAGAGAAGTCATATTTTCCCAAAATATTTAACGCCATGAAGAATTGCTCACAATATAACATCAAATGAAAATATAAGGCACAAAACTGAATATGTTATAGTACCCATAGGTACAAATATGTAATTTTGGAATACATAATCGTGGGTATAGAACAGAACATGGAAGGAGATACATTGGGATGTTAACAGTGAGAATTTAATCAAGAAAAAAATGTTACAGCTATAAAGGGCCTTCGGATAAAACGTGGGATGCTACAAAAAAGATTAAGCTGAAATAAGATTTCCTTTCAAATTATATGATATAAGCCTTGAGTTCCATTTTGTTTGAATAAAACTGCTCTTAAAACACTGTTTGTCTTTGGGACGCCTGGGTGGCTCAGTTGGTTAAGCAGCTGCCTTCGGCTCAGGTCATGATCCCAGCGTCCTGGGATCGAGTCCCACATCGGGCTCCTTGCTCAGCAGGGAGCCTGCTTCTCCCTCTGCCTCTGCCTGTCATTCTGTCTGCCTGTTCTCACTCTCTCTCCCTCTCTCTGATAAATAAATAAAATCTTTAAAAAAAAAAACACACACTGTTTGTCTTTTATTCCACACTTACAGAGCACTTTGATGTTTCAAGGTTTCAAGGATGTAGAGACAACAAAGTTGGAGGCCCTAGTCTCAAAGACCTTTTTGTGATCAAATGGGGGCAGCGGGAGGATACACTAATAATTGCAGTAGAATACAGGAGGCCCAGTAAAAACTTGAGCAGGGAGTGACTAACTCCCAGCATCCGAGGAAAGACTAGAAAACTTCTAGAAGAGGGCAGGAGGAAAAATATTCCAATGAGTCTTGAAAGATCTGTAGAAGTTAGCCAGGTAGACAAGGAGAAGGCAGGAAATTCCAGATATAGGAAACCACTCGTGTATGGTGGGTAAAATAATGCCCCCCCAAAGATGTCCATGCCCTAATCCCTGGAACCTGTGAAGAAATTCCCTTATGTGGCATAAGGAACTTTGCAGATGTGATAAAGGTTAAGGACCTCGAGCTGAAAAGAGTCACATAGATTATCCAGGTGAGCCCAATCGGGGCCGTTAAAATCTGGGAGTCTTTCCTAAGCTCAGGGGGAGAGGCAACAATACAAGCATAGTCAGAGAGATGCCCACGGCCAGCCTTAAAAATGGAGAGAGGAAGCCAAGGACTGTGCCAGCCTCCGGAAGCTGGCAGAAGTAAGGGAAGGGATTCCTCCCCAGAGCTTGTAGGAAGGAAAGGCAGAGGAACCGACACTGTGATTTCACCTCCAGCTTCTGGAACATGTTTCAGACTTCTAACCTATAGACATGCAACATAATAAATTTATGTTATTTCAAGCCACCAGGTCTGTGATCGTTTGTTACAGCAGCAATAGAAAACAAATACACTGTGCAAAGGTGTGGAGATGCAAGGCTGCAAAGCACATGGGAGGAACAGACAATGAGATCAGCGATGCACCATGTAAATATTTATCAATCACCTGCCACACATCAGTTTCTTGCTTCTGCTGTGTGTGACCCAGCTTTCACCCTCTAGGAGCTCACAGACCAGTGGAAGACACAGACCAGTAATAAAAAAAAGAAAAAGAAAAAGTGACACAGTGGGCACCTCGGTCTGTTAAGCTCAGTCTGTTAAGTGTCCAACTCTTGATCTCAACTCAGGGCTTGATCTCAGGGATGTGAGTTCAAGTCCTGCATTGGGGCTCCATGCTGAGCATGGAACACTTTTTTTTTTTTTAATTGCATAGAAAATAGCATGGAACACGTTTTTTAAAAAAAAAAAAAAGTGACTGAGGATCCTGGGAGGCTCAAAGGAGGGCAAGACCAGCGTGCCTGGGGACTGGTAGTGGCTCCATGGAGAGAAGACCATTGGGTTGGGTCTTTCCTGGGTGAAGGGCTTTCCAGGTTGGGGAACAGCATAAGCAAACACACTGAAGATATCTTAGCATATTTGAGGAAGGGCAAGTTGTCCAAGCTAGCCAGAGCTTGGGGAGAGCTAAAGTGTTGGGAGCTCAGGAATGACTAGCTCATGAATGGCCTTGAATGTTGGGTTAAAGGGTTTGAACTGTGTCCTATAGGGAAGAGGATGGGGCATCTAATTCTTGGCGAAGAATGAGTGTGTTTCTCTTCTAAATCCCCAATGCACTGGTATTTTCTGGAGATAAGAGGACTTCCAGGTCTGGAGAGCTGGAAGGCATTCAGACGGTGCTAAGTCAGGAGTCTGGGAGGCTGGGCCACGGGGGAGCCCAGCTGGAGGGTGGTTGGGCGCCTGACAACAGCTCAGCTCACATATGCCTCCAGGTCTGTCTGCAGGCAGCACTCCCTTTCCACGGGACCTTCCTGAAATGCAATGCAGAGATTGAAGCCTCTTTCTGCCCTTGCTTCCAGGCCAGCCTAGGAGGGTTCCTTCTAGCCATTAGGAAGAAGACATTTATCTCATGCCTCCCCATGCATACTCTCAAATCCTTTTACTGTGCCTTCCTCATCCCTCTCAAGTTCACTGCTGTATGCTCCAGCCTCTCCCTTGACAAATACAGGTTGAAAGAGATATAGGAATGGTATCATCTGAAGGCAAGGAAAGCTAGAGCACATCAATCATAGCACTTAGTCCTCTTGGTCTTTATCTCCAGCTTTGTCTGGGGGCCAGGTTCAATAGCATGTCCTCTGAGAAGCCTTCCCAGACCTTCCCAAACAGAGATAACCTTTATCTCCCAGGTGCCCTCACTGCATGACACCTATCTGTGGAATGCAGAAGACCACTGGGGTCTGCATCAGACATTGGTCAGATGCTCACCAAGTTCATATTCTCTTCCCAGGCTCATAGCTCAGCTCCCTTTCCCAGCCCTTCAGCACTAGGTGGGGCCAGCTGCCTTATTGCCGTCAATGGAATGTGAGCAGAAACGGGGTGCCCCTTCTAGGACAAGGCAGCTAAGGATGTGAGTGTCCCCTCCTCTGGCTCTTTCTCTCCCCTTCTCCTCCTCAGAAGCTGTGCATTGGGCTCCAGATGGAAGGTACCAGAACCCAAACCACCACTGGGAGGATGGCCTGAGTAGGAGCATCCACAGAGCACTGTACATGAATAAAGATGTTGCTTTTTATTGTGCTAATTCCTGAGATCTGAGTTTTATAGCAATTGACATCTAGGCAAGATAGTCACGTGGAAGTCCAGTGGCCCTACTGAAGATGTCTTGTTTCTGAGCTAATGTTCTCATCGCCTCCTCCGTGAACTGAGTTCCTACTTCTTTGTGGGTGTCCTGCTCAGCCCTACACTGACCAGGATGTGAGATTTTCCCCTTCTTCAATGTTTACACACACACACACACACACACACACACACGCACGCACACAAAATCCCACTCACAGACACATTACTGAAGATCGACGGGGTCCCCACTGCAACAGGCCCTCACCCCAGGGAACAGGGAAACCCCCTGGCCTTTGTCTTCACCTGCTTCCCTTGATTTTTCTGGGCCCTCTTCTTCCATCTTCCCTTCTCCTCAACCCCAACTCAGCAGAAGAATGAGTGACACCCTCTCATTTCAACCAGAGCTGCCGATCCTCTCCTCTGATATCTTGTACCTGTCAGCAATGGGCAGGATCGCCTTAGACAAATGGGACCGTTCACTTTCCTGTGGGGCACAGAGGACAACTAGAGGATGTTGCAGGAGCTGGCCAGGTGAGACCCTGTGATTCTGCACTAGCTGCCCATCAGAACCCTCCAGGGAGCTTTCAAAAAGATGCACATGTCCCCAAGGTTCTGGGTAATTGGCATGGGCAGTGCCCATCTCATCAGACAATTATGGTGTGCAGCCCAGCAGAACTCCCAGCAGCAGCACATCCAAATCAAGCTGTGGGGCTCAACCCTGTGCTCTCGGTCCTGAGGCTGGGTGGCAGGAGGAGGAGCCAGTCCCACCTTCTGATCCCTAGCCTCCGAGGGAACTTTCCCAAATAAGGCCCCCCCTTCCAGTAGAGAAGTCCCCACACCAGCTGCTAGTACTTCTCTGCTCACCTCATTCTATCTGCTTCTGTTCCATTCTCCCCATCTAGACTCTGCGCTCCTCAAAGTCAGGGACTGGGTCTTGTGCTTCTGATGAAGTAGGTGCTCAGTTTGCAGAGGAATGGGGTAGAAGGGGGCTGGGTGGAACCACAGGGGAAGATTCCCACCCTGAGGATGGAATGCAGGCCTCATGAGCCCTTGCTCCAGAGAGATGTCCCCTACTGCAGAAGGGGCCTTGGGTTCATGCCTGGTCCCACCAACATTCTGCCCTGCAGCTCAGATGGGAGCAGTGAACCCCATTCCACTGCCAGCCCGGCTTTTCCCAGAGCAGGGTTTCTCAGTGGCAGCACCATTGACATTTTAGATCAAATCATTCTTCATCGGGGTGGGAGGGCTGTCCTGTACATTGTGGGACGTTTACCGGCAACCCTGGCTTTCACCCACTAGATGTCCCCACCGCCTCCAGACATCGCCAAAAGTCCTCTAGGCAGCAAAATCACCCCTGATTGAGAACTACTATCTTAGAGGTTTGGACCTCCTCAGGTACGGCCCCTATCCTAGCTGAGCCCCTCACAGCACTCAGGAGACTACAGCGAACTTAGGTAAGGTCATCTAATCCCAAACTCCAGAAAGGTCTGCGGGCAGATGGCCCAGCCAAGGGCTGGAAACATAAAGCCTGCAAGACCTCGTCTGGAGGTCAGAGTGGGGTGTGACAGGTAAGGACTCCCAAGTCCAAGGCTCTTGCTCTCTCTGGACTTCTCTGACTTCAGGTTGAGGAGCTGCAGCTGTGGGGGAGGACGCTGGAGGAGGGCAGGGAATGGCGGTTCATGGCCACTGAGGTCTCCTTGCCCCAGAGACCGGGGTCCAGATTTTTGCATCTCCAGAGGGCAGACAGACTTGGAAGTTCTGGCCACTGGCAAGACACCTGCCTCTGGAATGCCCCTGAGCACACTGGAGAAAGGTGACTCCTTTTTCCTTCCTTTTGGGCCTATGAGTCTAATCATAAAATACTCTCTGCTTCGAAGTCTATAGGAGAAAATGCCTTCTAAATCCATTAAGTTGCTAATGCGTGCGTTCGCAGACCAGAAAGAAAGGTGCGGGATTGATGGATGTACTTGTCATATTTATGGTTTGTAGTCATGTGATTAATGGGCTTTGTGGTTTATAAGGCAATGCTCATTTCACTCTCCTCTTTAAGCTCTGGGTGATTTACAGGACCTGGCATTGCTGTTGCATTTCAATGGGATGACAGTGATAACATTTTATCACCCTGGATTATCAATTAGTCTCCTTTGAGAAAAGGATGTCCCAGACTCTTATGGGAACAGGGCAGGGAGAGGGGATGCCTCTGGAGAGTCTCGGGGCCTGGTCACCTGGAGATCAAGGCCTTTCTCCCTGAGAGCTGTGTCCCCATTCAGCCCCAAGAGGAGAGGCTCCAGGCGTTGGGAGGCATGACTGGAGCTGCGACCCTCCTGCCCCAGGGCCCCCTCTCATCCCTCATCAGGCTCTGCCTCCCTCTTTGCAGGTCCCCTCCAACCCTCCCTCCCCACTCGGATTCTGCAGCCACATACAGCTTCTGGAGGGATTGTTCCAGGCAGATTTGGGTCCTCTCAGAATTCGTGTTGCAAGATTCAAAATCAACGCACAGAAATCAATTGCTTTCTTATACACTAGCAATGAAAATATAGAAAGGGAAATCAGAGAATTGATTCCATTTAGTATAGCACCAAGAACCATGAGATACCTTGGATTAAACCTAACCAAAAAGGAAAGGATCTGACTCAAGGAACTACAGAACACTCATGAAAGAAACTGAAGAAGACACAAAAAGATGGAAAAGCATTCCATGCTCATGGATCAGAAAAATAAACATTGTTAAAATGTCTATACTGCCCAGAGCAATCTATACTTTCAATGGCATCCCAATCAAAATTCCACCAGCATTCTTTAAAGTGCGGAAAAAAACAATCCTAAAATTTGTATGGAACCAGAAATACTTAAGGAAATGTTGAAAAAGAAAAACAAAGCTAGGAGCATCACTGTGCCTGATTTCAAGCTTTACTACAAAGCTGTGATCACCAAGACAGCATGGTACTAACACAAAATCAGACACATAGACCAGTGGAACAGAGTGGAGAGTCCAGATATGGACCCACAACTCTATGGTCAAATAATCCTTCACAAAACAGGGGGAAAATATCCAGTGGAAAAAAAGTCTCTTTCTTTTGTGCTGGGAAAACTGGACAGCTATGTGTAGAAGAATGAAACTCGACCATTCTCTTATACCATACACAAAGATAAACTTGAAATGGATGAAAGACCTCAACGTGAGGCAGGAATCTATCAAAATCCTAGAGGAGAACATAGGAAGTATCCTCTTCAACATTGGCCACAGCAACTTCTTTCAAGACACGCCTCCAAAGACAAAGGAAACAAAAGCAAAAATGACCTTTTGGGACTTCATCAAGATCAAAAGCTTCTGCAAAGCAAAGGAAACAGTCAACAAAACAAAGAGGCAACCCACGGAATGGGAGATGATATTCACAAATGACACTATAGAGAAAGGGCTGATATCCAAGATCTATGAAGAACTCCTCAAACTCAACACCAAAAAAAACAGATACACATGTCAAAAAATGGGCAGAAGACATGAACAGACACTTCTCCAAAGAAGACATACAAATGATTAACAAACACATGAAAAAATGTTCCTCATCACTAGCCATAAGGTAAATTCATATCAAAACCACATTGAGATACCACCTTACACCAGTTGGAATGGCCAAAATCAACAGAACAAGAAACAAGTCTTGGAGAGGATGTGGAGAAAGAGTAACCCTCTTACACTGTTTGTGGGAATGCAGGTTGGTGCAGCCACTTTGGAAAAGAGTGTGGAGATTCCATAAGAAATTAAAAATAGAGCTACCCTATGACCCTGCAATGGCACTACTGGGTCTTTACCCCAAAGATACAGATGTAATGCAAAAAAGGGCCATATGTACTCCAATGTTCATAGCAGCAATGACCACGATCACCATATTGTGGAAAGAGCCAAGACGCCCTTCAACAGACAAATGGATAAAGAAGATGTGGTCCATATATACAATGGAATATTATGCAACCATCATAAAAGATGAATACCCAACTTCTGTATCAATATGGATGGGACTGGAGGAGATTATGCTGAGTGAAATAAGTCCAGCAAAGAAAGTCAATTATCATGTGTTTTCACTTACTTGTGGAACATAAGAAATAACATGGAGGACATTAGGAGAAGGAAAGGAAATGTGAATTGGGGGAAATCAGAGGGGTAGACAAAAGATGAAAGACTGTGGATTCTGGGAAACAAACTAAGGGTTTTGGAGGGGGAGGGGAGGGAGTAGGGGGGATGGGTGAGCCTGGTAGTGGTATTAAGGAGGGCACATATTGCATGGAGCACTGGGTGTGGTGCACAAACAATGAATCTTGGAACATGAAAAAAATAAAATTAAATTAAGATGTTAAAAGGGAAAAAAGGATTTTAAAAAAAGAATTTATGTTGAATTCTTTTTAATTTATTAATTTAAATTCAATTAGCCAGGGTGCCTGGTGGCTGAGTCAGCTAAGCATCTGCCTTGGGCTCAGATTATGATCTCAGGGTCCTGGGATTGAGTACCACATCAGGCTCCCTGCTCAGTGAAGAGCCTACTTCTCCCTCTCCCTGCTGCTCATGCTCTACCTCTCACTATTTCTCTCTCTCTCAAATAAATAAAATCTTTAAAATAAATAAAGATGGCCCCTGGGTGGCTCAGTGGGTTAAGCCTCAGCCTTCCGCTTGGATCATGATCTCAGGGTGCTGGGATCAAGGCCCGCATTGGGCTCTCTGCTCAGCAGGGAGTCTGCATCCCCCTCTCTCGCTGCCTGCCTCTCTGCCTACCTGTGATCTCTCTCTGTCAAATAAAGAAATAAAATCTTTTTAATTTTTTTTAAAAAATAAAATAAAATAAATAAATAAATATCAGCCAACTTATAGTACATCATTAGTTTCAGATGTAGTGCTCAATAACTTATCAGTAGAATTCTAACTCACGCTATCTCAGAGTGTGACTACCTATGGAGATAGGGTCTTAAAGAGACATTAAGGTCAAATGAGGTCTTATGGATGGGGTCATACCCATTAAGGGTACCAGTGGTGTCCTTATAAGAAGAAATCAGGATGCAGACACACACAGAGGGAAGACCATGTGAAGACACAGGGAGAAGATGCCACCTATAAGCCACAAGAGAGGCCTCAGAAGATACCAATCCTGCCAACACCTTGATCTCAGACTTCTAGCCTCCAGACAGTGAGGAAATTGTCTTCTTTTTAAGCCCCCCAGTCTGTGGTACTTTGTCATGGGAGTCCCCCAAAACTAACACAAGGATCCCCCTTTCACATGGATGTCCTTTTCTAAAACCTCCATAATCATCACTGCTTTCTTGATTTTGACCCTGGCCATACCAGTCGGCCTGCCATCGCCTCAGTTTTCCTCATCTGTAAAGTGGAAAGCACAGTGACTGGAAGCACTAAATTGCTTAGCACCATCCCTGAGACACACCTCACGCTGCCACAGGTGCCAGAACGCCCTCCTCTCCAGCCCTCCTCCCACGAGATCACCTCCCTCCCTGCTCTGAGTCCCAACCTAAGTGCCCCCTCTTCTTGGAAACCTCTATGATTCTCCAAAAAGGTGTTGTTCTCCTGCCCCTTCTCTGCCCTTGCCCCACTGGGTCTGTGCACGTTGCTCTTAGCTCTACAGCCTTGTTTCACTGTGAGTCTATGCATTCCTTTAGTGTGGGACTGGACCCAAGCCTCATCTGTCACCCACTCCAAGTGTAGGGCCTGGTGCTCAGTATGAGGGCCTGGAAGGGCCACAGGTAGGCTGAGCAGGAGCCCAGGAATGTATCTGGCATTATCTTGGGAGCCAGACAGGGCACAGCCAACTAGGAAGCCCAACATGGGTCTGACCTACTCACATGCAGTCGCCTACACCCACCATTTTCATCCCATCCTCCTTCTCTTTCTCCTCCTCCCCTATTCGGCTTCTGCCCCGGGTCATTCATCCAACAGGTATGAACTGATGTCCACAATGTGCCGTCTAGTAGATACACATGGTGAGCCAGACAGAGAAGGCCCCGCCCTCGGGGGCTTGCAGCCTGGTGAGGAGTCCCGTAATAGATGAGTTAGCACAGAAACATGTGCTTACAGATTTGACAAGAGCTACAAAGACCAAAGAGGGAATCGAAGACCAGAATAGCAGGGGAGACCTACTCCAGATGGGGCTGTGGGAGCCTCTCCAAGGAACTGGCATTCTCATTCAAGGGCAAAAAGCAGGACTGACAGTCAGGATTCCAGCTGGTTTGTGTGGCACTTTTGTCTGAATTAGGAGGGGGAAAAAAAAAAGTCCCCTTTCCAGCAAACACAACCCTGAGCAAGCATAGATGATTTCAGTCTCTACTTGTCCCCCATGGTAGGTGTCCCCTTGTGCAGTTCACAGTCTGCACAACTGAATGTAGCATTTGAGTTTCCCGTGTCTGGCTGGGCTCACCTCATTTCTGGACTTGATGATCCAGCTGGACTGTCCGAGTTTGACCTTCTGTGCTTCCTACAGCCTAAGTTCACATTCATCATCACTTGTTTCCTCCTGTCCTTGGCTGCCCAGATTACAACCTGCCTCACAGATCCAGCTCCCGACTCTGGAAACTAGAACCTGACTTGAGCACCTGCCTGGTGTTTCGAGGAGTCAGCCCCCAAACAAGAGGTCACAGATACCACAGCAGAAAAAGTAGTCAGTGAGTTAGAAGTTAGTACACAGAGAAAGCAAAGAAGAACACCTGCCCCTTAAAGGCAGGCCCCACAAGCCATCACCGCGGGATCCCCTAAAGCCACATGGTGCCTGGCAGAGAAGAGGCTTGCGGTAACAATATAAATGGGAATGGGGAGAGGGAGAGGGAGCAAGATGGGGAAAGGCAGAAGGAGCCTCGGGGACACAAACCCATGCGATCTGGGCAGCAGACCCACAGGATAAGGTCAGAAGAGGGACAGCAACCCAGGTTACTGGTGTCATCCAACTGAGAGACAATAGTTATAGCAGCGGACATAGAGAGAGGATATAATTGAGATATATATGCAGAGGGACTGGATAGGGAGTGGTAAGGGGGGGAAAGGAGGAATTAAGGATGATTTCCGTGTCTCTGACTTGAAAAAGAGGATGGATGGTAAAAATGTTTGCTAAGATAAAGAAAACAGGGAGAAAGGGCAAGCCGGGGCCTGTAAAGAGGTAGAGTCAGGAGTTCTGTTTTGGATTTTCACATTTGAAACCCTTGTGAAACATACAAGTAGAAATAGACAGCTGTCAAGTGGACAGTTGGATATACCCGTCCAAAGCTCAACAATGCATGGGCAAAAGATATAAATCCGAGGGAAGTCAAGGGACAGAAGAGATCCAGGCATGCTGGCCCTCGGACATCAAAGAGAAGAGGAAGAGCCAGACAAGATGTGTGTGGGTAGCGGGGAGAGAAGGGCAATCAGAAGAAAACCAGAGAAGGAGTAGTTTCACCAAGTCAGGAAAGGGGAGTGTTTCTAGAAAAAAGGAATGGCCCACAGGATGAGAAGCTGCTGGAGGTCACTTAGGACAAGAATACCAACAGCCACTAGATGTGGCCACTTGGGGCAAAGTCGGGGCGGGGGGGGCAAGTGCTTCCTTAGATTCAGGAGTGAATGAAAGGAGAGGCATTGGTGATGGGAGGATGATCAACTCTTTAAAAGAATTTTGCTGTAAAAAGGGGCAGGGGTGAACAGCATAGGAACTAAGAGTTAAAGAAGAGTTTTGTTTAAGATGTAAAATATTGTAGCATGTCGGTCTGCTGATGGGAATGACCCAGAGTTGAAAAGGAAAATTGATGCTGCAGGAGAAAGTTGAGACAGTCATGTTCCCAAGAAGATAGAGGGCATCTTGGTGCACAGGTGTAAGCTGGCCTTGAATAGGACAGCTCATCAATCTTACCAGGAAGGACACAGTCAGGGAGAGAGACACAAGCCTTGCACATGTGAGATGCTCGGCAGACATGGAAAGTACACTGTCCCACCCACCTGAACCTAGAGAGACCCACCCCCTGCCCTGACCATGCTTTCTGCTTATTCCCCATGGACCTGTGGTTACCTCCCAGCCCCCACCCCTCCCCACCCAGCCTTTCCACAGCTGGCCTGCATTCTCAGTGCTCCCATCCCCAAGATATCCATCAAGGTGCCAACAAGCAGTGAAACAGTCAGGCACAGGTGAGCAGGAGAAGGTGGCGATGCCCTTAGAAGCCACCAGGAAGCTTTCAGAACCTGGTAGCCCCAGCAACTGGATGGTCTGCATGGCTGCACAAAGTCAGGGACCTCTTACCAAATGTTAATGAAGTGTCTGAATGGGAAATTAAAGCACTGTGAGTCCCCATTCCCTGCTTCCTTTCCTCACTGAGGCAAGCCCCTTCTATGGCCACATCTCCCAGAAATGAGGAGAGCAAGGCTGGGAGGGGAAGTTTTTCAGAGCTGGGGCAGCCTTGATTGAAAAGGGAAACTGAAGAGCACTGAACATCACAGAAATATCAAGAATGCCAGGGAGATACACCAGTTAGAATGGCCAAAATTGGCAAGACAGGAAACAACATGTGTTGGAGGGGATGTGGAGAAAGGGGAACCCTCTTAACACTGTTGGTGGGAATGCAAGTTGGTGCAGCCTCTTTGGAGAACAGTGTGGAGATTCCTCAAGAAATTAAAAATAGAACTTCCCTATGACCCTGCCATTGCACTCCTGGGTATTTACCCCAAAGATACAGATGTAGTGAAAAGAAGGGCCATCTGTACCCCAATGTTTATAGCAGCAATGGCCACGGTCGCCAAACTGGAAAGAACCAAGATGCCCTTCAACGGACGAATGGATAAGGAAGATGTGGTCCATATACACTATGGAGTATTATGACTCCATCAGAAAGGATGAATACCCAACTTTTTTAGCAACACAGACGGGACTGGAAGAGATTATGCTGAGTGAAATAAGTCAAGCAGAGAGAGTCAATTATCATATGGTTTCACTTATTTGTGGAGCATAACAAATAGCATGGAGGACAAGGGGAGATGGAGAGGAGAAGGGAGTTGCAGGAAATTGGAAGGGGAGGTGAACCATGAGAGACTATGGACTCTGAAAAACAATCTGAGGGGTTTGAAGTGGCGGGGGGGGTGGGAGGTTGGGGTACCAGGTGGTGGGTATTATAGAGGGCACGGATTGCATGGAGCACTGGGTGTGGTGAAAAAATAATGAATACTGTTATGCTGAAAACAAATAAAAAATAAATTAAAAAAAAAAGAATGCCAGGGAGATGCAGCTAATGATCTCTACGGCTTCTCTGGGCATCCGTCCAAGCACGTCCAAGTGTGCAGCAAGGCACAATGGTCTGACAGAGGGGTTAGGCATAGCAGGGGACGCTCCAGTTGATTCCAAAGGGTTGGGGTTAACTTCTTGGTCTTAACAGGGAGTTGCTACAAGCCAAGCCTAGTCATCTGGGGAGCCAGGACAGAGCGAGAGCCCCAGCCCCAGCTCCACACCTCCCAGTCCATCAAGGACTGTCCTCACTCTGCCCCTCCCTGCTGGAGACCAATGATTACCACAGTGATCTGGGAATTGGGGGTCCACTGGCTAGTAAATATTTCAAAATAGCTGGAGATAGTGTGAAGTGCCCACCTTTATTCGATGACTCAGAGAGAGTGTGAGTCCTGACTTCTCATTGAACATTAATGGATCTGTTTGTCAGTCTTCTCTTTCTCTCCTCTTGTGCTCTCCCTCACTTTTCCTTTCTTGTTCTCTGCTCCTTAGTCTGCCTCTTCTTTCTCCCTCATCAATCCCTTCTTCTACTATTTTTCTTTCTTCACTGCTGTGCTCTCTCTGGCCTCACCCTCTTCTAAAATGGTCAGGAGAGGGGTGCCTGGGTGGCTCAGTCGGCTGAGCATCTGACTCCTGATTCCAGCTCAGCTCATGATGTCCGGATCCTGGGATCAAGCCCTGGGGGCTCCACACTCAGTGGGGTATCTTCTTGAGGATTTCTCTGCCTTTGCGTCTCCCCCTGCTCTCTCACTTTCTCTAAAATATAGATAAATAAATCTTTAAAATGATCAGTAGAGAAGGTATCGGTATTAATATTTCATGCCTTTATTCCATGACTGTTAGTATCAACCAAAATCATTAGATAATATTACAAATATATTTTTAAAGATTTTATTTATTTATTTGAGAGAGAGAGAGAATGAGACAGAGTGAGCATGAGAGGGGAGAGGTCAGAGGGAGAAGCAGACTGCCCGTTGAGCAGGGAGCCCAATGTGGGACTTGATTCAAGGACTCTGGGACCATGACCTGTGCCAAAGGCAGATGCTTAACCAACTGAGCCATCCAGGTGCCCTATAAATATATTTATATACAATCCACACAATATCCCCAGAGTAAAAAAATAAAATTAAAATACTACTCCTAATGACAATAATAACAATAGACAGCTATGTACATACATACATTGATACATGTATCAATGGCTTTTAAAAGCATTTTCACCATTATTAAAAAACACCTTGAAGCCTCACAATTACCCTAAAGCCAGGTACTAAAATTACCCTGTTTTTTTTAATAGGTGAGGGAAATCAAGGCACAAGTAATTTGCCCAAAGTCAACACGCTTTTGTACTTTGCAGAGTCAGAACTCAAATTCAAATAGTCTGGATCCAAAGCCTGTGCCTTGGGACCCACAGAGGTTGAGTGGCTTCTCTGAAGTCCCACAGCTGAGAGTTTGTAGGGCCAGGATGTAAGCTCAGGAAATGTCTGATCCCCAAACATGGTTCTTGCTTCCCATCAGAGGGTAGTGCATAGGTCCCTGCTCCTAATCTGGGATGTAAAAGAGATGGAAATTCTGTACTTTCTTCTGTAATTCCTGGCCAAACCTTCAGTTCTTTTTATAGGTTACCCTTGCAATGTCTTCTTCCTGTGGATCCCAGACCATCACTAGAAGGACAAATTTCCCACCCCTTAGCTTACCTGAATTATCTCTCTTCAAAGGATGCATACAATGAAGTACGCTCCCAAATAAAAATTGCCATGAACAGGTACTAATCTTTTTCTTTTCAGGATTTGCAAGTGCCAGTGGTTCACATGTATCAGAGCATCTAACCAAAATATTTTGAGTGTCCACAGTATGTTGGGGAAAAAGTATTTCCCAACCTCAAAAAGCTCACAGTCCAGAAGGGCAGATAAGGCTGGTCCATTAAATCTCAATCAAGGTGGAAACATAATAGAAGCCTTAACATTAGAACAGATAAATATTGCAATGAAAGCTTGGGAACTAGCAGGTCCCGGAAGGCTTCCTAGGGGGGCTGAGATCTGACAGTGCACTGGGTTTGGATAGTTCCTTTCTTATAGAGTCTCAGCACGACCCTTGGAAGCAGCAAGTACAAGGATGTAGGAGATTGTGGAGTCTGAACATACTCTATACCATGTCTGGAAGTTGGCTTTTTATTACTATTAACTCCTCTATGCACCTGACCCATATTGCTTATATAGATAATTGGTCTATTTTTCCTAAAAAGAGAAGAAAAAGTAATGTAAGTCTTCTTTTTTTTAAGCTTCCTAGTTGTCTCAATGTCAGAAAAACAGGCTAGTCTTCTTAAAACACCATTGTTACATAGTGATTCAAAGGGGCACCTGCACCCCAATGTTTATAGCAGCACTGCCCACAATAGCCGGCCAAACTATGGAAAGAGCCCAGATGTCCACTGACAGATGAATGGATAAAAAAGATTTGGTACATATATAATGGAGTATTACTCAGTCATCATAAAAAATGAAATCTTGGCATTTATAACAACGTGGATGGAACTAAAGGGTATTATGATAAGTGAAATAAGTCAGTCAGAGAAAGACAGATACCATATGACCTCATTCATATGAGGAATATAAGGAACAAAATAGATGAACAGAAGAAAAGGGAAGGAAAAATGAAATAAGATGAAAATTGAGAGAGAGGCAAACTCTAAGAGATGCTGAGTTCTAGGAAACAAACAATGTTGTTGGAGGGGAGGTGGATGAGGGAAAGGGGTAATTGGCTGGTAGGCATTAAGGGCGGGGGCACTGGATGTAATGAGCACTGGGTGTTATATCCAACTGATGAACAACTAAATTCCACCTCTGGAACTAAAAATAACAAACAACAACAACAACAAAAGTACCATTGTTATCAAGTGTCTCCTAAGTTTAAAATACAATACCTCCCCACACAACATGCCTTGCAGGATTCTGTCTCAGCACATTAGCTTGGCATTGTGGTCTTCACAATCTGGTTCCAAATTACTATTCTAGCCTTATCTCTCCTATCACTGCATATGCATCACTATACATACATTTTAGGAGTGACTCATGAGCTGCAAAAGAACACAAAATGTTCTCATGTTTGATTAAAGATAGGGTTAAAAGCATGGAGGACATGGGGAGTTAGAGAGAAGGGGGTTGGGGTAAATTGGAAGGGTAGGTGAATCATGAGAGACTATGGACTCTGAAAAACAATCTGAGGGGTTTGAAGTGGTGGGGGGGTGGAAGGTCGGGGTACCAGGTGGTGGGTATTATAGAGGGCACAGATTGCATGGAGCACTGGGTGTGGTGAAAAAATAATGATACTGTTACGCTGAAAATAAATAAATTTTAAAAAAACACTAATTCAAAAAAAAAAAAGATAGGGTTAAAAAAGTGGCAGTAAAGACCTAGAATATTCCCCACTGAGCTTCCCCTTCTCTTTCAGTTTTCCCAACTGGCTCCTGCCTAAAGAGGGGGCCAAAACACCCACCAGACAGTAAAACAGAAAGTGGACTAGGCATCTAAGAGGTAAAATCAGCAGCTTCAGTTAGCTTAATACATCCAAGAATTTTACCGTGTGGCTCAACCAGTGAGATGTCTCCTAAGTAATGGGTACCATGTAACATGGTACAGCAAATAAACCTGTGAGACTAGCTTAATAATCAGACAGGCAAGGAGGTTTAGGGAGGTCCTGGGTAAAGCACATGACATCCCAATAATAGTAACAGTCATGATTACAGATAGAATCACAGTCCAAAACCTTAGGGATGCAAGACATAAACTTCTTATTTTGCCATCACTGAATTTAATTTCTCTCTCAAGCTTCACTTTGGTTGGAGAAGCTACACCTCACTCAGCTTCTGGTTTGCTTTTCTACTGGGTAGTCCTCATATTCCCAAGAGTTTAAATTAGGACCAAGCACAGGTATCAAGAGCAGAACCTGATCCTCAAGACATTATCATCTAAGCACTTGGCATCTTCAGAGAGTCTGCAATGTGGTGTGTCCTTGTCCCAATAGCCAAGCCCCCAGGCTCTCTCACAGTTAAATTTCACTCAAAACCTTCAGACTTTCTAGGGAACATGAAGGCTTTTCTTGACCTCTGTGATGTAGTTGGGGTCCAGAAAAGTCATTCTGTAGCTTCCCCAGAAAAATTATGACACTCACCCAGTCATCTCTGCCTGGCCAGACACCTGGAACCATTTCTATTCAATTGGGGCAAATGGGGCATAGGGGAATCTGGGAGGTCTTGCCATTTTCCCAAGATTTATTCAGGAAAAGAGGCACATGTTCCCTCTGTTAACAGTTACCAAAATTAATTGGGAAATTCTGTCATTTTCCCTCCCCTCCCCCTTTTTTTTTGCCCTGGAAGGAAAGGACAAGCAGGGCTCTTCCTAGGGAGTAAACATCTCAGCTCCAATATTCACTGACTACTTTCTTTCCTCAATTCCAGAAGATTTGTATTGGCCCTGTGGTGGGAAAATTTTAAAATCATAATAACTTCTTGCCAATATATTAAAAAGAGTAGAGACTTTATGTGCTAAATCAAAGTGTAGATTCTTTTTAAATTTGTTTTAAACTTCAACTCAATATGAAATTCAAAAATTTATTTTAAACCCACAGATCCAATAACAGCAAGTCCTGAGAAGAATAAATATGAATAAATCCTCGCCTAAGTACATCATAGTCAAAGCACTGGAAAGATAAACAGAATATCTGAAAAGTATCAAAAGAAAACACCACATCATATATGAGAAGGACAATAATAAGAATGACAGCTGATATCCCCATGGAATCTAAAGTGGTTGAAAGACAGTGGAACACCACCTTTCAAGTGCTGGAAGGGAAAAAAAAAAAAAACTGTCAACCAAGAAGTCTATGTCCTATATAAACATCTTTCAAAAACGAAAATGAAAGAAAACCATTTTCAGACAAACAAGAAAGCTAAGAGAATTTGTCCCCAGTGGACTTTCACTTTAAGAAGTACTGAAACAATTTCTTCAAACTGAAGGAGAATGAAGTCAGATGAAGTCTGGAAGTATGTGAAGAAATTGAGAACTAAGAATGAGCATATGATGGTGATTGTTTATATGTCATTTTAGCTATCTTCATTCTATATATTACATATTTTAAAAGACTGTTTAAAGCAAAATTAGTAACAGTTTATGATGGGGTTTAGGAAGGGGGAGGTGTAAAAAAAAGAACATATATAGAAGAAAAATATGTAACATCAAGAATACAAAAGGCAAGAAGAGGGTAAAAAGAAAAATATTGTTTTAAGATTTTTTTAATTTTTATTTATTTTAAATTTCTTTTCAGTGTTCTATAATTCATTGTTTATGCACCACACCCAGTCCTCCATACAATACGTGCCCTCCACAATACCCACCACCAGGCTCACCCAACCTCCTACCCTCCCCCCACTTCAAAACCCTCAGTTTCTTTCTCAGAGTTTAATGCAATTGCAGGGTCATAGGGTAGCTCTATTTTTAACTTCTTAAGGAAGTTAAAAATTGTTTTAAACTGTTTTAAATTGTTTAAAACTGTTTTCCAAAGTGGCTGCACCAACTTGCATTCCCACCAACAATGTAAGAGGGTTCCCCTTTCTCCACATCCTCTCCAACACTTGTTATTTACTGTCTTGTTAATTTTGGTTATTCTAATTGGTTACATTTTAAAATAGTATCATATCATTTGAAAGTACAATGACTACTGGGCATTTACCCCAAAGATACAGATGTAGTGAAAAGAAGGGCCATTTGTACCCCAATGTTCATAGCAGCAATGGCCACAATCACCAACCTAAAGAAAGAGCAAAGATGCCCTTCAACAAATAAATGGATAAAGAATATATGGTCCATCTATATAACAGAATATTATGCCTCCATCAGAAAGGATAAATACCCAACTTTTATATCAACATGGATGAGACTGGAGTAGATTATGCTGAGTGAAATAAGTCAATCAGAGAAAGTCAATTATCCTATGGTTTCACTTACTTGTGGAACATAAAGAATAACGTAGAGGATATTAGGAGAAAGAAAGGAAACGTGAATTGGGGGAAATCAGAGAGGGAAACAAACCATGAGAGACTATGGACTCTGAGAAAGAAACTGAGGGTTTTGGAGGGGAAGGGGGTGGGGGGACAGGTGAGCCTGATGGTGGGTATTAAGGAGGGTACTTGTTGCATGGAGAACTGGGCATGGTACATAAACAATGAATCTTGGAACACTGAAAAAATAAAATTAAATTTTAAAAAAGAAAGTACAATGATGAGTTACAGATAATGTTGTAATCTCTAGAACAATCACTAAAACATACATATACAAAGAAGTACAGCTGAAAATAATAAAGGAGATTACATTGAACATGAAATGTTACTCAACTCACACAAAAAAAGTCAAAAAGTAGGAAGAAAAGAACAAAGCCAAGATGGGACAAATGGAAAACATGTACCAAGATGGAAGATCAATATTTTCATTAAATCTAAATGGACTGAGCATTCCTATTCAAAATCAGGTGTTGTCAGAGTACTTTTTAAAAAAAAGACCTAACTACATGCTATGTAATAAGAACACTTTATGAAAACTGACAGATTAAAAACAAAAGTGTAGAAAAAGCTGGTGTACCTATATTAATATTTGGCAGAACAGATAAATTCCTTGAGAAACAGAAAGTACCAAAAGCAATACAAGAAGACATAGAAAGTCTAAGTAGTCCTATATCGACTGAAGAAATTGCATTCTTAATCAAAAACCTTCCCACGGGACGCCTGGGTGGCTCAGTGGGTTAAAGCCTCTGCCTTTGGCTCAGGTCATGATCCCAGGGTCCTGGGATCGAGCCCCACATCAGGATCTCTGCTCGGCGGGGAGCCTGCTTCCTCCTCTCTCTCTGCCTGCCTCTCTGTCTCCTTGTGATTTCTGTCTGTCAAATAAATAAATAAATCTTTAAAAAAAAAAAAAAAGACCTTCCCACAAGGGAAATTCCAAATCAAGATAGCTTAACTAATGAATTGTTACATATAAGAAATAAATTCAAACAATTTTACGTAGACTCTATCACAGGTTGAGTTCCCCCAAGAAATGGACTTTAAGAGAGTTTCAATGAAGTGGTTTCCTGGGAGGAATGCTCCTGGGAAAAGCACTTATAATGGAGCAAAATGAGAAAGATTGAACAGAAGTAGAAGTTGAACAAAGAGTTGGAACGGAAGTTTCAGCCTCTTTGAAGTTGTCCCAGGGGTGCCTGGCTGGCTCAGAAGGTTAAGCATCTGCCTTTGGCTCAGGTCATGATCCCAGGATCCTGGGATCGAATACTGCATCCAGCTCCCTGCTCAGCGGGGAGCCTGCTTCTCCCTCTGCCTCCCACTCCCTCAACTAGTACCCTCGCTCTCTCTCTCTGACAAAGAAATAAATAAAATATTTTAAAAATAAAAATAAAGGTGTCCCAAACAGAGGAGTGGTCCAGCTTGTCCACTTTGTAGTCGCATATCAACCTCCTCATTGGGTGTAGACTAGGCAAGACAGTTCCATCAGTCCAAGGTCAATTCTGGGGGAGGATCCACCTGCGGATGTCATTCCCAGAGAGTGGAAAAAATGAATCCTTCGTTCCTGAAAGGGGTATCTGGAATGGATGGGGAATACCAAAGAATCTGTTATAAACTTGTTCAGAGACTAGAAAAGGAAGAAACACTTTGCAACTCATTAACAAAAACTGAAAAAGTTAATGACAGGACAATCACAGACCAATATTCCTCTTGAACATAGATGCCCAATTCCTCGATAAAAATACTAGCAAATTGAACCTGAAATATAGTAAAAGAATAATACATCATGACCAAGGGGAGTGTATTCCAGGAATTCTGGATTGGTTTAATATAAAAAAGAAAGCAGGGGCACCTGTGTGGCTCAGTTGGTTAAGCAACTGCCTTTGGCTCAGGTAATGATCCCGGACTTCCAGGATCGAGTCCCACATCGGGCTCCCAGCTCCTTGGGGAGTTTGCTTCTCCCTCTGACCTTCTCCTTTCTCATGCTCTCTCTCACTCATTCTCCCTCAAATAAATAAATAAAATCTTAAAATATATATATATAAATGTCTAATAACAAGTTGCTATGCACCTGTCAGAATGGCTAAAATTAACAACACAAGAAACAAGTGTTGGTGAGGATGCAGAGAAAGGGAAACTGTTGGCAGGAATGCAAGCTAGAGCAGTCACTCTGGAGAACAGTTTGGAGGTTCCTCAAAAAGTTGAAAACGGAGCTACCCTACGACCCAGCAACTGCAACTGACCCAGAAGTCAGAAAGGAGCTTTCTCAATCTGGCAAAGAGCATCTAAGAAAAACCTACAGCTAACATCCCACTTAGCATGAAACACTGAATGCCTCCTCCCTAAAATCAGGAAAAAGGCAAGGGTGTGTGCTCTCACCACATCCTAACTAGAACAAGAAAGTAAAAAAGTGAAAAAAAAAAAACCATAAAGATTGGAAAGGAAGACATAAAGATAAACTTCTCCTTGTCCACAGATGAAATGATTGTTTATACACAGAAAACTCTAAGGAATCTACAAAAACACTAATAAAACTAGCAGGTAAATTTAGCAGGTTCACAGGACACAAGACCAGTACATAAACATCAACTGTATTTCCATGTATGAGACAGGAACAACTGGAAGATGAACTGTTTTTAAATAACCTAATTAAAAATACTATCAAAAAGTAATCACCAAAGAATGAATTCAACAAAAGATGTGCAAGGCTTCTCTATTAAAAATTCAGGATTTAAGGGGCGCCTGGGTGGCTCAGTGGGTTAAGCCGCTGCCTTCGGCTCAGGTCATGATCGCAGGGTCCTGGGATCGAGCCCCACATCGGGCTCTCTGCTCAGCTGGGAGCCTGCTTCCTTCTCTCTCTCTGCCTGCCTCTCTGCCTGCTTGTGATCTCTCTCTGTCAAATAAATAAATAAAATCTTTAAAAAAAAAATTCAGGATTTAAAAAAAAAATTCAGGATTTAAGTAAATGGGGAGATACCATGCCTATTCTCATCAAATTTATTTATAATTCAATGCAATCTTAATTAAAACCCCAGCAGTCTTTTCTAAAGAAACCACTAAGCTGATTCTAAAATATATGGACAAGTGAGAGACTTAAGATGGCCAGAAAAGTCTTTAAAAAGAAAGTTGGAGGAATTTCAGGACAGGATTCCAAGGTTTCACTGTTAACATTACAGGAAGAACTCAAGATATCATGTTAGGCTAGGACAGGGAGAACTCAAAGGACAATAGGGAAATAAGAGAAGACTAGGATGATCAATTTTTTTAAATAGAATTATAGAAGTAAAAATATAACTAAAATTTAAAATGCTGTGAATAGGTTGAATTAGAATCAGCTAAAGAGACTATTGCCAAAAGAGAAGATAAATTAGAAGAAAGTATTCAAAAGGCCCCAAGAGACAGAAATGGACACAGAAAATTAAAAAAAAAAAAAAAACCTGAAGAGTAATCAAGAATAAAATGAAATTCTGAATGCATATACTTGACCCTTGAAAGACACAGGTTTGAAGCACACAAGCCCTCTCATATGCAGATTTTTTATATGGTACAGTATTGTGTGAATGATGAATATATGTTCACCAATATCCTACCTAAGATCTGAAAGGAATCTTGTGTGGCTTGTGTGGCTTACGGAGATACCTGCAATAAAACAGAATTTATTTTATGATGTATTTGAAAGAAAAGGGAACTAATGTGGAACTAGATGATAAATTCAGATTAGCATCCAGAAAGCCTCACTGGAGGTTGGTGAAGAGGTGATTCTGAAACTCCCAGCAGCAAAGGCAGAGGAAAACGTGGACACTGGAGCACCCAGGTCATGATCCTAGGGTCCTGGGATCAAGTCCTGTATCGGGCTCTCTGCTCAGCAGGCAGCCTGCTTCCCTCTCTCTCTGCCTGCCTCTCTGCTGGCTTGTGATCTCTCTCTGTCTCTGTCAAATAAATAAATAAAATCTTTTTAAAACATGGACATTATTTTAACATTTCTAATGTCCAAAGCATTAAATACAAATCGGCCAGGAGAATGGCAGCTCTCCCTGATGTGGAGACCTCAAGGAACCTAGTCCCCAGTAAAGGGGAAAGTAGGCAAGGGAACAGAAACTGCTTCTGTTATATCCCTCAACAATCCAAGGACCTTTTTTTACCCCCCCTAGTTTCTCACAGTGTCCTTCAAAGTGAAATTCTAAAAGGGCCAAGATGGTGAAATAGAGAGCTCAGATACACAGCTCTTTGATGTCTGGCTCGATTCAATGACAAAGTTTCTAAGAACTGGGGTAGTGGTTCTTGACGGTTGGGGGTTTGTGGGCCACTCTGAGAATCCGATTAAAGCACTGGCTGTGTCAATGACATTTCCTAAAACACATTTGCTGAGTCTCAATTCCGGTGCCCATGAGGTCCCAATGCATTGGCTTGTTACCCTCGGATTCCATTACAGCGGAATAATACTAACAACAACAGCGATGATATGCGATGTGAACAACACCTGGATGGCTCCATCAGTTGAATGTCCAACTCCTGATTTCGGCTCAGGTCATGATCTCAGGGTCCTGAGATTATGTCCCCCTTTGGCTCCACACTCAGTGGGGAATCTACTGGAGATTCTCTCTCTCATACCCCTCTCCCCCTCTCACTTACACTCTCTCTTTCTTCCTCTTAAATAAATAAATAAATCTTTAAAATAATATTATTCAGGGGTACTTAGGTGGCTCAGTTGATTAAGTGTCTGACTTTGGCTCAGGTCATGATCTCGGGGTCCTGCTCAGCAGGGAGTCTGCTTGTCCCTCTGCCCTTCCCCCAACCCACGCTCGCTCTCTCTCTCTCCCCCTCAAGTGAATAAAATCTTTAAAAATAATATAATAATAATAACAGCAACAAATGCTCTTATAGCACCATGTATCCAGCACTTTCTTAAGCAGCTGGACAAATTCTGCAATCCCCCCCACATGCACGTGTACACACATTGCTTGAGAAAGTTTGTACAGATTTTTTTTTCCTTAGACAAGGAGAAGGCATTAAATGGTTACAGTAGGTTCCTTTAAGAAGTGGAATCAGACAAAGATACCTTGTTTTAGGAGAATCTGTTACTAATGTTTATGAAGTTAAGCAACCTGAGATGGAACAGATAAGAAACAGGAAGACCCGTGGGGAGGGGTCCCAGCAATCCTGGTGTGAAGTGGCAGAGAGCAGAGTAAAAAGAGAGAGAGAAACAACAGGTGTTGGCGAGAATGTAGAGAAAAAGGAACCCTCATTCCCTGTTGGCGGGAATGCAAACTGGTGCAACCACTGTGCAAAACAGTATCTCCTCAAAAATTTAAAAAGAGAATTACCTTCTGATCCAGCAATCATACTACTGGTATACACCCAAAGAATCAAAAGGGATACATGTACCCCTATGTTTATAGCAGCATTGTTTACAATAGCCAAGATATGGAAACAGCCCAAGTGTCCATTGATACATAAATGGATAAAGAAGATGTGGTATATATGTGTGTGCGCACACACACACACACAGAGGAATATTATTCAGCCATAAAAAAGAATGGTATCTTGCCATTTGCAACATGGATGGAGCTGTAGAATATTATGCGAAGCAAAATAAGTCAGAGAAAGACAAATACTGTATGATTTCACTCATACATGGAATTTAAGAAACAAAACAAATGAGCCGAAGGAAAAAAGAGAGACAGCCAAGTCAAGAAACAGACTCTTAATAATAGAGAACTGATGGTTACCCGAGGGGAGAGGAGTGGGGGATGGGTTACACAGATGATGGGAACGAAGGAGGGCTCGTCCTGATGAGCACTCCAGATGATGTATGGAAGTGCTGAGTCACTATATTGTCCCTCTGAAACTAAAGCAATAACAAATTGTACCACATGTGAACTCTACTGGAATTAACATTTTTTTTTAATTTATAGAGATATAGAGCTATATATAGATACGGAAATGGAAGTCAAGCTGCTGGCCCAGTTTGATGAGAGGTTCCATGGAGAGGGAAGAGTTGAATATAGGTGGCCTTGCACAAGTTGCTTCCTTCTGTCCTCAGTCCCAGTGCTCCCCTCCCCCGCCTTTGCACCAGAGGGAAGTTGGGCAGTCTCTGACCCTCTGATTGTGTGGGCTGACGCATGGGAGCTGTTTATTATGTGGGTGCATTGATTTAAACAGATGGTCCTGAGGGGCTATGGTACCTCCTGGGCACTGAGGAAAGATGAAATGACAACGACTACAGCTCTGTCGTTCAGTGTCCTCTCGTCATCCATTAAGCGGGAGACCCCTATATGAGACACAGCTCCTGGCCTGGAAGGGCGCCCAGGCTGCAGCCCCTAACCTGGGGGAAGAAGCATCTCCTCCAGATGTTCAAAGCCCAGCCTGGGAGACAAACACATCAAGAAGCAGTGACAACCCCACACAGGCACGCTGCCTGAGCTCGCATACCAGCTCTGGGGGCTCCGCGGGGGGCTCAACGGATGCCGGAGCTACTGCCTGGAAACAGCTTGTTGATCACCGGAAGACAGGAAAACCCACGAAGATGATTTGGTTCTCTCAAAAACAAGTTAAATCTTGCAACTTTATTACATGGGGAGAGATGTCGGAGAGTTCTGAATACCATTAAAATATAATCTGTGCTCTTAAGCACATTGGTTTTGTCAGTGCCTATGAAAACACTAACTTCGGTGGGAAACGAAATTAATAGGGGCACCTGTATGGCTCAGTCAGTGAAGCCTCTGCCTTTGGCTAAGGTCCCATGTTGGAGCCCCCTGTGGGGCATCCTGCTCAGCAGGGAGGGTCTGCTTCTCCCTCTCCCTCTGCCCCTCACCCCTGCTCATGCTCCCTCTCTCTCATGCTCTCTTCACTCACTCTCTCTCTCTCTCTAACAAAGAAATGAAAAGAAGAGAAATTAATAGCTAAATGTTAGTGTCGACTTTCAGAGATGCTTGATGGGACAGAAAGAACAATGGGTAGGGACTTTGTCTCATCTGTCCTAAGTCACAATATTTCCAAGTATCTTAATTTCCCTGTGTATCATAAAAAGGCTGTAACCACTTCGGTCCTGCTTCTCTAGGGGACTTCACAGCTTCCGTCTACCCAATACCTACAATGTGCCAGACTCCACACTGGGAAGTTTACATACATTTATCATCTCAGTTCACCTTCACAGAGACAACCCAAGGGCCGGCCATTACCACTTCACTGTAACTGAGCGCACAGAGAGTTGACATGACTTCCTGAGCTCAAAGGGCTGTGGCCCGGTGGGGGCAGTGGGGGCGGTGAGCCATGTTCTGAAGCCAAAACTGTCTTGCTTTAAGGCCTGGGCTAAATCCCTAGGGGAATAAAACTGGTAGATGCATTCCTGATTATGAAGCTCCCTGAGCACTGGACAGGGCGACAACTTGACACCATCCACTCTTCAGAGGCAGCTCTGAGCTGGAATTAGGATCCAGGGGTCCGAAGAAAGACACGGGTTCTTAGCACTCACCCTTCAGCAACTGGTGCCCGAGAAGAAATTGTCCCAAGTGGATGGAACTATATAAAACCTCAGCTCCCCCCTCTACTGTCCTCCCTCTTGTCCCAACCCCTCCAAGTCACTCAGGCATGCAGACCCACACCGGAATCCCAGATTAGCTCAACCTGCCTCCCAGCTGCTGGATGAGCCTAATTAGACCAAATTAATAATTTATTCAAGCAAAATGAGACATGCCAAGAATCTCCAGGGAAGCTGTTAAATGATAATGCCGTCTTATTAGGGAAATGTGTCAACACCCCACACATCCCTTTGGTTCCAGGATAAGAAGCAGGAGGCCTGTTTGACATGACTCACCTTCTTAGGCCAGCTCGGAAGTCCTCCCACCTGCCTCTGTGGCCTGACATCTGTCCCACTACACGGTCCTCGGCTCCCCCTCCTCCTCTCCCTCCTCCTCCTCTCCTCCCACCCACATCCTTCTCCCATTCCTTCCCCCCCTCCTGTTGCTCCTCCTCTCTCTCCTCCTCTTCCTTCTACCCTGACACACCATTAACCTAAACTTTCAAGATCACTCTCCTCCACCAGAAAGGAAAGCCAGATGACAAGCTAATATTTCCATGTCACACATTGAGTGATTCTTACATAAAAATTAACAGGCACTTGACAAAGTCATAATTACTAACTAATGATGCATTATGCAATTTCCATAATTAGTCATGTTATTGATATTTCCTACCAACCACAGAGCCATTGGGGCTACCTTTATTTATAGCAGGAGAGATGGCCAACCTGTATGTGAGTTGTTAGCAGAGAACTTTGGGGAAACACTCCTAACACACACCCAGACCAGGGACCTGGGCCCATCCTCCCTGGAGCCGGTTTCCCTCAGAGCAACAGGAACAGACCAACCAGTTGTGCACAAAGGGCCAATTCAAGGACACTGAGGCTTGGTACGGGGGCAAATTTCTCACTGTCCCAGCCATTTGAGGCACATCATGGAAGAAGATTTTATAGAACTTTGCAAACAGCCTTCTTCACTCACTATCCTCACAACAACCCTCCTGGAGATCGCATCTATTAACCCATTGTACAGGTGGGAAGACTGAGGCTTAGAGAGAGGAAACACTGTCCCCAAGTACGCAGTGACCAGGTGGGCTGGGATACAAATGCACATTTTCTGCGTCAAAGCTCAGGACACGGCACCATACAGTGGGGTCAGAGAGCAACTCACAACACAAGCTACGCCATTCGAGGCAAGTCACTAACTTCTCTCAGCCCTGGTTTGCTCATCTTTAAAATGGAAAAAAAATCAGACTCATACTACAGGTTGATAGGAGTATTAGATAAATTCCTACATATTATATTATAAATTATATCAAGTTATATCATTATATGATATTCTGTATCTTTTTCATTCTTCATTGCTTGTCTTCCTCAGTAGAGCATAACCCCATGTGAGCAGGGACTTTGGTTGCTGGGATAGGTCCCCTGTCCAGAACATTCCTGGCACATAGGAAGTGCTCCAAGAATGAATGAATGAATACCACCTCACACCTGTTGGAATGGCTATCATAAAAAAAAGAGAAAAGAAAAAGATTGATAGTTTTGGAGGGGAGAGGTGTGTGGGGTTGGGTGAGCCTGGTGGTGGGTATTATGGAGGCACGTATTGCATGGAGCACTGGGTGTGGTGCATAAACAATGAATCTTGGAACACTGAAAATAAAATAAAATTTTAAAAAAGAAAAAAGAAAGAAAGAAATAAGAGGTAAGTGTTGGCGAGGATGTGGAGAAAAGAGAACACTTGTGTTCTGGTGGTGGGAACATAAATGGGTATATCTGCTGTGGGAAACAGTACATACGTTGCTCAAAAAATTGAAAATTGAATGACTGTATGATCCAGAAGTCCCTCTTCTGGGTACATATTCAAAAGGAATGCTAACAGGATATCAAAGAGACAGCTGCATTCCTGCATCCACTGTAGTGTTACTCACAATAGCCAAACTACAGATACAATCTAAGTATGTGTCAACAGCTGAATGGATAAAGAAGATGTGGGGTGTGTGTGTGTGTGTGTGTGTGTGTGTAACATTCAGCCATGAAAAAGAAGGAAAACCTGCCATTCACCCACAACATGGATGGACCTTGAGGGCATTATGCTAAGTGAAATAAGCCACATCAAAAAACAAATACTGAATGAGACCACATATACGTGGAACCTTTAAAAAAGTTAAACTCATAAAAACAGTAGTAGATGAGTGATGAGTGGTTATCAGGGGCTGAGGGTGGGAAATAGGGAGAGGTTGGTAAAAGGGTATAAACTTGCAGCTCTATGATGAATAAGCTTGGTGATGTATAATGTAGTGACTACAGTTGGTGACATGGTACTGTATAATTGAAATTTGTTTTTAAAATGAATGAATGAATGAGATGGATGGATGAGTGAATGAATTACCTAGTACTCTTCCTGGGCCATCATGGACACTCAGTAAAACCAAGTACCCTTCTCTCCCTGCTTGCCAGACAGAAGTCATGAGCTAATTTCATCTAAGCTTGGAAATTTCCCAGGGGGTGAGACCAGCGGTCCAATGAACCACCATTTATCTGGTGACCATAAGCATGGTGCAATGGGTGATTACACTCTGGGGAGATTACAGAGAGCATGACACAGGCTCCTTGCCTTCAGATGCTCACCCATGTCCAGAGAACAGGGATGAAGGTCAAAACCAGTGGTAACCACAAGAGAGGAAGGAGTAAGGAGCTAAGGAACAGCAGAGACAGTGAGTAGGACTGGGGTGCTGGGGAGGGAGGGGCATTAACAGCACGGTTTCATCTGGAAAGGTTGTAGGCTGCCCAGAGACACTGACCTGAGTTCCCAGAATGCCTCCTGTTTTCTCACCTCCACACTGCTCTTCTCCCTGGGATGCCCGTGCCCTCTTGTCTTCCTGCTGAGCTTCTGCTCATCCCTCAAGACGGAGCTCACTGCGACCCACTTTGGGAAAGTTTCCTGGAGCAGAGATAAGCACTTCGTCTTGTATTAACCCCTCATTGCTCTATGAGAAGGCATAATTATCTAAACACACAAGCATAAGCCCAGACTATATGCAGAGCACTCTATTAAGCTTTGAGGAGACTAGCAAAGAATTTAACCAGAATACTCCAGTTATGGGAGAAAAAATTACGTTTTAGGTAGAAAAAAATTATATTAGGTTGAACCACACGAAATGACCATTTTAGTGCATCAAAATGGCTGAATGGCGGTGGTTCCTTGGAATGCCACATGATGACTAAGGATGCAGATTCGTGCATGGCAATCTCATTTTCTAAAATACACACAGCCATTTCCAGTTTGCAGAATGACTTCACACCCATGATCTCATGTGATCCTCACACTAACTCTGTGCTTGAGGCAGTTTTATAGTCAGTTTACAGATGAGGAAACTGAATGAAGCACACAGAGTGAATGAAATCCCCAAGGCTCTTAGAGTGAGTAAAGGCCAAGATAAGACCTGGGCTCACATCACCCATATCCACATATATGTATCATTGAAAGTTAAACGGCTCTTCGTGCTGGAGGAAAGGGAAAGTACAGGAGCGGGGAATCAAGCACACGGCATGTATCATACAATTCAGACTGTGCAAGAAAAGGAGCTCATCAATCTCTCGTCCAGCCAATATTTATTGAACTACTAGGTGGGAGGCACTGAGCTAGACAATGTGGAGACAGAAGTGAACAAGGTTCTACCCTCACATCGTTTCTATTCTGGTGGGGATGACAGCCACAGCAAGTAAATAAACTAACGGGATGCTTTCAGAGAGTGATGACGGCTATGTAGCAAACAAAACGGGGCCATGGGATGAAGAGAAGGGCTGGGTGAGTGGAAAGTCATAGAGACGATGGGCAGAGAAGGTCATAAGTCTGCCCAGTGTGTGTTAAGGAGGGGCTGGGAAGAGTTCTGGGGGAAGAGTATTTCAGGCAGAGGGATAGGCAAGTGCAAAGACCTTGAGGTTGGAATGAGCTTAGTGTGCCCAAGGTCAGAGACAAGGTCAGTGTGGCCGCCGCAGGGTATGAGGAGGGAGGAGTGTGAGATAAGGCCTCTGCTTGCATGACTCAAGTCAAAGAACATTTCCTGGGGAAAGCAAGCTTTTGCCTACATTATGAGGGATGGGTGGGGTTTAAAGCAAGCAAAAGGAGAGAAGACTTTACCAAGAATATAGTCTCTGATTCTCTAGGTTGGATGTGGCTGAGCCAAAGAATCAGCCAATACAGTAACTGTCACCATCCAGTAACTGTCACCATCCACCAACTGGCAAAGACTTTTCACAGGTTTAGACTGAAGAAGAGACATTTCCAACACATATGTGATCCTTGTCTTCATCTTCAAGCATTTTATTGGTTGGGGTGCCTGGGAGGCTGTCAGCCAAGCATCTGACTCTTGATCTCAGCTCAGGTGAGTTCAAGCCCCATGTTGGACTCCATGCTTAGAATGGAATCTATTTAAAAAAAAATTAATGGGCTGCTCGTATAAGAGGAGAAAATCTGTGGCACTCCCAAGAGTTGACTCAGGACATGGACCGATGGAGGCAAGCTCCAGAGGAACCAATCTGAGTGCAATGGACAGAGAAGTAAATAAGCGAAGTTGAACCAAAAGAAAACTGACTTATGCAAGTAGTGAGATGCCCAGCCCTGAAGTCATGTAAGCCAAGGTAATGTGAGAACTTAACAGAGATATGGAGGGAAACTGAGGATCATTTTGGGGTGGCCAGCCCTGCATTGCCGTTTGCTCACAGCGGTCCCTTTTAGGACAAGTGTCCCAATGTCATTAACAGTGCTCTCTTCCTTCCCAGAAGAATCCCAGAGCAAAAGATGAGTCATATGGTCCCCTAACTTGAAGACCTCTTTCAAACCTGAGAGTCTGTGATTCTCTTCCCCACCCTGTAGCCTCTCCCCAGCACTTGAGCCTTAGCATTTATTTGAACAGCGCTCCTCCGGGAGCCCTGCCCTAAGACCCTAGACTAGGTGGAGGCTGTTTGTTCCATTCGCCTGGCAGATCTTCTCCTGCATCACCAGCCTGAGTTTCCTTCTGGAAACCTACTTCCAGGTCTCAGGGGGTGGGCAGGGGAAGCGCATGACTCAGCCTGGCCAAGCAGAGCATCCGATCATCCTGACCATGGACAACATTGTGGGGACTGAGGGCACCATTCTGGGAGCCTGTAGAGAACGAAGACCACAGAGAGGCTGAGCTGAGAGATGAGGCAGAGGCTTTGTCCTGAAGCTGCCATTAAAACACCAGGATTGAGCCATGCCTGAAGCCAGCTCCCCCCAGCTTGTCACTTACCTGAGCCAACAAGTCCCCCTTTTCATCAAGCCAGTTGGGTAGGTTTTCTGCCACTTGCACAGGAGAGATCTCTGATCAATCTGGCCCCCCATGTGGTTTCCTCAGAGCATCTTGCATTTTTCCTGTGACAACTCTATCACTCTTTTGAAGGTGCAGATGTCAGATCTGACCCTCCCACCAAAAGAGAAGTACCCTGAGAGCCGGGTATCTGCCTACACCCTCCCAATCCAGGAGCATGGCTCCATCCCTCCCATATTGGGGTCTCCACACAGGTGACTCCATGGAAAGGCATCCCCTGACCATCCTCTCAGGCCATGTGGGTTCTCTGCAGAGCATCTATTCTGTTAATTTATAACATTTCCTATAGATTCCATTATCGTGAGCTAATCATCTATCTCCCACGAGAATGCAAATAAATGTAACTCATTTGGAACAGGGACCTTGTTTCTTGGGTCCTCTGCTACAGTTAAAATGCCTGGGGCAGTGCACTATCCAATAAGCTTGGTGAGGGAACCAGCAAGTGGACTGTGCTGGCCCAGGAATGAGATGGGACAACGGAGGCAAGGGGCTTAACACAGTGCCTAGATAAGGGCGAGCACTTGATCACTGTTAATTGCTCTTTCTACCACCACTTCCACTGTAACTACTCCTCCTGACTACTAGCCGCCCAGCTCTGGGCCAGGCGCAGTGACACAGCTAACCCATTCATATTATTTCATGTCCTTCACAACATCCAGAAGCAGATATTAGTGTTATCCTCACTTTACAGATAAGAAAAGGAGGCACAGGGGCGCCTGGGTGGCTCAGTGGGTTAAAGCCTCTGCCTTCGGCTCGGGTCATGATCCCAGGGTCCTGGGATCAAGCCCCGCATCGGGCACTCTGCTCCGCGGGGATCCTGCTTCCTCCCCTCTCTATCTCTGCCTGCCTCTCTGCCTACTTGTGATTTCTCTCTGTCAAATAAATAAAATCTTTAAAAAAAAAAAAAAGAAAAGAAAAGGAGGCACAGAGGGGTCCCTGGGTGCTCCATCAGTTAAGCATCTGCCTTTGGCTCAGGTCATGATCCCAGGGTCCTGGGATTGAGCCCCACATCAGGCTCCCTGCTCAGCAGGGCGTCTGCTTCTCCCTCTCCCTCCGCCCCATCTTGAGCTTGCTCTCTCTCTCGCTCTCTCTCTCAAATAAATAAAGTATTAAAAAAAAAGAAAGAAAGAAAAGAAAAGGAGGTGCAGAGAGATAAATTAACTCGACCAAGGTCACACAGCCAAGTAGCAGAGCCGAGGATGAACTCCAGGATATGTGGTGCCAACATCCATCACTTCATCATAAGTTAAACAGTTTAAATTAAACAGTTATATTTCCACAGTGCCTTGTGGAAATAAGCAAGGCAGCGTCTCCGAGCCCAGAGTGTAGACCAGAGACATGAAATAGAATGAGGGCCCACACATAATATAATTAATTACCTATTCATTGCATTTGGGGGCATGGGAGTCACTCTGGGCCACAGAAGCCAAACTTACAGTCTCCTCTCTGTGGCTGGCATGGCTTTATCCTCATTGCAGCTAAAAGATCCTAGAAGCCGTAATTTTAGCTTCTTGCAACTCCAGACAGTCCAGTGGAAAAGCAGCCTTCCCCAAGATCTTTGCCTTCAAGGACTGGTAGGGAGGGAGGTGGGGAGTGCAGGGAAGGAGGCAGAAGGCAGGCTGTTGGTTACATTCGAGATTATATTTGAACTGATATATAAAGTGTCATATGGAAAATGGGCCTTTAAATGGGAGTCCATGCTCCTTCACGCTGCCATTTCTCTTCTCCCCATCTACGAGAAGTGTCCTCGCTGCACTCTCTCTCCTCCCACTTCTGAGCAGTGGACAGGCACCTTCCAGAGGGACCAAGAATCAAATCAAAATTATATTTCTCTTGCTATCTCTCAGACGAGTGAAACAGTTCACTCCGCTGTCTCCTGGAGGCTCAGGGGGCCAGGGAAGGGTTAGTAATAATAACACTGTATATTCATAGACCACTGTTCGGCAAGGAGCGCCTGCAAATATTACCTTGCTGCAGCCGTATTATTAACTGGTAACTGAGCTTTCATCCCTAAGTTACAGGCTGGAGTGAGGCCCCTGAGGCCAGTTAATCCAAAAGCCGCTTCTAAAAATGGATAGACCAAAGGGTGAGTCCACGAGCCCTCCCTCCTGTCTAAAGGTCTCGGAGCCCTCACTTAGAAGAGCAGCTCAACAGGGGGAAAGGGAAAGGAGCTCTATCAGTTAATGATGCTTTCTGCTGCTGGTAACAGAACACCTGAGAAAAGAACAAACAACGGGCTGCCAGAATTGATTCAGTGGCTCAATAATGCGAGGGCAGTGTCTGTGCCAGTCTCTTGTCCTTTCCCTCATAGTTATAAAATGGCTGCAACCGCTCCAGGCATCATGCCCCCAATTCTAGGCAGGATGAAAGACAGAGGAGAGTAAGGACAGCTCTACCTAGCCCTTTTACCAACAGAGCAAATGCTTTCTCAAAAACCTCAACCCCACCCCCAGCAGACTTACACTTACATCTCACTGGCTAAAATAGGATCACGCCCACGCACCTAGCTGTACTCTGGACTAGTCCTGATGGGAGAAAATGTTGGGAGGAGGTGCTGGACAAACCAGCTAAATGTGCAGGGTAGTAGAAAGAGCACTAACCTGGAAGTCAGATGATCAAGATCTTCTCATACCTGTGTCTATGAACTCAGCTTCCCCATCTATAAAACAAGAAAAACTGAGCCAGATGATCTATAGCTCTGACATGAGTCAGTTTATGACTTCTACAGAAATAGCCGGGGCTGGTACATAAAGTAGAAACAGACTATAATCCCCAGCTCCTTGTTCCACTCGGAAACTGTAGCCCCAAGCGCTGGAGGTCCTAGAGTCTGGTCTAAGAGGAAAAGAATTATGGCCATGGGGAGATCAGAGCAACTGGAGGGTCAAGACTTCGGGGCTCCCTTTCCTTGTTCATACTCCTGACTCCCCAAGAGTTTGGGTATATCCAGGATACATGATCTAAATTAACAGTAGTAGCAATAATGTTGAACACTCCACAAAACTTTACTATGCACCAGACACTTTGCTAAAAGCTTCATCTACGTCTTTTCAAATCCCAACAATCCCATAATGTAGGTGTTAATAATAACCCATTCAGTAGATGCCCAGTGGTGGGTATTAAGGAGGGCACATATTGCCTGGAGCACTGGGTATTATATGCAAATGACGAATCATGGAACACTACACCAAAAACTAATGATGTACTGTATGCTGACTAACATAATGTGATTTTTAAAATTATTTAAAACACAGATGAGTAAACTGAGACCTCAAGACGTGCCCTTGTCCAACTTTATAAAGCTATGAATTGGAGGAGCTGGTGTACAACCCCAGAGTCTTACCAAGAGCCCAGGTTCTCAGCACAACCCAATATTTATTCATCCTCTACCCATCCTTTATCTTGCTTATCCTTATTCCCCTGGCAACCCTAGGGAGTCCTCCTCTTTTACAGAGGAGATAAGTGAGTCTCCCAGACATTAGGTGATCTAAAGTGACCAGCTGGAGATCAAATCAGAACAGAGCACTCATGCTGGGTAACACTCTCGCCATGATGCCCTTCTGTGCAGGAGCGTGCCCTGGCCAAAGCCTCTGGGAGGCTCCTTGCCTTCGGAGCTCTTCTGTATAAGCCCTTCCGGTACGGACCAGAAAACTAGTGCATGCTGACCCGGCTTGGCCAACTCTGGAGTGAGCCTCGTCAGCAGTAGCCTGGGAGGGGCATCGTGAGCGGATTTTGGAAGGTAAGGGTGTCGGAAGAGCTGTGTCATGACTGGAGTCGACTAACAGCCCAGATCAACCTCTTCTGTGGCTCTTCTCAGGCTCAGTTTGGGCAGCGATGCGGAGCAGAGAGGGAGACCTCGAACCTCACAGCCCCCCCTCTAGGGCTCTCACCTCCTAGAGAAGGCAAATCGGATGACAGCCATGGCTGCCCAGAAGAGAAAACCCCAGCACACTGGACTGACGAGTTCTAGAAGCCTGACTCTTCAGGGCTACCACTTCCAGCCTTCGGGGTGCAGATTCTCCTGCCAAAGATGGTGGCCCCGCGAGCCTCCTCTTACAGTCCACAGCAGGCCCACGGCCAGGCCACACCCAGCTCCGAGGACACAGGGACACCTCCCGTGCGGACACAGTGTCACTTGGGGTGCCTTTGGGAGTCAAGAGGAAGCTCAGGAGATCTGCACGGTGTCATCAACACCCCTGCCTCCGTGGACACATCCCCACACACACGAAAAGAGAAGAGGAGCAAGACGCTACCTCCCTCTCCCCTGACCCAACATGAATGTGAGGCTCTGATTTTAACATCACAAAATGCAGAGACCCAAACTGCCCCTGGGTTGGATACACCGTCAACTCCATGACATGACAGACCCAGCTAGTTTCTCGGTGGTTCTCCCGGCTTTCCCATCCTGCTTGCAGCACAGCTGCCCTGCTCAAAGCACCACAACCTCACACCACAACCTCACACGACAACTTCCAAAGACAGGAAGGAGCGAGTCCTTCCCCGCCACAGCCCGCTCCTTTTGAAGGAGGAGGAAAAGTTTCCCAGAAGCCCTCAGCAGCCTCATTGGGCAATTTGCATCACATGATTGTCCCACCTCCTGTCACTGGCCTGCAGGAGAACGGGAGGACGTGTTCCGTTACACCAATCAGCATTCAGCACCGCCCCCAAGCTGGGGAGCGGTGCGGAGCTGAACCGAGCCTGGATTCCATGGGAAGAGGGGAGGCGGGAAGGAAATGACCGCTGGGGAGGCCTCCATTTCAAGTGCTGTAAATGAGTATCTCCAAACCCTTACATGTTTGGCCACATCACACTGTCCCCAGGGCAAATGCTTCTGCTAAGAACTTCCCCAAAGACCTCTCTTCTGAGTGTCCTCCTCACATCATTGCTCCCCTTGCTAAGACGGAAGAACTGGATTGAAGGTGATGGATTCTCTGACAGAATTCCAGAAACTATTTTGATAATGGCACTAGACTCACCGAGAAGCCCTACAACAGGTCCCTCCCAGACCTCGATCCCTAGAACCCTCCTCTCCCCAGAGCCAATGCCATTTAGCAACCCTGTCCCTGCTGTTGGTCAGACACAGAGCAAGGACAGAATCTCGGGAGGATGGATTTTACCACTCAGAGTGGGGACCCCAGACACATGACATCAGCATCACCTGGGAGCTTGTTAGAAATGCAGAATCCCCAGCTGATGAATGGATAAAGAAAATGTGATGTATCTAGGGTGGACTATTACTCAGCCATCAAAAAGAAATCTTGCCATTTGTAGTGACATAGATGGAGCTAGATCGTATTATGCTAAGCAAAATAAGTCAGTCAGAGAATGACAAATATCATATGATTTCACTCATGTGTGGAATTTAGGAAACAACATAGATGAACATGTGGGAAGGGGAAAAAAGAGAAAGAGAGAGAAGGAGAAAGGGGGAGGCAAACCATAAGGAACTCCTAAGGATAGAGAACAAACTGAGGGTTGATGGAGGGAGGTGGGCGGGGAATCGGCTAAACAGATGATGTGTATTATGGAGGACATGTGTTATGATGAGCACTGGGTATTACATGTAAGTGATAAATCACTAAATCCTACTCCTGAAACCAATATTACACTATATGTTAACTAACCAGAATTTAAATAAAAATTTGGAAGAAAAAGATTTAAAAAAAATTTTTAAATAGATGAAACACTTTTTTTTGAGAGAATTATATCTTTTAATACTTCCAGAATATTTTTTCCAATTTATTTATTTTCAGAAAAACAGTATTCATTATTTTTTCACCACACCCAGTGCTCCATGCAATCCATGCCCTCTATAATACCCACCACCTGGTACCCCAACCTCCCACCCCGCCCCCGCCACTTCAAACCCCTCAGATTGTTTTTCAGAGTACACTTTAAAAAAAAAAAAAAAGAAATGCAGAATCCCAGGCCCCACCCTAGATTGACTGAGTCCAAATCTGCATTTTGACAAGATGCCCAGGGGTCTCACTGGAGTGACAGAAGCCTCAAGCCTTCTTTTAGGATACAGCTTGTGGTCGCCCAGGCTCCTAGCCTGACCCCTCCCACATGCTTCACTTCTAGAGTTTGCTTTGCCTCCAAGAGAGTCCTACCTACATTCCACTTTGATAACTGTATCCCTTGTTACTAGCATTCTTCCATGTAACTGTTTTGGGAGGGGATCCCTGCCTACTGGCCCCAAGCTCTCCACTGGGAACCTCAGTCTAAAATTTTGCAGTCTTGTCAGAAGAGAAAGTATGATCCTGTAGGTCTATAGATTCCAGATAGATTTTGGAATTAGAAAATCATGGGTTTGAATCCCGAATCCACTATTTAACTTGAAGTAAACTGCAAACTCTCCCAAGTCCTACCTGTGACATGAAAGCAAGAAACCTCCAAAGCAGGATTTTTAGGAGTATTTCATGGACCACAGAATAAAAAGCCAATCAGCATTCAGCACCGAAGGCCCAAGATAGGTGTTCAATAAATAGGTGTTCAATAAATGTTAGTTCTACTCCCATGCTCCTCCATAGATGACTGTGTAAATCTGCAGACAAGCTTCTATGATCCTGACATCATGACTCAGCGATCGCTTCCCTAAATTTGTTAGAATACTCCAAGCTATGGGTAATAAAAGCCCTAACTGAAAGTGGCTTAGATGATAAGGAATTTATTATCTCACATAATAAGAAATCCAAAAAAAACTCCGGAGTGGTCAGTTCAATGGTTAAATACCACCTTCAAGGCCCTAAGTGCTTTGCTTGCTTTCTATTCTGCTATCTTTAGCATGCCTTATAGGCCCAAGAAGACTTCAGCACTCCTAGGCATCACATAACACATTCAGAGAAAAAGGAGTTTCCTACCATGTTTTTTTTTTATTTTTAAGATTTCCAGAAAAACAAATAACCAACTTTCTCTCTGTCCCCTGGACCAAGATTGGACCATACACCCATGACTGTACTGTTCACTGGTTAGGCCAATCAGTATCTCCTCCCTGGGGCTGAGAAAGGGCCCAGCATTTAATGAGGCACATAGTTTTTCTGAGCAAGGAAACAAGGTAGGGGAAGCTTTTGGCAGATCAATCAACAGTGTCTGCCATACATCTGCTTCCCAGGGTGGGTCTTCCCACCACAGCCTAACTAAAGCATTACCCAAGCCAATGGCCACATTCTCAATATCCACCTGTAACACTGGTTCTCAAATTCATGTGCATCTTGGAATTGCTTGGTGCATTTTTTTGAAATACTGATGCCCATTCTCCATTCTAGAGATTCTGAACCTGAGGATTATTTAAATTTCCTGAGATGAGCTGATGTCTGGGAACCACTTATCTATACCAGCAGTTCTCAACTTTTAAGGTACATCAGAACTGCCCCTAGAGTTTCTGATTCAGGACATCTGGGGCGGGGCCTGAGGGTTTGCATTTCTAGCAAGTTCGCAGGGGATGCTGATGGTACTGATCCAGGGATCACAGCTAGAGAACCACTGGTCTAGATTAGTGCTTTTTAAATTCAATGTACATATGACTCACTTGGAGAATCTTGTTAAAATGTAGTCAGTTATCATATGGTTTCACTTATTTGTGGAGCATAACAAATAGCATGGAGGACATGGGGAGTTAGAGAGGAGAAGGGAGTTGTGGGAAATTGGAAGGGGAGGTAAACCATGAGAGACCATGGACTCTGAAAAACAATCTGAGGGTTTTGAAGGGGTGGGGGTGGGAGGCTGGGGTACCAGGTGGTGGGTATTATAGAGGGCACGGATTGCACGGAGCACTGGGTGTGGTGCAAAAATAATGCATGCTGTTATGCTGAAAATAAATAAAAATAAATTTAAAAAAATGTAGATGCAGGTGCAGGGGCCCAGGAGTTTCATTTACAAGATGCCAGGTGATGCTTGCAGCCCAAACTACACAGCAGAGTGTAGAGCAGAGCTTAGCAAACCAGGGCCTGTGGGCCAAATCCAGGCCACTGCCTGTTTTTGTAAATAAAGTTTTATTAGAACACCATCTCATTCATTTATTTACACATAGGCTATGGCTGTTTTTTCAGCATCAGAGTTGAGTGGTTGCAATAGAGACCACATGGCCTGCAAAGCCAAAATATTTACTCTCTGGTACTTTACCAAAAAAAGTTTGCAGAACCCTGATCTAGAATGACCACTGGTTTTCAATTTTGGCTGTACGTTGGGATCACCTGGAGACTTAAACGCTACTGATTCTACTCTTAGAGATTCTAATGTAACTGGTATGGGGTTCAGCCTGGGCATCC
Source organism: Neogale vison (assembly GCF_020171115.1). Taxonomy (NCBI): domain Eukaryota; kingdom Metazoa; phylum Chordata; class Mammalia; order Carnivora; family Mustelidae; genus Neogale; species Neogale vison. The sequence continues at coordinate 12,349,332 of NC_058102.1, read as the reverse complement.
AGATTTTTCTAAACTTGCCAAATGGTTCCACTGGGCATTTGAGAATTGCTGGTCTCCTGGATGTCCTCCCAGCCCCTGCAGCTGTGCCAGACCTTCCATCCAGTACACCCTTTATTTTAGCAGGGCTCTGCTTCCAGGCTTCCGGTTTATCAGCTGCTCTAATTAAACAAGACAGTCCAGGAGGTCCTGAGCCATGCCCTTCCTCAGGGGAGCATTCTGGAGGAGTTTCCATTCATTTGGATATGTGAGATTTGGCGCACACATTCACAGTACAAAAATGGACATCCCCATCCCTTCTCAGCTAAGCCTCATCTAGACTGAATTTGCTAAAAAGCCATCCGGCCCCCCAACCCATTGAGAGAGACAATGGTGACATTGTCTCTGAACCATGGCATGAAGCCACATACCAGATGTGCTCCTGAAAAAAAAAACGTGGAATGTCCTTCTTGGAAGGAAAGAAAAGAATTACTGACAACAGGAAGAGGGTTGTCAGGCCTCTGTTTCTAAATGCAGTGCACAGGCCTTTGGCCACAGACCCCCATTAAAGTCCACGGGAGTCCTCAGGTAAAACACTTGCAGAGTCCTTTAGAAAACCTTGAAGCGGGTGCCTGGGTGGCTCAGTGGGTTAAGCTGCTGCCTTCAGCTCAGGTCATGATCTCAGGGTCCTGGGATCGAGTCCCGCACCGGGCTCTCTGCTCAGCAGGGAGCCTGCTTCCCTCTCTCTCTCTGCGTGCCTCTCTGTCTACTTGTGATCTCTCTCTGTAAAAATAAATAAATAAAAATTTAAAAAAAAAAAGAAAACCTCAAAACTTGGCTTCAGAAGAGCTTATTTATTTATTTTATTTAAATTCCATTAACCAACATAAAGGACATCATCAGTTTCAGATGTAGTGTTCAATAATTTATCAGGTGCATTTAACACCCAGGGCTTAAAAAGTCATATGGGCATGCTGGCAAATCAAAAACTAAAAACCATTCTTTCATTATGGATTTGTCCAAATCCATAAAACACCAGGAGTGAACCCGGATGTAAACCATGAACTTTGGGTGGGTACAGTGTGTGAGCTTCAGTGCCGTTGTCACAAATGTACCTCCTTGTTGGGGGAATGCTGGTAATGGGGGAGATTAGGTGGGGGCAGGGGATGTATGGGAAATGTTTGTACCTTCCCCTATAACTACTCTTATAAATAAATTAGTCCCACCCCTTCTGCACATACTCTTTAGCTTGGGGACTTCAAGACGTATTGGGTGGATATATATTATTTTATCTCAAGAACCACATTCCCCTTACTTTGAAGTCACAGCTATCTCCAGGAGGACGTTTCAACTCCACCAACCATGGGAGCTGCCACCTTCCACAGCTTCTGTGCTGCTGGCCACCGGTGATGGGCTCAGGAAGAAGCCCTGATTCCATCTGGGCCAGTTCCCTGGGATATCAGGGCAGGGAAAATGAACCTCAGTCTTTCTCTCGTGGGGAGTATGAGCTACATGAGAAGAGGAGTGTTGGCACATTTCCCAATATGGGGCAAAGCCAGCCTGGAAGAATGAAGCCAACATCCAAATAAAGCAAAGGTGGGATGGGGAGCGAGTCTTTGCAACATTCAAGACCCCATTCCTATTGTCCCTAAAGTACAGCTGTACCCCTACCCATGATCATTTGAGCCAAAGCATCCCCTTTTTGTTTGAAGTGGTTTTAATTCTGTTTCGGATACATGCAACTGGTTATTGTAGGGAAACACCACCAGACAAAGCATCTTGGTGAGGGGCTGCTGTGAACCGGGATCCCTCAGCTGGACCCAAGGTGCAGCACCCCCTTGGTGGGGCTCAAGCAAAGAAAATAAGGGGTGCAAAGTTCTCTTGATACCACAGGGAGGAGGAAAGGGCATGTATTGTCTATGTCTCTACAGCCATAAAGCCACATAATTACCTCCAACACTCGGCATCTTAACACAAGCACTTACTCTTTGTATTCCAGGCATTCTACCGAGGTGGGTTGGATTATTCTCAATTCTTCACTTCCTCTCTGTTATAGAAATGCACGCCCTTTGCCATGTAATTCTCCAGCACCTCCCAGTAGATTTTTTAGATTTCTCCACTCCATTGATGTTGGGCTCGATCACATGACTTGCCTTAGCCACAGGGACAGGAGAAGATTGAAGTGGGCAGAGATTTTGAATGTGCTTACATAGTGTGGCTTGGTTTCCTGTGCTCCATCACTGCCCTAGGAAGAGCTCGCCCTTGGGAGATGCTGGTCCCAGCATGGAGTTATGCAGAGCAGCCCTGAACCTGGAGCCAAGCCCAGGAAAGCCCAGCAGAACCACAGCTGACTCACAGGACCAAACACTTGGTGCTGCATGTCAGTGAGCCTGGAGCTACTTGTTACCCATCATCATCTCAGCAGACACCTGAAGGGCAGAGGGAGTGACCAAGGTAGGAGGTACTTCCTACAGCATAGATACTGTGCTAGGCACCTAGCATTACTTCTAACAACTCAGTGTGGTGGACATGATCATCCCCATTTTATGGACTGGCAATGGAAGCTCATGGAACTTATTTTCCCAATTTAACAGTACAAATAATGACAGCAGTTTGACAGAGTCTGACATGTACTGTACAGTAGATTGTGATGCTTGGTCCTCAAAACTGCATGGGCATTTTTTTCACTTGAGTTCAGGAAACAAACAGACACATGTTCCAAAGGGTCCTGGCCCTGATGGTTGGATTCCTATGATCATCAGATCCACCAGAAGACAGGAGACAGGAGCCCAGTAGTGGTTGTGGCTGTCAACCAGAAGGAGAGAAAGCTCCACCTAGCTCTTGCCAGGCTGAGGGATGAGGCCCAGTGTGCAGTTTCAACGTGTGGAAAGGTCATACGTTCCCCCCCATTCGGGTGCAGTGTTGCTCTAGCCCATCTGGGAGCTCTTCCTTCCTTATCCCCTGTGAGTAAAACATCAGTTTTACTCACAAAGTACCCAGCTCAAGAGATGAACCACATTTGATTCGTCCAAACTAGTCACACAGTCTTATTTCCCTTTGCTAGGCACTAGGTCCATGTATGGGCAATCAACACAGTTCTGGAAATTAACATGTTGGGTAAGGTCTATGAGGTGCTTCTAGGAATGCTATGTCTCCCTAATAAGTGAGGGACACACTCTCTCTTACTGTCTGATCATTGGCAGGAAGGATATGCTGCTCAAAGCTGGCACAACCATACTTCAGTCATGTTAGGAGACATCACCTAACACACTGAGAATGACAGAGCAGGAAGACAGAAAGATCTGGGTCCCTGACCATGGCACTGAGTTGTTGAAACTGTCCTGTAACTACCTAATTTCCTGTTACATAAACAATTAATCTTCTTTTACTTTAAGCTACCAGTAGTTCAGCTTTCTATTATTAATAGCCCAATGCATCTGTCTTAGTCATCTATTGCTGCATGAAATTAAAACAAACTTAACCATTTAAAATAAGACACATTTATTGGGGCACCTGGGTGGCTCAGTGGGTTAAGCCTCTGCCTTCAGTTCAAGTCATGGTCTCAGGGTCCTGGCATCAAGCTCCAAATCAGGCTCTCTGCTCAGCAAAGAGCCTGCTTCCCCCTCTCTCTCTGCCTGCCTCTGTCCCTACTTCTGATCTCTCTGTCAAATAAATAAAATCTTTTTTAAAAAAGACACATTTGGAGGGAGGAGTCAAGATGGCGGAGAAGTAGCAAGCTGAGACGACATCAGGTAGCAGGTGATCAGCTAGATAGCTTATCAGACCATCACGAACACCTACAAATCCAACAGGAGATCAAAGAGAAGAAGAGCAACAATTCTAGAAACAGAAAAGCGACCACTTTCTGAAAGGTAGGACTATTGGAGAAGTGAATCCAAACTGACGGGAAGATAGACCGCGGTGGGAGGGGCCAGCTCCCGGCAAGCGGCGGAAGATGGACCACAAAATCAGGACTTTTAAGAGTCTGCTCCACTGAGGGACATCGCTCCAGAGGCTAAACCGGGGTGAAGCCCACGCGGGGTCAGCGTGGCCCCAGGTCCCGCAGGGTCACAGGAGGATCGGGGGTGTCTGAGTGTTGCAGAGCTCACAGGCATTAGAGCGGGAAAGCCGGCTGCAGAGACAGAGCCAAGGAGTGAGCTCTGAACTCAGGGTTACCTTGAACCAGTCACAGGGTGGGTGAGCTCAGAGTGCGGCCGCAGGCCAGGGAGACAGGAGTGATTGAGAGCTTTTCTCTGAGGGGTACTGAGGAGGAGTCAGGCCCCGAGCTCTCGGCTCCTCCAGGCTGGAGATTGGGAGGCTGCCATTTTCATTTCCGTCCTCCAGAACTCTACGGAAAGTGTTCAGGGAACAAAAGCTCCCGAAAGCGAACTGGAACCGAGCAGATTACTTAGCCCGACCCCTGATAAGGGCAGGGCAATTCTGCCTCGGGCAAAGACACTTGAGAATCACTACAACAGGCCCCTCCCCCAGAAGATCAACAAGAAATCCAGCCAAGACCAAGTTCACTTACCTAGGATAACAGTGGAATTCCAGAGGAGGAGAAAGCAAAGCATGGAATTCATGGCTTTCTCCCCATGATCCTTTAGTCTTGCAGTTAATTACTTTTTTTTTATTTTATTTTTTTCTGCTAATTTTTTTAACCTTTACCCTTTCCTCTTTTAACGTTTTTTAACTAGTTTATCTTAAAAATACATTTCATTAAAAAATAATCTTTTTTGAAACTTCATTATTATAGTCATATTTTATCCTTCATTGTGTCTAACTTTATTTTTTGTATACACATAGGGGTTTTTCTTCTAAAAAATTTGGGGTACAATCTTCTTCTAATAGATCAAAATATACCCTAAATCTAGCTCCGGGCTTGTTCTATTCTCCAGCTCGAGGAAATTCTCTCCACTTTCTTTGTCTTTCTTCTCCCAACCAACTTAACATTATCAACTCATTTTTTTAGAAATTAAAAAAAATGTTTTTTCATCTTTATAGACATATTCCATCCCTTCATTGTGTTTACCCTTATATATGTCATTCTTTAAAATTTTGGGAGGTCGTTTCTTCTAAGAGACCAAAATACTCCCAAAATTAAGTGGGTGATCCTGTTCTAGTCACCAGTCTAATATATACAAATATTTTTTTCTTTTTTATATTTTTTCATTATTTGTTTTCTTTTTTAAAAATTTTTTTTGAACTTCTTTTTATCCCCTTTCTCCCTCCCACGATTTGGGGTCTCCTGATTTGGTTAAAGCACATTTTCCTGGGGTCTTTGCCACCCATTTTTTTTTCCTTTTTTTTTTAAGATTTCATTTATTTATTTGACAGACAGAGATCACAAGTAGGCAGACAGGCAGGCAGAGAGAGAGGGGGAAGCAGGCTCCCTGTGGAGCAGAGAGCCCAATGTGGAGCCCGAACCCAGGACCCTGAGATTACAACCCGAGCCAAAGGCAGAGGCTTAACCCACTGAGCCAGTCAGGGTCCCTTTGCCACCCTTTTAGTATTTTATTTCCTCCTTCATATATTCTTATCTGGACAAAATGACAAGGTGGAAAAACTCACCACAAAAAAAAAAACCAAGAGGCAGTACCGAAGGCTAGGGACCTAATCAATACAGACATTGGTAATATGTCAGATCTAGAGTTCAGAATGATGATTCTCAAGGCTCTAGCCAGGCTTGAAAAAGGCATGGAAGATATTAGAGAAACCCTCTGGAGAGATAAAAGCCCTTTCTGGAGAAATAAAAGAACGAAAATCTAACCAGGTTGAAATAAAAAAAGCTATTAATGAGGTGCAATCAAAAATGGAGGCTCTTAATGCCATTCCATTCAAAATTCCACCGGCATTCTTCAAAGAGCTGGAGCAAATAATCCTAAAATTTGTGTGGAATCAGAAGAGACCCCGAATCGCTAAGGAAATGTTGAAAAACAAAAATAAAGCTGGCGGCATCACCTTACCTGATTTCAAGCTTTATTACAAAGCTGTGATCACCAAGACAGCATGGTACTGGCATAAAAACAGACACATAGACCAGTGGAACAGAGTAGAGAGCCCAGATATGGACCCTCAACTCTATCATCAATTAATCTTTGACAAAACAGGAAAAAATATACAGTGGAAAAAAGACAGTCTCTTCAATAAATGGGGCTGGGAAAACTGGACAGCTATATGTAGAAGAATGAAACTCGACCATTCTCTTACACCGTACACAAAGATAAACTCAAAATGGATAAAAGACCTCAACGTGAGACAGGAATCCATCAGAATCTTAGAGGAGAACATAGGCAGTAATCTCTTTGATATCAGCCACAGCAACTTCTTTCAAGATACGTCTCCAAAGGCAAAGGAAACAAAAGCGAAAATAAACTTCTGGGACTTCATCAAAATCAAAAGCTTCTGCACAGCCAAGGAAACAGTCAAAAAACAAAGAGGCAACCCACGGAATGGGAGAAGATATTTGCAAATGACAGTACAGACAAAAGGTTGATATCCAGGATCTATAATGAACTCCTCAAACTCAACACACATGAAACAGGCAAACACATCAAAAAATGGGCAGAAGATATGAACAGACACTTCTCCAATCAAGACATACAAATGGCTATCAGACACATGAAAAAATGCTCATCATCATTAGCCCTCAGGGAGATTCAAATTAAAACCACATTGAGATATCACCTTACACCAGTTAGAATGGCCAAAATTAACAAAACAGGAAACAACATGTGTTGGAGAGGATGTGGAGAAAGGGGAACCCTCTTACACTGTTGGTGGGAATGCAAGTTGGTGCAGCCTCTTTGGAGAACAGTGTGGAGATTCCTCAAGAAATTAAAAATAGAGCTTCCCTACGACCCTGCAATTGCACTCCTGGGTATTTACCCCAAAGACACAGATGTCGTGAAAAGAAGGGCCATCTGTACCCCAATGTTTATAGCAGCAATGGCCACAGTCGCCAAACTATGGAAAGAACCAAGATGCCCTTCAACAGATGAATGGATAAGGAAGATGTGGTCCATATACACTATGGAGTATTATGCCTCCATCAGAAAGGATGAATACCCAACTTTTGTAGCAACATGGACGGGACTGGAAGAGATTATGCTGAGTGAAATAAGTCAAGCAGAGAGAGTCAATTATCATATGGTTTCACTTATTTGTGGAGCATAACAAATAGCATGGAGGACAAGGGGCGTTAGAGAGGAGTAGGGAATTTGGGTAAATTGGAAGGGGAAGTGAACCATGAGAGACTATGGACTCTGAAAAACAATCTGAGGGGCTTGAAGTGGCAGGGGGGTGGGAGGTTGGGGTACCAGGTGGTGGGTATTATAGAGGGCACGGCTTGCATGGAGCACTGGGTGTGGTGAAAAAATAATGAATAATATTTTTCCGAAAATAAATAAATTGGAAAAAAAATGGAGGCTCTTACTGCTAGGATAAATGAGGCAGAAGAAAGAATTAGTGATATAGAAGACCAAATAACAGAGAATAAAGATGCTGAGCAAAAGAGACACAAACAAATACTGGACCACGAGGGGAGAATTGGAGAGATAAGTGACACCATAAGATGAAACAACATTAGAATAATTGGGACTCCAGAAGAAGAGAAAGAGAGGGGAGCAGAAGGTATATTGGAGAGAATTATTGTAAAGAATCTCCCTAATATGGCAAAGAGAACAAGGATCAAAATCCAGGAGGTGCAGAGAACCCCCCTCAAAATCAATAAGAATAGGTCCACACCCCATCACCAAATAGTAAAATTTACAAGTCTTAGCAACAAAGAGAAAATCCTGAAAGCAGCCTGGGAAAATAAGTCTGTAACATACAATGGTAAAAATATTAGATTGGCAGCAGACTTATCCACAGAGACCTGGCAGGCCAGAAATAACTGTCATGATATATTCAGAGCACTAAAAGAGAAAAACATGCAATCAGGAATACTATATCCAGCTAGGCTATCATTGAAAATAGAAGGAGAGATAAAAAGCTTCCAGGACAAACAAAAACTGAAAGAATTTGCAAACACCAAACCAGCTCTACAGGAAATATTGAAAGGAGTCCTCTAAGCAAAGAGAGACCCTAAAAGTAGTAGATCAGAAAGGAACAGAGACAATATACAGTAACAGTCACCTTATAGGCAATACAATGGCACTAAATCCATATCTTTCAATAGTTACCCTGAATGTAAATGGGCTAAATGCCCCAATCAAAAGACAAAGGGTATAAGAATGGATAAAAAAACAAAACCCATCAATATGCTGCCTACAAGAAACTCATTTTAGACACGAAGACACTCCCAGATTTAAAGTGAGGGGATGGAAAACAATTTACCATGCTAATGGACATCAGAAGAAAGATGGGGTGGCAAACCTTATAGCAGATCAACTAGATTTTAACCCAAAGACTATAATAAGAGATGAGGAAGGACACTACATCATACTCAAAGGGTCTGTCCAACAAGAAGATCTAACAATTTTAAATATCTATGCCCCTAACATGGGAGCAGCCAACTATAATTAATAACAAAATCAAAGAAACACATAGACAATAATACAATAATAGTAGAGGACTGTAACACTCCCCTCACTGAAATGGACAGATCATCCAAGCAAAAGATCAACAAGGAAATAAAGGCCTTAAATGACACACTGGACCAGATGGACATCACAGATATATTCAGAACATTCCATCCCAAAGCAACAGAATACATATTCTTCTCGAGTGCACATGGAACATTCTCCAGAATAGATCACATCCTGGGTCATAAATCAGGTCCCAAATGATATCAAAAGATTGGTATCATTCCCTGTATATTTTCAGACCACAATGATCTGAAGCTAGAACTCAATCACAAGAAAAAATTTGGAAAGAACCAAAATACATGGAGACTAAACAGCATCCTTCTAAAGAATGAATGGGGGGCGCCTGGGTGGCTCAGTGGGTTAAGCCGCTGCCTTCGGCTCAGGTCATGATCTCAGGGTCCTGGGATCGAGTCCCGCATCGGGCTCTCTGCTCAGCGGAGAGCCTGCTTCCTCCTCTCTCTCTCTGCCTGCCTCTCTGCCTGCTTGTGATCTCTCTCTGTCAAATAAATAAATAAAAATCTTTAAAAAAAAAAAAAAGAATGAATGGGTCAACCAGAAAATTAAAGAAGAATTAAAAAAATTCATGTGTTGGAGAGGATGTGGAGAAAGGGGAACCCTCTTACACTGTTGGTGGGAATGCAAGTTGGTGCAGCCTCTTTGGAGAACAGTGTGGAGATTCCTCAAGAAATTAAAAATAGAGCTTCCCTACGACCCTGCAATTGCACTCCTGGGTATTTACCCCAAAGACACAGATGTCGTGAAAAGAAGGGCCATCTGTACCCCAATGTTTATAGCAGCAATGGCCACAGTCGCCAAACTATGGAAAGAACCAAGATGCCCTTCAACGGATGAATGGATAAGGAAGATGTGGTCCATATACACTATGGAGTATTATGCCTCCATCAGAAAGGATGAATACCCAACTTTTGTAGCAACATGGACGGGACTGGAAGAGATTATGCTGAGTGAAATAAGTCAAGCAGAGAGAGTCAATTATCATATGGTTTCACTTATTTGTGGAGCATAACAAATAGCATGGAGGACAAGGGGCGTTAGAGAGGAGTAGGGAATTTGGGTAAATTGGAAGGGGAAGTGAACCATGAGAGACTATGGACTCTGAAAAACAGTCTGAGGGGTTTGAAGTGGCGGGGGGGGGTGGGAGGTTGGGGTACCAGGTGGTGGGTATTATAGAGGGCACGGATTGCATGGAGCACTGGGTGTGGTGAAAAAATAATGAATACTGTTTTTCTGAAAATAAATAAATTGAAAAAAAAAAGAAGGATAAAAAAATAAATAAATAAAAGTAATAGAACCTTAAAAAAAAAATCATGGGAATAAATGATAATGAAAACACAATGGTTCAAAATCTGTGGGACAAAGCAAAGGCAGTCCTGAGAGGAAAATATATAGCAATACAAGCCTTCCTCAAGAAACAAGAAATGGGGGCACCTGGGTGGTCCAGTTGGTTAAGCCTCTGCCTTTGGCTCAGGTCATGATCCCAGGGTCCTGGGATCGAGCCCCGAATCGGGCTCTCTGCTCAGTGGGGAGCCTGCTTCCTCCTCTCTCTCTCTCTCTCTCTGCCTGCCTCTCTGCCTACTGTGATCGCTCTCTGTCAAATAAATAAATAAAATCTTTTTAAAAATTAAGAAAGAAAGAAGGAAGGTCTCAAATACACAACCTAACCCTACACCTAAAGAAGCTGGAGAAAGAACAAGAAAGAAAGCCTAAACCCAGCAGGAGAGGAGAAATAAAGATCAGAGCAAAAATCAATGAAATAGAAACCAAAAATACAATAGAACAAATCAAAGAAACGAGGAGCTGGTTCTTTGAAAGAATGAATAAGATTGACAAACCCCTGGCCAGACTTATCAAAAAGAAGAGAAAGGACCCAAATAAATAAAACCATGAATGAAAGAGGAGAGATCACAACCAACACCAAAGAAATACAAACAATTATAAGAACATACTATGAGCAACTCTACACCAACAAATTTGACAATCTGGAAGAAATGGATGCATTCCAAGAGACATATAAACTACCACAACTGAACCAGGAAGAAATAGAAAACCTAAACAGACCCATAACCAGTAAGGAAACTGAACAGTCATCAAAAATCTCCAAACAAACAAAAGCCCAGGGCCAGATGGCTTCCCAGGGGAATTCTACCAAACGTTTAAAGAAGATCTAATTCCTATTCTCCTGAAACTGTTCCAAGAAAGAGAAATGGAAGGGAAACTTCCAAACTCATTTTATGAGGCCAGCATCACCTTGATCCCAAAACCAGACAAGGATCCCATCAAAAAAGAGAATTACAGACCAATATTCTTGATGAACACAGATGCGAAAATTCTCACCAAAATACTAGCCAATAGGATTCAACAGTACATTAAATGGATTATTCAACACGACCAAGTGGGATTTATTCCAGGACTGCAAGGTTGGTTCAATATCTGCAAATCAATCAGTGTGATACCACACATTAATAAAAGAAAGAACAAGAACCATATGATACTCTCAATAGATGCTGAAAAAGCATTTGACAAAGTACAGCATCCCTTCCTGATCAAAACTCTTCAAATCGTAGGGAGAGAGGGCCCATACCTCAATATTATCAAAGCCATCTATGAAAAACCTACTGCAAATATCATTCTCAATGGAGAAAAACTGAAAGCTTTTCCGGTAAGGTCAGGAACACGGCAGGGATGTCCATTATCACCACTGCTATTCAATGTAGTACTAGAAGTCATAGCCTCAGCAGTCAGACAACAAAAAGAAATTAAAGGCATCCAAATTGGCAAAGAAGAAGTCAAACTATCACTCTTTACAGATGATATGATACTACCTGTGGAAAACCCAAAAGACTCCACTCCAAAACTGCTAGAACTTGTACAGGAATTCAGTAAAGTGTCAGGATATAAAATCAATGCACAGAAATCAGTTACATTTCTATACACCAACAATAAGACAGAAGAAAGAGAAATTAAAGAGTCAATCCCATTTACGATTGCACCCCAAACTATAAGATACCTAGGAATACATCTAACCAAAGAGGCAAAGAATCTATACTCAGAAAACTATAAAGTACTCATGAAAGAAATTGAGGAAGACACAAAGAAATGGAAAAAGGTTCCATGCTCCTGGATTGGAAGAACAAATATTGTGAAAATGTCTATGCTACCTAAAGCAGTATACACATATAATGCAATCCCTATCAAAATCCCATCCATTTTTTTTTCAAAGAAATGGAACAAATAATCCTAAAATTTATATGGAACCAGAAAAGACCTCGAATAGCCAAAGGAATATTGAAAAAGACAGCCAAAGTTGGTGGCATCACAATTCCAGACTTCAAGCGCTATTACAAAGCTGTCATCATCAAGACAGCATGGTACTGGCACAAAAACAGACACATAGATCAATGGAACAGAATAGAGAGCCCAGAAATAGACCCTCAACTCTATGGTCAACTAATCTTCGACAAAGCAGGAAAGAATGTCCAATGGAAAAAAGACAGCCTCTTCAACAAATGGTGTTGGGAAAATTGGACAGCCACATGCAGAAAAATGAAATTGGACCATTTCTTTATACCACACACGAAAATAGATCAAAATGGATGAATGACCTCAATGTGAGAAAGGAATCCATCAAAATCCTTGAGGAGAACACAGGCAGCAACCTCTTCAACCTCAGCCGCAGCAACTTCTTCCTAGGAACATCACCAAAGGCAAGGAAAACAAGGCCAAATATGAACTATTGGGATTTCATCAAAAGCTTTTGCACAGCAAAGGAAACAGTTAACAAAACCAAAAGACAACTGACAGAATAGGAGAAGATATTTGCAAATGACATATCAGATAAAGGGCTAGTATCCAACATCTATAAAGAGTTTAGCAAACTCAACACCCAAAGAACAAATAATCCAATCAAGAAATGGGCAGAGGACATGAACAGAAATTTCTGCAAAGAAGACATCCAGATGGCCAACAGACACATGAAAAAATGCTCCATATCACTCGGCATCAGGGAAATACAAATCAAAACCACAATGAGATACCACCTCACACCAGTCAGAATGGCTAAAATTAACAAGTCAGGAAATGACAGATGCTGGTGAGGGTGCGGAGAAAGGGGAACCTTCCTACACCGTTGGTGGGAATGTAAGCTGGTGCAACTACTCTGGAAAACAGCATGGAGGTTCCTCAAAAAGTTGAAAATAGAGCTACCCTATGACTCAGCAATTGCACTACTGGGTATTTACCCTAAAGATACAGACGTAGTGATCCAAAGGGGCACGTGCACCCGAATGTTTATAGCAGCAATGTCCACAATAGCCAAACTATGGAAAGAACCTAGATGTCCATCAACAGATGAATGGATAAAGAAGAAGTGGTATATATATATATATATATACAATGGAATACTATGCAGCCATCAAAAGAAATGAAATCTTGCCATTTGCGATGACATGGATGGAACTAGAGGGTATTATGCTTAGCAAAATAAGTCAATCGGAGAAAGACAACTATCATATGATCTCCCTGAAATGAGGAAGTGGAGATGCAATGTTGGGGGTTTGGGAGGTAGGGAAAGAATAAATGAAACAAGATGGGATTGGGAGGGAGACAAACCATAAGAGACTCTTAATCTCACAAAACAAACTGAGGGTTGCTGGGGGGAGGGGGGGTTTGGGAGATGGTGGTGGGGTTATGGACATTGGAGAGGGCATGTGCTATGGTGAGTGCTATGAATTATGTAAACCTGGCGATTCACAGACCTGTACCCCTGGGGATAAAAATACATTATATATTTATTTAAAAATTTAAAAATTTTTAAAAAGACACATTTATTACCTCGGTTTTTGGAGGCCAGGAAGCTAGGCACAACAGCTGGGTCTTTTGCTTCACGATCTCTCAAGAGACTGTGGTCAAGGTATCCACTGAGCCTTGGGTCTTGTCTGAAAGGACTCACGCTGTGACACATTTGGGGTCCTTGATGGCTGTTGGCTGAAAGCCACCCTCAGTTCCCTGCCAATAGGGCTGCTCCACGGGACAGCTCACAGCCCAGCAGCTGCTGCATTAAACTAGCAAGACAGACTCTTTCTGCACAATGTAAGGCAGAATCTTCCAGAATGTATTCACAGTGGTGACATGCCTTCTCCTTTACCATACTTAGATGCACTCATGGGCCCCACTCACTCACATGTGTTCCAAGAGGTGGGAATTATTACAGTAGCTGCCCTATAACCTGCCCACCAATACCCTTACTGATAATATCTATTAAGCAAATTCTTGAAATTAAAATCCTCCCACCTAACTTTGCCTGGATCCTGGGTCAAACAAACCACTTTCTAAAAAGTACTTCTGAGGCACTTGGAAAATTTTTAATATAAACTATATATCAGATGAAAATCATGTTAATTTTGTTAAGTGTGCTAATGGCATTGTGATTACATAAGAAATAGACTGGTTTTTAGAAATACATAATACAGCATGTTGAGATGAAATGCCACGATGTCTGAAGTTTGCTTTCAAATATTTCATCCAGGAAAAAGAAAAAAAAAGAATAGAGCAAATGTGCAAAAACATGGTAATTATTGAATCTGAGTAATGAATATATGAGAATTCCTTGCAGTATATCTCAACTTTCAAGCATGTTCAAATTTTTTAATGATTTTTTAAAATCTGGCTAGCCTTTTATGATCTCTTTAAAAAAAAAAAAAAGAACTCCACATGAAACACAGAGGATTGAGAGAAAGTATGTTCAGACACAGGTGGCTCTGAGCTGATGATGGGATCGTCTTTGAAGGTCCCTGCCTCCTTCTCCAGTCTGCTGCACTCCTACCCACGTGCCCTATCCCTGCCATCCAAAAACATGTCCAGCTCCCCAAACACATGGTGCTACTCTGTGCCACCTCCAAGCATTTGCATTGTCTGCACCTTTACCTTGGGATTTCTTCCAACACCTCCCTCAATGCCATCAATCTGTTCCACCTCCAAAACTCACCTCAAGTGTCATTTCTTCAAGGAGGAATTTCCTGACCCCCATCTGCTACATAGAATGGACCCTTCATCTCTGGAGCTCCCATTGTGCCTTATACAGATGATTATTATAGAACGTATCACAATATATTGAAATTATTTATCTTCAGGCCTGATTCCCCCACCAGACTGAGCTTCCTGAGAAACAGGTTTCTCATTCTTCCCAGATTCCATAGTGATTAACACAGGGCTTGGCACATGGTAAGTGCTCAATAAATGTTTGTCGAATAAATAAATGAATGGTTGAATGAATAGACAAATAAGTGAAAATATCTAGCACATAGCAACAATATCTAGACACCCAGTTTCAATGTATTGATCAGATCGTGATGAGTCTCATGAAAGCTTCAGCTTAATGATTTCCACAACCCAGACAAGCCCCCTCCCCCACCTCCAGACAGCTGAGTCTCCTTGGTCTAAATATGGGGAGTGCTGCAAATCCCAATACAGAAAAGTCTTTAGGACACTGATTTTAAGACAAAGCACCAAGCGCAATTCCCTTGTGTGACTCAGCGACAGGCACCAAGAAACAGTTTCTAAAGAGATGCTGCAGAAATTGTCTTAGACTTGGCCTGAGGATAGCTTTATTGACAGCTGCCATTCTGTGCAGGCAGAACTCAGAATGAGAATCTGTGATAAGAAGGGTCAATATCAAGAATTTTCTTTAAAAGTTAGAGTTCTCCAGTCACAGGAAAGGCTGCCTCATAGAACCAGGAGTTCACCATTCATCCAAAAGTAAACAATTATTTATTGAGCACCTACTGTTCCAGGTGTCTAGGTTGCTACAGTGAACAATATAGAAAGAGAACTATCTCTTTCTTGTCTTGAGGCTCAGGTGTGTGCAGCGGTTCTAACTATGTCTAAGACAAGACATACCGTCTTGAGACAATATGCTGGATAAGTCAAGGTCATGCCAGGTGATTCCAAAAGTACTACAGAGGGGGTCCCCTCAATCTAGACCCCTAGACATTGGACAAGATGATCCCTTAAGTCCCTTCCAGATATAAGATCTGTTTTTCTTGCCCTAATGATCCTTTAATTATCAATTTCATGTGGGACAAGTGGTTTCTAGGAATCTTCTAGGGCAGGTACAGATGATGTCCATTGTCAAAGAATTTAAACTTAGTCATATCTCAACAAAGTTGATAGGCAAAGGAATGTAAACTTGAGGAAGCAAGATCCATGGGTGTCTGGTCTGCTGCTACAGTCAGAGAGCTTGGCACACAAGAGACTCAATACAAATTTGAATAAATGAGTAATTGGAGTGGATGGCAGGGGACAAAAACAAAGGGACGTTGCAGCTGGGTGGTCATATAGCAGGGGGACACTGTGTATTTGAGGGACAGGAAGAGTACAAACAATAAGGGTAAAGGGATTCCAAAAAGTCCTGCTGTGCCTTTTAATGTCCATTCCCTTTGTCATTTTCACAAAGGGATTGCAAATAAAAAAGTAATTACCTTTTTAGTTACTTTTGGACTCTGGACTGATAATTCTTTGCATGAGATTCATGCAGAGACAAGATGCAAGGTGGCCTATGAGTTACCAAGTGTGATTTTTTTTTTTTTTAACATCGTAGGAGACCCTAACATTCGTCCACTGGCAGTGATATCTGCAAGACACACCAGTCTTGCCAAGATGATTATTTCATAGAATTAGCTTGCCATATTGCATACCTGAGCTGCTGAAGGGCATTCCTAAGGTTCACTGATTTACAATCAGTGCCTAGTCCTGTTAGCTTGTCCACTTTTCCTTTGTGTGCTCCGTTCATGCCGCTGCTGAGGACAGAGGCCAGATGCACTGTTGAGAAAGGATCAATGAGAAGGTCTGTTGCATGGTTTTGATTGGTCAGTGACAGGTGCATCCTCTCATAATCGCTCTTGCGATGTGGGTCGTCCAAAGCAGGAAGACAGGAAGTCTCAGATGGTTGTGCCAACAGAGTTAGAACCACTGCACACACCTGAGCACTGACTTCTCCAGGGGGTGGGGGAGGTGTCAGTGAGCCACTGGATTGGACGACCTCTCTGCCGGTGGACACCAAAACGCTCTTGCCTTTTAATTGCCTCTTCCTGCTGCCACGACTCACATCTGCTCCATTGCACTAAATACCATAGCCTTCAACACTTCCTGTCTCTCCAACACCAAGTGTTACCTGAATTAATCCATGTAAAAGTCTCCCAGAGTTAGCCAAATATTATTGACCCAGTATTACCAATCCCACAGTCATGCAGCTAATAAGGAGGGAAACAGAAGCCTATGATTGTATTCCAACCACTCTGTTTTGGCCTGAATGTTTGTGTCCCTCCAAAATTCGTATGTTGAAGCCCTGAACAATGTGGCTATAGTCGGAGATGGGCCTTGGGGGAGGTAATTAAGGTTCAATGGGGTCATAAGGGTGGGGGCCTTCATCCAGTAGGGCTGGTGTCCTTGTAAGAGGAAGAGACACAAGAGATCTCTCCGTCTCTGTCTCTCTCTCTGCACCCCCACAAAGAAAAGTCCACGTGAGGACACAGAGCGGAAGGGGCCATCTGCAGGCCGGGAAGAGAGCTCTCACCAGTTACTGGATCCACTGGAACTGTGACCATGGACTTCTAGCTTCAGAACTGTGAGAAAACAAACGTCTGTTGTTGAAGCCACCAGTCCGTAGTACTTTGTTCTGGAAGCCTGAGCAGATCCATACAAACCCCAGCACCTTCCCCTCACTCAGCCCCTTCCCTGGCTTACATGTGCCAACAACATCAAATTTCAGGAGATGCATCACTTCCTCCATCAAACCTTCTGGCCCGGGGCTCCTGGGTGGCTCAGTTGGTTAAGAGTCTGCCTTTGGCTCAGGTCATGATCTGAGGGTCCTGGGATCGAGCTCCGTGTCAGAATCCATACTGAGCATACTCAGTCTGCTTCTCCCTCTCCCTCTTCCCTTCTGCACACCTCCCCCCTCCACTGGTGCTCTCTCTCTCTCCCTCTGCCTCTCTCTCAAATAATTTAATAAATCTTTAAAAAAAAAATCTTCCTGACCCTCCTTCCGTGAGGCCCTATAGAGACAGACGTCAGTAACCATGACAGCAACAGCGGTTCACTGAGCACATCCTATAATCATGCACTGAGGTATGCATCTATCACTTACTCCTCCCATCCACTCTTACGGAGGCACAATTTCTAGCCCCATCTTACAGGTGAAGAAACTGAGGCTGGGCACCTCGCCCAAGTAAGTGACAGGGCCCAGATTCAAATCTTGAGAATCTGACTCCAGAGCCCTCGACCTTGTCCACTCTCACAGCAGCTAATACTTTATCACCTAACCTGTCTGTCCCTCTGTCTCCCCTTAGCTTACTGGGAACTCCTTGGGGCTTCGTCTGCTCTGTCTCTGAGTCTCTGCCCCTCCAATGCCTGGTGCACCTTGGGTCTCACAAAAGCTTGGGGAATGAATGAATGAATGAATGAATGCCTCAAAGTCACACTGGTGGCCACATGTCAGTGATGGGAAATTCTTCAGTCCCCTGGGCTGTGGTTATTAACAACCCATCTCAGCGTGGGATAATGAAAGTGACAGCGTGTGTGCCGTCTGTCCACACAGCCTCCCGTTTCCATGCATGCACGTCTGAGTGAACAGATAACTCACGCTGAGATTTACTTAAAAGGCATTTAACTCAGCTCACACGTCTGCCGACCAAGCCTATTACTTGCAGAAATCTATTCCATGCATTACCATTTTGATTTCCAGCGCACAGAGACAGTGGTGGGTTGGTAGGATTTTTTTTTTCCCCTTGCCAGTTGAGTTACTGTCTGCTTTTGTGGAATAAATTGCTATAAATTGAGTTACCAGCACTCTAAAATGGGGAAATATATTCTCGATGCTATATGGGCAGCTGACAACATTATGGAAATACACAAAGAGCGTGTTCAAGTTTACCCGAATGGTGGCGAGCTATGATGGATGGTGGGAGGATGGCGGGGCGATGGGGTGGCCTCAGGCCCAGACATTCCGCTGCCTGCCTGCCCTCCCTCCCCAGGCAACGGGGGCAGCCTCTCCAAGCGGAGTTTTAGCAATGAAACTCCAGGAAAATCAAAGCCATGAGGATAAACAAGGGGGCTGATCCCAAGAAAACCCAGCTTGGGAAATAAAATAAAACCAGCCAAGAAGGATGGTACTAGGGACGCTGTCAGTGCCCTGTTCATATTCCCTCGGGAGCTCTTCTCAGTCATGTGCCCACCTCTCACCTTCTCAGTGCTTTGCTTCTAAAGGCTACACTGGCAAACTCTGTGGAAGCTTGGCCGGGGGCTACTGGAGTGGCTTGGAGCTTTGCAAACTCCTGGGGGCGGCTCTGGTCTGGCATGAGACTGTGAAAGCCCAGCGACCTTGCTTAGAGTAGGGACAGGCTCTGAGGTCTAACGTACACTCCAGAGCATCCCATGGAGTCAGGTTGATGCTGGGGCCTCACCTAAAGCCAAGAATTTGCTTGACTTCTTTCCTTTCCTTTCCTTTCCCTGTCCTCCTCCCCTCAATTCTCTTACAGGTGTTTCCTGGGAGCACCAACTTAATAAAGGATTTGGACATGAATGTTCATCTCAGGGTCTGCCTCTGGAAAGGACGCAGGGTTTGCAGTCAGGAGACCTCCACCAACTGAGACAGGATGTGCGAGTCCAGGAGCCAATGGGACAGCAAGTATCCAGGGACCTAGGATGGGAGCTGAGGACAGCAGGAGGGTCTCCAGCGAATCAGCTCCAATCTGCCAGACCCAAGTTCAAGAAGCCAGATGACGATATTACTAGACAAATAAGAACTTTCCTGACCCCTTCTCTCCTTTCCCCTCACGTCATCCTTACCCAGCGCTCCACATCTCTAGAAGGGTCAGAAATAGCAGTCCTCAGTGGAAAAGAGAGAACTACCCCCCTTCCCAAAGCCAGCACCCTGTCTGCAGTGGTCCCTACCGGAGAGGGGATGGAGGCAGACTACCCAGCAAAACACCAAAGACTGGACATTCCAGTTTCTGAACCTCGGTTCTGTTTTGTACCTTGAAGTGACCATAGAACTTTCTCTCCCCTCAGTTGACCATTAGAGCCACAGGAGCCCCTGAGTTTCAACCCAGGGCCAGGGAGGAGACAGCTCTCCCCGAGCCAGGATTAGAGTGATGGAGAGGGCAGGAGAGACAACAATTACGTGGCTTTGGGGATTAAACCCTACAAGTCCCGGATGTTCAACATACAAGTTACACACCCAATACACATCTGCCACTAGCATTATTACTACCATTTATATTGCAATTGATCTGCTCCAATTAGCGGTTTCTTATGCCGCTAAGTCAGCAGTGTCGTCAGCAGGAAGGCCCCAGAAAGAATGGAAACTGAAAGCTCAGACAGAAGCCTGCTGCTGGCAGGGATGACAGGGCATACACCGGGACTGGCCACCCAAAGCCATCTGCACCCTGCTTGCCCCTGCCACTCTCTGCTTTGAGGCTGGAAAGGGAAACACTCACCTGCTCAGCCTTGTGAAGTCAGGTGACACTGTTCTGGCCAAAGGGATGCAGAGGGAAGACCCTAGAGAGGCGTTCTTCCCCACTGAAAAGACAAAGGTTCTCAGCTGGGAGTTATGGCCCAGAACAGGGAAACAATGCTCAGAGAAGCAGCAGCTAT
The DNA here is from genome assembly GCF_020171115.1 of Neogale vison. Lineage (NCBI taxonomy): Eukaryota > Metazoa > Chordata > Mammalia > Carnivora > Mustelidae > Neogale > Neogale vison. The sequence goes on along the minus strand of NC_058102.1, from coordinate 12,329,101 downwards.
TTTGTGACCATGAGGTCCAAGAAAGGTGGAGCCAAAGTCCCTGCTGAAGTCATTGGGCTTCTGTCCCACCTCTGGCCGACTTGCCCCACATTGCTTCTTGCATGTGATAAATACACGCTTTGCCTTTTTAAGCCACCACAGCAGAGCTGTCTGGTTCTTGTTCCTCACCAATATGCATGAAGAAGGCTGACCTAGAGAGGCTATGGAGGGACAGGGGAAAATGTGGAGACACTTAGGAGGTAGAACTGATAAGACCTGCTGTCTAATTGGATATGAAAGGAGGGAATCAGGGTTGAAGAGTGTCTTTCCCACAATAAGGAATAGTGGAGTAGGAACAGGGAGCCCTGAGTGGCTCAGTCGGTTGAGCATCTGACTCTTGGTTTCAGCTCAGGTCATGATCCCCAGGGTCGTGGGATCAAGTCCTGCATCAGGCTCTGCGCTCAATGCAGAACCTGCTTGAGATTCTCTCTCCCCCCCTCTCCCTCTGCCCCTTTCCCCACCTCACCCCAGCCCAGCACAGGAAAGCCTCTGACAAAGATTAGGGCTTTGTCTAAGCCTAGATTCCCCCCAGAAGGAGCCTCTGATGCAAGAATTTGTGGACGAGAGGTGTATTTGTGACATGACCCCAGAAAACACCAGAACGGGAGTTAAAAGTGAAAAGAGGGAGGGAGTGACAAGGGTGTGGTCATTGGGCAAATGGCCCATGAGCAGCCAGAGATCCACCCTGAGTTGGAGTGCTGGGAGCCAGCAGGAATGGCAACCCCAGAGCCACCCCCTGAGGGGTGAAGGGAACCTACAACACTCATTGGTCATGAGATGGGGGCTGCTGCTGGGGGCTGATTCCTCACACTTCCTCTGCGACCCCTGCCCAGGAGCCCATAGAAAGCTCCAGAGCCAAGAGAGGCAGGGGCTGCCTGAGAAGGCAGCCAGTGATCACTCTAGTCAAGAAAGGCAGGGCACCCCAGCCTCTGCTCCCAGCACCTGAGAGGAAGGAAACTGAGTCTGTGTCAAGGCCATAGACTTTCCTACTTCTCCTATAGGTCTAACCAAGGAGGGAAGAGCAGAAGTGGGGAGAGCGTGGAAGGGCAGGGCACTGCCACGGCCAGCAAAGTAGGTGAGGCTGGTCAGAGGGCAGGAGAGCAAGCAAATCCATGTGCGGCCCTCTGAGGAACCCGCACGGGGGCCCCATTGCTCTCAACCTTCTCCATCCCCCTTCGAGGGCAGGTCCCTAGAGCGGCAGATCCAGCCGAACTAGAGAGGAGAGCATTATGTGGAACATGGAACTGAGGTTCTCAATGGCAAATAACCACAGAGCTTTAGGATCTGCCTGCAGTGGTGTCGGGGGGAGGGGGGTTGCACACTGTGTCCCCACCTGATTGATAAGGTCACATCCATATGATGACCAGATACAGAAGCCAGGGGCTTCCCCCAGGTGAGCTCATGTACTCCTCCTTGCAATATTCCAAGGAAGGTATTAATGTCCCCACAGCAAGCTGAGAGCTGTGAGGCCTGGAGAAGTAACACAGTTTGCTTGGGATCATACAGCCGATAGATGGCAGGGTCTAGACTCAAATCCAGGTGGCTCTGTCCAACTTGCAGATTAATTTTGGATGTGTCGGTCACTGACTGGTAGGTCCATCTGGACAAATTATGGTCCACACATACAAGAGAATACTACTCAGTAATAAAAATGGAACGGACTACTTGATATATCAGAACATGGATGAATCTTGAAAACGTGGCAAGTGAAAGTAAGCCACACACAAAAGACTACATTCTAACGGGTTCCATTTATATACATTCTATAAAAGGCAAAACACAGTGACAGAGGGCAGATTGGTGATGGTCAGGGCCCCAGAAATGAGGGAGGCAAGAAGGCACGAGGAAACTGGGGTGGGGGAGTGGTAGAAATGTTCTGTAGCGTTACTGAATACTTGTGTCCAAACTTAAAAGTGCCCACCTGCAATAGTCAATCACATTGCATACAAATTATATGTCGATAAAGCGGAGAAAATGTTGGACCACCTTGAGTTGAAGGCAGTGGGATATGATGGTGAAGATGGGTCTGGAGCCCAGAGGAACACCTGGACTGGAGAGAGATGTACAGGTCATCGGGATGTCCATGATGGTGGAAAAGGTCACCCAGGAAGAGCGGACAGAGCAAGGAGGGCCAAAGAGGGAGGGTGCAACCCCACAGAGCCTCAAGAGGTAGGGACAAGCTCAGGAAGGAGATTGCAAAGGAGCTATCAGAGCAGCAGAAGGGAAATCAGGAACGTTGTCCAAGAAGTGAGCAGAAGGCCACTGTGTAGGTTCTTGACTTCTCCCTGGCTGCGCTGGCTCCGGAAGCCAGAGTCACAGACTGGAAGGTAAGAAAAGCCAGTAGAGGGGCGCCTGGGTGGCTCAGTGGGTTAAGCCGCTGCCTTCGGCTCAGGTCATGATCTCAGGGTCCTGGGATCGAGTCCTGCATCGGGCTCTCTGCTCAGCAGGGAGCCTGCTTCTCTCTCTCTCTCTCTCTCTCTCTGCCTGCCTCTCCATCTACTTGTGATTTCTCTCTGTCAAGTGAATGAATAAAATCTTAAAAAAAAAAAAAAAGAAAAGCCAGTGGAGGCTGCGAGGAAGACTTCAAATGTAACACGATGTCAATAAAACCATATCTATCAATAATCACTCTCAATGTGAATGGCCTAAATGGGCCCATAAAATGGCACAGGGTTGCAGATTGGATAAAACGACAGGACCCATCCATATGTTATCTACAAGAGACCCATTTCGAACCTAAAGATACACCCAGACTGAAAGTGAAGGGATGGAGAAGGATCTTTCATGCCAATGGGCCTCAAAAGAAGGCTGGGGTAGCGATTCTCATATCAGATAAATTAGATTCTAAACTAAAGACTATAGTCAGAGATACAGAAGGACACTACATAATTCTTAAAGGGACTATCCACCAAGATGATCTAACAATTATAAATATCTATGCCCCCAATATGGGAGAAGCCAATTACATAAGAAAACTGTTAATCAAGATAAAGAGTCATATTGATATGAATACATTAATAGTAGGAGATCTTAACACACCTCTCTCAGAAATAGACAGATCATCAAAGCAGAAAATCAATAAAGAAACAAGAGCATCGAATGACACATTGGACCAGACGGACCTCATAGATATATACAGAACATTCCACCCTAAAACAACAGAATACTCATTCTTCTCAAGTGCACATGGAACCTTCTCCAGAATAGACCACATACTGGGTCACAAATCAGGAACTCAACCGGTATCAAAAGACTGAGATGATTCCCTGCATATTCTCAGATCACAATGCTTTGAAACTAGAGCTCAATCACAAGGAAAAGTTCCGAAGGAACTCAAACACCTGGAAGCTAAAGACCACCTTGCTTAAGAATGCTTGGATCAAAAAAAAAAAAAAGAATGCTTGGATCAACCAGGAGATCAAAGAAGAACTGAAACAATTCATGGAAACCAATGAGAATGAAGACACTTCGGTCCAAAACCTATGGGATATAGCAAAGGCAGTCTTAAGGGGGAAATACATAGCCATCCAAGCCTCCCTCAAAAAAATTGAAAAATCCAGAACACACCAGCTGTCTCTACACCTTAAAGAACTGGAGAATCAACAACAAATCAAACCAGCTCCACACATTCGAAGGGAAATAATCAAGATTAGAGCTGAGATCAATGAGGAGGGAGGGAGGGAGGGAGGGAGTCCTCCCTGGTACTTCCTAGATAGTAGAGGAAATGTGGACTCCCCTCCTCCTCTCCCCCTGCCCACTGTGTTCACCCAAAGTTATCCCTGATTTCTCAGGCACAGAAACAGAACACCCCACCCCATGAGGACTCAAGACTTCCCCCGAAGCCGTTAGCAGAACCAAGGAGACTCTGTGAAAGGTGCCACAGCAGAAAAAGAAGAAAGGATATGGAGAGAATCTAGAGTAAATATCTGGCTGGAAGGAACTTTACAGGTGACTTCTATCCAGCATCGCCCTACCTGTAATCCTTAGCAACTGAGACCATGGAAATCTACTGTCCATGCAGCTGAAAAGCATCAAGCATCCAGCCTCCCAAGCTTGAGCTACTGAAGCATTTGCATGAAGCAGGAGAATACAGATTTAGAGAACCTGAAGCTTATTCAGAGAGCCCTCTTATAGAACATAGTCCATTATGAATGCAAAATCGGGTGCAAAAGTAGAAGGGGTCTGTGCGGGTGAAGGACCCGAAAGCATCAGCTTTACCTGCTTACAGAGCAATTCCTCCTCTGACCACAGCAAAGGTCCAGGGGAAAGCATTTCTGAACTGGGCCAGCAGCACCCTCTCGTGGGCACACGGAGGAAAGCCTCACGGAGGCCAGAACCTGACACCAACACCTGCACAGGTAAGTCAGGGTCAATCTGGCCATCAGCTTCCTCCATGTTCCCCACCAGCCTGTCGCCCCAGCCCCCAGCCCCAGAGCTATATAATCATCATCAGAGGCTCAGAGATCAGCTTCGAGACTTACAGTTATTTGTGCCTTGATTTGAAGCAATTAACTACCCTTCTGAGCTTCAGTGTCTTTTCCCGTAACTAAGATTTAACTAAATAAGAGGGTGGTTCTAAGAATTCAACAAGATGACTCACATGTAAGCGCTGCCTGATACAAAGGGCATTTGGACATGTGAGTTACGTTTTAAGGAAAACATACTGACATTGGCGTATTTTCTGCGTCTCCATCAACACTTAAGAAATCGCCTGTACCATGCACTCGAGAAAACCCGCCCAAGGCCCCAGTGACACCAAGCAGGTTAGAGAGGGCCTGTGCCCACCTCATGCACCACTCTGCAGACCCCAGAAGGGTGAGGGGGCATTGACTCTTCTCCAGAGCCCCCCACCACCACCAGCATTTCCCTGTCTCCCTGGCCATCACAGGCTTTAGAAAAAACCACTGAGTGGGGTGCCTGGGTGGCTCAGTCTGTTAAGCAGTTAAGCATCTGCCTTTGGCTCAGGTCATGATCCAGCAGTTCTGGGATTGAGTCCCAAGTCGGGCTCCCTGCTCGGGGGGGAGCCTGCTTCTCCCTCTCCCTGCTACTCCCCCCTGCTTGTGCTGTATCTCTGTGTCAAATAAATAAAATATTTATTTTTTTTAAAAAAAGTATACGGATGCCTGGAGACCCCCTACACAATGTGAGATGGATGGGGCGAAGGGAGCATTTTCTTTTTTGACATATTTTGACATAATTGCAGATTGAGAAAAAAGTTGCAAGAACGTAGCACAAAGAATTCTCATGTGCCCTCCCCTCAAATTCCCCACACGTGCCCTAACACCACACATGCCTTCTCCCTTTCTCCGTCCCTCCCTCTTGGTAGACAGGTATCTGTTTTGTCCCCGAACCATCTGGAGAAAGTTGCAAGTGTCATCTTCCTTTGCCCCCAAGTCTTCAGTGTGTGTTTCTCAGCAAGGACATTCGCTTACACAATCACAGCCCAATTATCAAAATAAGGCAATGAACATAAATGCAATGCTAACATCTACTGCAGGAACCTCATTCAGATATCAGCCACTGTCCCAATAACGTCTTCTGTGCAAAAGAAAATCCAGGATCATGATTGTGTTCAATTGTTATGTCTTTTTATTCTCTGTCAACCTGCAACAGTTCTTCAGCTGTGTGTGTGTGCCTGTGTGTATAGACACATATCCATACATGCATGCTTTAGGACATTTTTTAAGACTATTTCTACAGCAAATTTAGGTCAACAGCAAAACTTAAGAGAAGGAGGTACAGATTTCCCTCATATCCACTGGCACAGACATTTTTTAAGAATACAGGCTAGCTGTATTATGGAATGTCCTTCGTTTTGAATTTGTCTGAGGTTTGCTCATAGTTAGATTCAGGTTGAGCATCTTAGCAAGAACATCAAAAATTTATCATGCCATCAATTTATCATGTGACTGTAGATGTATCACTTAACCTTTCCGAATGTCACCCTCCTCATCTAAGAAGCCAAAATGATGAGATCAGCCAGGTTCCAAAAGGAGTTCTTAAGGGAATAAGATATGTATCTTGAACTACCAAGTAGACGAACTGGTATTTGTGAATGTGATCTTCAGTTTCCTGGGGGGCAGAGGAGGGGCGCAGAATGGGCAAATACATACACCACACTAATTTCTCTTATGCTGGACTTGACCAGGAAATTGCAGCTTTGAGAATGTTTTGGAAGAGTGAAATTGAAGAGGTAAGTAAGTTTATTTCAGGTCTGTGTGAGGGGGGAAACATTGTTTCCATCACCCAGGATTAACTTCCATCAGCCCTCTCTTGGATAAGAGGAATGAAGCAGAGGGAGAGAGAGACAGTAGCCCACAAATCAGACGGAACAGACCTCAGGAAGCCAAGGGTAGCAAAAAATACAGAAATCCACTCAACCACTTTGGAAAGCAACTTGACAATCTCTGGCAAAGGTAAATATATGCCCTAGGATACAGCATTTCTATTCCTGGGAGTCTCCTCAAAGAAATTCTCACACAACTGCACAAGGGACTTGAACAAGATTATTGTGCTACTGCTTATAATAATGATTTAAACAGATACAAGGTAAATGCCGACGTGATGAAAATGAATAAATCAAATATGGCACATTGCAAAAACAGAGTACTATACAGATAAGAAAATTAATTACCTGGACATACCTGCACCAATGTAGACAGAGGGCAAAGATAAGTGTGTGTGTGTGTGTGTGTGTGTGTGTGTGTGTGTTTTATAGCTTGATCTCTGATCAAGGTTTTTTTTAAGATTTTATTTATTTATTCATGAGATGAGAGAGAGAGAGAGAGGCAAAGGCAGAAGGAGAAGCAGGCTCCTCAAGGAGTGGGGAGCCCCATATAGGACTCCATTCCAGGACCCCAGGATCATGACCTGAGGCAGATGCTTAACGGACTGAGCCAGCCAGGCGTCCTGATCAAGGTATTTTATGTTTTCTCTTCTTTTTCCTGATCAGTCCAACTAGACATTCATCAGCTGTATTATTCTTCTCAAAGGATGATCTTTTTAAAATAAGCCTTTTATTTGGAATTGTTTTATCTTTTTTAAAGATTTTATTTATTTGACAGAGAGAGAGTGTGAGAGATCACAAGCAGGGGGAGAGGCAGAGGGAGAGGGAGAAGCAGGCTCATGACCTGAGCAAGAGGCAGACGCTTAACCGACTGAGCCACCCAGGTGCCCCTGGAATAATTTTAGACTTACAGAAAACTCGCAGACAGAAGCGAAAGTTCTTGTACAACCCCACACACTGTTTTGGTTTTCCCTAACGTTATTATTTCATATGACTCTTATAAATCCGTCAAGTCCAAGAAACCCACGTTGGTACATCACTGTGAACTAAACTGTAGACTTTGGGTTTTACCAGTTTTCTATCACTGACCTTTGGCGGTTCCAAGGTCCAGTCTAGGATGCCACTTTGCACTGAGTTGTGTTAGTCTCGTTTTGCCTCTGACAGTGTATCAGTCTTCTTGTTTCTCTTGATAAGTCATGAGAGGTACGGTCAGGTATTTTGTAACATGTCCCTCAATTTAGGGTCTGTCTGTGTATTTTTTAATGATTAGGCCAAGATTGTGGGTTCAGGAGAAGGACACCACAAAGGGCAAGTGTCCTTCTCAGCTCATCGTATTTGAGAAGCCCCCCTCACCCACCTCCCCCACTTGGCCCCAAAGCCACGTTCCCAGACACCAGTCAACGGCCAAATTCACTTGTAGACTTTTCTAGGGATAGTAGCCTTGGGCCCCCGGAAGTGAGCCTTATGTGCACATAATGTCTTCTTTTTCTATGGATGCTTTTTTTTAAAAGATTTTATTTATTTATTTGAGAAAGTGAGACAGAGAGAGAGCACAAGCAAGGCAAGTGGCAGATAGAGAGAGAGAGAAGCAGGTTCCCCACTGAGCAGGGAGCCCAGTACAGGATCCAATCCCAGGACCTTGGGATCATGACCTGAGCCAAAGTCAGATGCTTAACCGGCTGAGCCACTCAGGTGCCCCTCTATGGATGCTTTTAAGGTTTTTTTCTCTATCCCTGGTTTGAAGGAAATAGATTGTGATGTGTACTGGTATCATTTTCTTTATGTTTGTAAGTTTGTAAGTTTGTAAATTCATAATTTTTCCTCTCATTATTTCTTCATTCATATATATATATATTCTTCTCATTATTTCTTCATTCATATATATGAGAATATTTATATATTCATTCATATATAAATATATATATTTATATATTAATATATTTAAATATATATTCCTCTCATTATTTCTATATATAGAAATCATAATATTTATATATATTTATATATGGATATATTTAAAATATATATATATTCCTCTCATTATTTCTTCATTGATATATATATTCATATATTTCATTCATATATATGTGCATATTTCATTCATATATATATGAATGAAGAAATAATGAGAGAAAAATATATATATATATGGTTTTTTTAATACACTCTCTCCTCTTTCAGGGGCTCCAAATGCACTTCTATTAAGCTTCCAGTTTTCCCACAGTTCCCTGATCCTCTTCATTTTGGGGGTCTTTTTTCCCCATGATTCATTTTGGGTTGTTCACCTCACTGTGTCTTCAAAGTTCATTCACCTTCCCTTCCTGAGTATCTAATTGGTCATCAATCCCATCTCGCCCATTCTTCATCCCAAATGTTGTAGATTTCACTTCCAGAAATTCTGAGTCTTGTTTTTTTTTTACATTTTTGACACCTTTATGTCAGTGTAACTGACATGTTTTAAACTGTGCATATTTAAAGTGTGATACTTGATGGGGTTTTGACATAGGCAAATGCCAGCAAAATGGTCACCACACTCTAGGTAATGAAATACCACCCATTGTGTTGGTAAACCACAGTGGAATCAGACTAGAAATCAAGAACAGAAAGATAACAGAAAAATCTCCACATGTTTGAAAACTCAGCAACACACTTCTAAATAATCCTTGAGTTGCAGAGGAAGTTTCAAAGAAATGCACAAAAGCGCTGAACAGAATGCAATTATGATGAATCAAAATTCACGGAACCACAGCTAAGCAGGGCTAAGAACACTGACAGCATTAAATGCGCACATCGGGAAAAAGGGTCGGTCTCAAATAAGTCACGGAAGCTTCTGCCTAAAGAACCTAGAAAAATTAGAGATATTCAAACCCAAAGGCAACAGAAAGAAGGAAACAATAAAGAGCAGAAATCAATGAAATCGAAAAGAGAAAGACAATGAAGATCAGTGAAACAAAGATCAATAAAAGTGACACATGGGGTGCCTGGGTGGCTCAGTGGGTTAAAGCCTCTGCCTTCAGCTCAGGTCATGACCCCAGGGTCCTGGGATAGAGCCCTGCATCGGGCTCTCTACTTGGTGGGGAGCTTGCTTCACTCCTCTTTCTCTGTCTGTCTCTCTGCCTACTGTGATCTCTGTCTGTCAAATAAATAAATAAAATCTTTTTTAAAATAAATAAATAAATAAAAATAAAACTGACGCAGGGAAAGAGAAAACAAAATGCCACGACCAGGAATGAAATGGGGTATCACCACAGACCCTGCAGACACCAAAAGAATAAGGAAATATTAAGAACAACTCTACATACGTTTGCAAGTTTATGAATTTCTCTCTTTTTTTGACAGAGTAAAAAAAAATTACATATATTTAAGGTATACAACATGATGTTTTGATATATGTATACATTGTGAAACAATGAATACAATCAAGCTAATTAAGACATCCATTACTTCCTATAGTCATTGTGTGTGTGTGTGTGTGTGTGTGTGTCCTTACACTTAAGATCTCTCTTAGCAAATTTCAGGTACACAATACACTGTTACCAACTACAGTCACCATACCTTACACTAGGTCTCCAGAACTCAGCCATTTTTAATTAGAAGTCTGTACCCTTTGATCAATATCCCTCCTTTTTCCTCACCCACTTCCAGCCTCTGCTAACCACCATTCCACTATTACTCTAAGTTTGAAGAGTTTGAGTTTGGGGGAAGGGGTATTGGTTTTTCTTTTTTTTTCCTTTTGTTGTTTTTTGTTTGTTTGTTTCCACATATAAATGTTTCTGGCTTATTTCATTTCAGATAATGTCCTTGAGATAGATAGATAGACAGACAGACAGACAGACTGGTAGGTATATTTCATTTATCTGTTCAACTGTCAAAAGACACCATGGCTGTTTCCATATCTTAGCTATAGTGAATAATACAGAAGTGGACATGAAAAGGCAGGTATCTCTTTGAGATGGTGTCTATGACTTGATTTCTTTTGGGAATATACTCAGAAGTGGATTTCTGGGGCCCATGGTAGTTCTTTTTTTAATTTTCTGAGGAACACTGTTTCCCACTGGCTACACCAGTTCACATTTGTACCAACAGAGCACAGGGGTTCCTTCTTCTCCGTGTCCTCCCAACACTGGTTATCTTTTGACTTTCTGATGATAGCCATCTCTGACGGGTGTGAGGTGATCTCTCATTGTGGTTTTGATTCGAATTTTGCTGGTGATTAGTGACACCGAGCACAATTTCATGCTTCTGTTGGCCAACCATGGGTCTTCTTTGAAAAAACATCTATCGAGGTCGGTTAAGAACAGATAATCGGGTTATCTGTTCTTATGTTACTGACTTGCATGCGTTCTTTGTGTATTTCGAACATTAAACCCCTACCCAGTATATGATTTGCAGGGGTGCCTGGGTGGTTCAGTCGGTTAAGTGTCCGAATCTTGATTTCAGCACAAGTCATGATCTCACGTTGTGAGACCCTGCAATAGGCTCCATTCTGGATGTGGAACCTATTTAAGATTCTCTTTTTCTCTCATCCTCTGCCCCTTCCCCCCCAAATATGTGTGTGTGTGTGTGTGTGTGTATGATTTCCAATTATTTTCTCCCATTCCATAGGGTACCTTTCCATTTTGTTGACTTTGTTCTACTGTGCAGAAACTTTTTAGTTTGGAGTCCTACTTGTTTATTTTTGCATTTGTTGCCTTTGCTTTTAGTGTCCTATCCCCCAAAATCCTTGCCAAGACCAATGTCAAGGAGCTCTCCCCCTGTATTTTCTTTCCTCTAGCAGTTTTATAGTTTCAAGCCTTCCAGTTCAGTCTTTAATATATTTTGAGTTGATTTTTGTATAAGATAAAGGAAGGACACATTGTTTGGGCCCTGAAATCTACATTCTTCTCCCCACCTTTCAGTGTCTTATTACACTTGTTTGTTGTTGTTTTCTAAGATTTTATACACTCATTGGAGAGAGAGAGACAGAAAGAGCGTGAGCAGGGGGAAGGGCAGAGGGAGAAGCAGACTCCCCACTGAGCAAAGAGCTTGAATCCAGTGCTTGCTCTCAGGACCCCAAGATCATGACCTGAGCCAAAGGTAGACACCCAACAGATTGAGCCACCCAGGCGCCCCTGTTTTTAGGGATTTTAGTTGTACTTAGTGGGAGGATCTGCCCAGACCCGGGGGACTTCCCGAATCCTTTTTATATTTTCCGTGTCTCTGCTTTGCATGCTTGATCTTTGTTCTCCTCTTGAACATATGGAATATAGTTATAATTACTGTTTTAACGTCCTTGTCTACTAATTCTATCATTTGTGTCTTTTATGGGTCTGTTTATATTGATTGATTTTTCTCCTCGTTATGGGTCATAGTTTATTGCTTGTTTGCATGCCTGGTGATGTTTATTGACTGCCAGAGATTGTGAATTTTAGCATGACATGCAATGGGTATTTTGTATTCCTATACATAGTCCCGGGGTTTGTTCTGTGATACAATTAAGTTACTCAGAAACAGTTTGATCCTCCCAAGGTTTGCTTCTAAGTTTTGCTAGGTGGGATCAAAGCAACCTTTTATTCTGGGCTACCTTTCCCCCAAAACTGAGTGTTCTGCAAGACATCCTATGAATTACAAGGTTTTTCTGTTCTGGCTGATGAGAACCCGAACTATTCCCAGCCCTGCATGATCTAAAGGAATCACTCTCTCTAATCCTTTTGAGTTCTTTCCCTAGCTTTAGATAATTTCCTCACACACGTGCACTGACTGATCCTCAGCAGAAGACTCAAGGGGGGCTCCCTATAGTGCCCAAAAGCTCTCTCTGGGCAGGGCTCCCCTCACTCACACTCTGCCTGAAAATCCCAGGCTCCCTGACCTCTCCAAACTCCCAGCTCCATCTCCACAACTCGGGGAGACCATCAGGCTTACCTAATGTTATACTTCCCTTCCCCCACGCTGAGGTCTGGACATTTAGGCAGTAAACCAGTGCAATCACAGAGTTAACTTTGTCTGTCTTCCACATCCCAGGGATTGCTGTCCTGTGCTGCATGATATTCAAGGTCTGAAAACCCTTACCTTCTATATTTTGTCTGGATATTTTTGCCAATTGTTTCAGGCAGTAAGAGAAATCTGGTCCTTGTTATTCCAATTTGGCTAGAAGCAAAGTCTCCCAAACGTAGTACATTGAACCAAAAACACAAATTGCTACCAAATGGTTCTATACAACTTACCTAGCTTTGTGAAACAATGATGGTACAGTGCAATCCAACATAACTCCATATGTTATTTGTGTATAATAGTAACTAATACCTACAGCCCCTTCCAGGTATCAGGCACTAATGTGTAAGGGTTTCGTTTTCCTTATTTCAATTTTGAGAAGATAGACATAAGGGCCCAGAGATATATAGAACTTGCTCAAGTTCACACCGCTAGAAAGCGAAATGGGGTTAGACTTTAACCCAGTAAGTCTGGCTCCTGAATTAATGCCCTGAACCATTAATTAGGCTACTCTCACCTCTCATATACGTGATCAGAGCATGGACAGGAGGGATACGCACCAATCTAAATTCCTCTGAGAAGAGAGGAAAGGGAATGAGCTACTGGTACTGGAGACAGAGATGCGACTCAAACTGTTTTCATGTTTTCTTTCCTAAAATATTTTTAAATTAAATAAAATTTTAAAACAAGCCAATATAAGTAGAATAGGGGAGCCTGGGTGGCTCAGTTCATTAAGCATCTCTGCCTTCTGCTCAGGTCATGATCTCAGGGTCCTGGAATCAAGCCCCATGGTGGGAATCCCTGCTCAGCAGGGAGTCTGCTTCTCCCTCCCCCTGCTCTCTTGCGCTCTTTCTCTCTCTCAAATAAATATAATATTTTAAAAATTATATATATGCACATATATATTATATATAATATTAATATTTGTTTAATCTGGGAGTACACGAATTCATGGGTACACGAATATTTGTACTTTGAACTTATAAGTTTAAAATTATTTTCCTGCAGGGATGGGGGGAAGAAAAGAAGAAACAGAGGGTCACCACCATCAGCTAGAAATGTGCAGTGGGGGGAGAGACAGCCAAGTGGGAAGGAGAGGGCGGGTGCTGGCCCCAGCCCTTCCAGACTAAGTATGAACTCTCTGTGTGGCCCTACCCTCCCCAGCACACCCACTACTGACCCCACTGCTTGTCATCCTGAAGATGTGATGCGGCCCTGAGCCTCCCCGCCTCCTTTTACCCAGTTTCTTCCACCCAGAATGCCTTCCCACCCTATCCCACCAACCATACAGACACAGACCAGCTCAAGGGCTTCTTCCTCCTTGGAGCCCAGGGACTAGGGAGCTCTTCTGGGCTCCAGGGGACAGGGAAGCCCCAGCCAGCTCACAACAAGGGTCTGGGGGGGGGGGGAATCCCTGGCTCACATGGTAAAGCACGAAGGGGCAGCGGACAGCCTGATCCAGCACCGGGAAAGCTCAAGCTGCTGGTTATGATTACCAGGCTGGGGTTCCATGGCCATTTCTGAGGTCTGGACACTGACATCTGCTACAGAAGACAAGCGAGGGAGTGGGCAAACCAAACCCATTGCTGCCACAGTTTCTGTCACTCTCCCAAGCAGCTTTCATCTCCATCGCCCTGAGTCCCCGGAACAATGGTCTGCCCCACTCTTCATTCAACAACAGCTAATCAAAAGGACTCAGTGAGCACCTACCGTGTGGCTGGAGGGACAAAGATCATATCCTTGAGGCACTGGGAAAGGACGTGTGTCAAAGGATGACTGCAGTGCGGGGTGGGAGCTGCATATAATCAGGTGTGTGGGAACATAGAGCCTGATTGGAGAGGGGGCATTCAAGCTACGTCTTGAAGAATACATAGGAGCTTTCTAGACGCCGAGCTGGCAAAAGCAGTGGAGTGGAGGGACACAGTACACACAATGACATGTGTGCACTATGGCGTGGATGCCCAATAGGGTACTGCCTGCTTGGGGAACGGGGAGGTCAGTGTGGCTGGGGCAGGGATCTAGGGAGGGGCTGAATCAAGGCGGCACACAAGACCGGAGCTGCTCAAAAGCAGGAACTGAGCATCATTGCCTCATCGCAGAGGTTTTACTATTTGTCATCCCGGAAGAGATTCCTCTGGCCTTTCGTGGAGCGACTCTCACCCTGTTCCAACTTAACGGGTTTGGCCAAGAACAGTCCAGCACGTCACAGAATGACCACATGACCCCAAGCCATCCAATCATTCTTCCCTACGATTCCTTCCCGCAGAGCAGGTGTGGGGAAGCCGTCTTCCCTCTCCGGTCAGGAGACTGGAAGCACAGAAGCCTGGGCCACCCGTGGCCGTGACTCCAGGCCCATGAGGATGGCCAACTTGAGAGAACAGAGCTGGGAGGGAGGGATCTGAATCCCTAGACCCGGAGGCCAGGAGGGCCAGCTTCTCTCTGGCTCTTAATGCTTTTTCACATGAGCCATTAACTTCTTGTTGCTTATGGTAGTTTTAATTAGGTCCCATCACTCAGCCAAAAGGGCCCTGTCCCGTGCATATCCATTGGGCCTAATACAACAAAGCTTCTCCAAACACAACTGGAGAGGGCAAAGCACAGGAAAACAATCCGAAGAAGAAAACATCCCAACGAAGCACAACTTGAAGGCCACCTTCTTCCACCAGGCGCTGGGAAGCTTACTGAGGTCCAGCCGGTCACAGAACAGCCCCAGCCCCCAGGGAGCACCCGATCCTCATACATCTCAGACGCCAACCTCATGTCGTCACAGGACACGGTGCTCTTACTCCCAAAGCCCCCCATGACCAGGCCCCTCCCCACCTCGGGCTACCAAGCCATCTTCCTTTCTTCCTTTGCAAGTTGCACAAACAAAAGAACCATGGCAGGATACTCAGTCGAGAGGCTGAGTCCATCAAGGCTCAGAGGAAGGCCTTGCATCCATTCCAGACGCTTCGGCCTCCCAGCCCTCACCACTAGCAGGCAGCTGACTGCTGACTAAGCCACCAGCCTCAGCCTCCAGTCCCCGGTGGGCACCTCATCAGAGGATCACGGGGTTTTTTTTTTGTTTGGTTGGTTTTTTTAAAGATTTTATTTATTTATTTGACAGAGACAGATCACAGTAGACAGAGAGGCAGGCAGAGAGAGAGAGAGAGGGAAGCAGGCTCCCTGCTGAGCAGGGAGCCCGATGCGGGACTCGATCCCAGGACCCTGAGATCATGACCTGAGCCAAAGGCAGCGGCTTAACCCACTGAGCCACCCAGGTGCCCCGAGGATCACATTTTAATAACAATCTCCACCTCCACTCCCTCCTGGTATCCCTTACCCTACCTGGCATTTTTATCTCTACCTTTGATCACTACCTAACATGGTCCCTATTTATTTATTTTCTGCCCCCCACCCTAATTAGAATGTAAGCTCAGTGGGCAGGGGGGCTGGGGGCGGTCAAAGACTCTCCGTTTTGTTCATTGTTCTCTTCTGAACACCCAGGACAGTGCCTGACGCAGGCCATGCTTCCAATCGGTATTTGTTAAATGAATGAACGTGCACACAGTGATACAAGACTCGAGGAAGGCAACAGACTGAGGAGCGATGGACTTCAGGTCTTCAGGAGATTAAGATGGGTAATAACTTGATATGCCCAAACTCAGGTGGGATAAAAGAAGGGACTGGACAAACGCGACGCTGAGGCAGGCAGGTCCACATTACTGGTAGAGCTGGGTGGACACCTACTGTACTTTCCTACCTAACACTCCTTTCCCCATCTGACAATCACCTCTGATTTTCCTTGAGTTCATCCTGCTTTGGCAGGGGTGAGCCTGAGACCTGATTTAGCTCATCAGCATGCCCCACACCTTTGCTCATAGTGATTGAGGGTGCAATTCAGGCAATGAGAGCCTCCCAAAACAAACGGGTAAAGAAACTTCCTGTCCAGGGACACGGGTAGTTGGAAGGATGGCCAAACCTACAGGCAGAGTCATCACCTGGAACCTGAGAATAAAGCCAACTCAAAGGAAAGCACTTCTGGCAAGAGACTTGAGTCCTCCCTGGACCCAGCCATGCCCCCAGGTACTAGACATTTCAGTCATGTCAGCCAATAGATTCTCCTTTGCTGGTGTGTTATTTTGAATTGGGATTACATCACTCGCAACTGAAAACATCTTGACCGATACTGAAGAACAAGGGGCGAAATACGTTCTCATGGTTCTTCAGTACATCAGAGGGAAGCCTAATATCAGGCAAGGTGTCCCAGAACAGCAATCCCATATGTTTTGGTGAAACTTACTGACTATCTTTCCGGTGAGCGGGATGGGGCCTTATTTACTATTCACAGTTACCTTTTGGGAATAAATTCAGCCACTCTGAATGTTTCTTTGAACATCTCAGCATCTCACAAGTGAAAAGCAATGATTAAACAGAATCCAATATTCTACTCAGCGCAGAGGGAGAGAAAGCTTCACATGGTGAAAAGAGCACTGAGCCAGGAGTCCAATAATCTGGCTTCTAATCCTTATCCGATCACTAGCAGTGTGTTCTGAGTCAAATCATCTGCTTCTCTCAGTCTCAATTTCTAAATCTGCAAAGTGAGCAGCATTACTACATCCCCTTCAAGCACCCATCCAATTCTGGACTGGAAAGCCTACTAAGATAGGGATTCCTAATCTTTGATAGGCTCTAACCCCCGAAAAACACCCATGTGCACAAACCCCTAATGTTGCACAGTTTCATGGGGTTCATAATGCTAGGAACCAATCTAGATCTCCAACCTCTCCATTCTCCAATAACTAAGGCACTAGCCTCTTCTTGAATTCCTTTAGCAATGGGGATCTCGCTACCTTACAGAGTAGCCAAAGAAGAATGAACTGCTCTAGAAGAATAAGTTTGTCTTCACAGAGAACCAGGATCTTCGCACAGTAATTTCCAGAGCCAGTCACAAAAACCCCTCTTTCTCCTGTGTGTGGCATCTCTTCATTTGCCCGAAAACAGTTTCTAACTTTTAAATGCAAATAATTTGTGAGGAGAAATGCAGAGGATTCGCCGTGGAAGTTATTTTATGATGCGTTGTTAGAAAAACATGTCCTTCCACCTCACCCGAAGTATGCCAACCCCCCAAACATAAATGCCAAATTCCAAACAAGCACCGCTGCTATTAATCTGCATGATCTAGGTTTCGCAGAGAGAGAATTTAGGTACAAAAATATCCCGAAGGAAACGGCAGAGTCTTGTGGAAAGAGCGTTCATTAAGACTCAGAAGACTACCTGTGTGCGGTTGGGCAAGTCACTTAACCTCTCTGAGCCTGTTTCTCATCTGCAAAATGTGACCAAACCTACCTCACAGGGATGCCGTGAGGATTAAACGATATAATGTTCAGAAAGCTTCCAGCCCAAGCCTGGCCCCACCGAAAATTCTCAGTCAACTCGGGTTCCCTGGCTCAGCCAGCGGCGCGCTTCTTTCGATGCACTCGGCACTCTGTCAGGAGCGGGATTCCCCTTCCCCAGCCGGAGCCTGCGCTCTGGGCTCGACTGAGGCTCCCTGGCCGCTCGCGCTTTTCTCTCCTTCTCCAAGATGGCGGCGGTCGGCGGCGCTGAGGCGGGATCCGGGCGAGCCGAGTGAAGGTAGCGGCGAGCGGAGCCCCCACGAGGCCGGCCTGGGCCCCCTCCCCGAGGCGGCAGCGGCCCCGCCCCGCCTCCACCCGCCGCTTGGGCCCGCGACACCGCCGCTGGGGCGCTTCAGGCCCGGTGCGGCCTACCCCAGAGGCCGAGCCGGGGACTGGAGTAGCGGCCGCAGTCCGCCCCCGGGAAGGGGCTGGAGCGGGCCGCCGAAGGAAGGCGGGCGGGAGCTGTTCAAATGGGGAAGGCGGGAAAGCTGCGGGGCCGGGAGGGGGCGTGCGGCCGCCCCGGGGGCCTGTGGGCACGGGCCGCCCCTCCCCCTGCCGGGGCCGTCTCCGCCCTCGGGGGCGCCGGGAGGCCGCCGGGGACGCGGGGACCGGGTCGGGGCCGCGGTGCGGCTCGGGACCCGAGGTGCGGGGTCCCCGGGCTGTCAAGGCGAAAGGGCCACGGGGCCGGTGCGGCGGGAGGGCAGGGCCCTCGGCTGGCTGGAGAGGATGCGAGGAGCTTTCTTCTTTTCCTCTTTCACAGAGCTTTGTTGAACTAGCTGTTGCTGCAAAACGGCCGGGAGAATCCCATTGGTTTGCGTGAGGACCGCACGAGCGGTGGTCCTGGGGGCTCTCTGTATAAATAACCCGGTGTTGTGTGTCCTTTTTGCGGGCGACCCAGTTGGAACGTGCCTTCGTAGTGCGATCTCCGTACAGGCCCGTTTCCCCCCACAGCTATTACTTGTAGATTTACTTTATATTATGCATCAGAGGAGCACCTTCTCCCCCCTCTCTTTGCCGGTTAAGCAGGTGGCTGATTATATTCCCTTATAGCAGAACAAATTAAAAAAAAAAAAAAAACTCAAAGGAAAGCCTGTTGATTGGACAAAGCTTGTCAAAATTTGTACTGGTGGGTTTTTTGGAAATGTGTGTTGCCGGCCGATCTGTGCGGTGGTCGTGGTTCCGCTTAGCTGCCTTGCAGTGATAGGATTCAATCCCCGTGCCAGGCTGTCGGGATCTCCGCAGTTTCCAGAGCTGGCAGGGGCTGCGAGTGCTGCATAGGTAGGTTCCTGGAGAAGGGAGTGGCAGGAATTCGGAGTCTCGGTGTTCTGAGATTGGAGGAGATCTCTACAAAAATGACAGGACAGCACCTGCGCTCTCCCAGAAGTAAACAGTAACAGCAACAATTTGGAAACTGGCAACAGCTGGATGTGCACCTTCCTTCCTTTTTCTACATGGCCAGGCAATGGGAGTTCGTGGAGGGAGTGCTGGAAGAGAACCCCGACTCTTGAACAAGGCTCTCATTCCTGGACTAGACCCGGAATTCAGGATTTTGCTTACTGCTCAGATCAGGGGCTTAATATGTTCCCTCTTTTTCAACACTCATTTACATTCCGGAATGAAGAAGCTTGTTAGCAATTGCTGGGGCTCAGATTACCTCAAACAAATCACCTTCTGAAACTCTTTTTTTTTTTCCCAATAATTATCATTTGGATCTGCAAGATAAGAAAGTACTATGCCTGATGATTTTCGCGTTTTCATTCATCACGTTGGTAATCCCGAAAGCTGTGCCTGAACAAAATGCTTCTCTACACGTGGAACAGCAGCTCCGCCTCTCCGTTTTCAGATCCTGAAGAAGAGTCCCAGAAGAGCCATTCAACAGTTTGCACATTGCATGAGTACACGCTTTTTGTGGTGGCATGTTTCTGGCCTCCATACCCAACATTAAATAATGAATTTTCACGTATGTTGTCATTTCTTAGCACACTAAGAGGAACATAATCGTAAAACTATCCCTGCCTCTTGAAGTTGACAACATTGAATTCTATACACTCCAAAATGATGGAATTCAGGAGAATGGGTTTTAATACCTGTTTTACTTTTGCCAACATTTAATGTAATTATGGCCTCTGCTTTCTAATGTGAAAATCAAACCTAATGTTTTTCACTTTCCTTAATCCCACAATGCGCAGCCTAACCCTAAACTCTGAACTTACCATGGATAATATTCAAGACCTGGAAAGAATATCAGGGGGTCATTTGATCCAATATAAATGTTGTCCTAACTCTGCCTTTCTTCCAAACTATTGCTTGAGACTTCTTTATCTGGTTTCATCTTTCCTTTATGAGTCAGCAACCAAAACTAACCCCTGAGCTGCAATAATATCTTGATTTTAAAGAACCTAAAAACTCAAGGTCCATCAGCTTGCCCAAGCTGTGAGTGGCGTAGTCCATTGCATTCAATTTCAGTTCTTTAAATTCTTGACTGCTCCAGTTCTTTAGGGAACCAGCCTTGCCTTCAGGCCCCGCTCTTTTTTTTTTTCTTACAGGTAATTTAATCCTGTAATTTCTAAAATGCTTTTCAGTGTTTTAATGACAATTTCAACAGCAGCAGGCGTAATTCCAATACACAGTGCTCACACCAGCACGTGTTTTCTGTGTTGTCTGTGCCTCTGAAGATCAACTCCTGATTTCCTGTTCCTTTTCACAACTTTTTAAATCCACTGGTGGTTTTTCAGAGCAGTCAGTTAAGAGACCATGAACATTTTTTTTGTGATTCAGAGGTCACATCATGGTTTTCTTTCTCATACTGTCTTCGGAAATGCTTATTCCTGCTCTGACTGTTAAATTGTTCGACTCTGTTTTATATCAGTTTTGATGTTACTAAAATGAAAGCTGGCCTGTAAGTCTCAGGGCCTGCCTTTGCTTCATTTAGAAGTGCATTTTCTTGTTGTTGACGACAGGTTAGTGGCCATATTTATGACATTGAATATTTAAGAGTATTTCCTTATCAAACATTCGTAGCCAAAATTTACTTGGCATGAAAACATTTAACTTCAGGTCTCAAGTTGTGGCATTTCTTGGCATTACCAGCCTATGAAAACTAATGGGACCTATATACATTTTTCTAATAACGTCAGTATATTGTGCCAGTGAGAGGGCATAAGATTTTCAAATGAATGCACATGATTCCCTATGGCATTTCCCCTTCCTTCACCACTTTTGGAGTCAGCACCACTTGTGTGGAAAAGGGAGGGCAGTAATTTCTGTTTGAGAAAGTTGAGAATGCTGGGGCATGAAAAACTAGCTACATGATGTACGCTGCCTCGTATTTCTACATAAGCTCTGACCTCAAATCCCCTTCATTTCCTATGAAAAGCCCTCAGAACAAGCAGTTCTCTGGTTTATCACTAAAATAATTCAATCCCTTTGGTTTCTTTGCTTCACTCTAGATTCTCTTAGCTTTGACCAAGTCCATTCTTCCTTCTCCTTCTCAGGGAAGTGGAGAAATGCTTTTTTTGTTACTTTTCTTAACGTTCCTTGTAAATCATTCTTGGTAATTGCTTTTTCTCTTTGTTTGTTCAACTTAGGCATGTCTGTGCACTGGATTTTATCTGACTTGTGCAATTAAATCTTTTTTCCTTTCGTTTATTTTAAATGTAACTCTTAGGAGAGTTTCTCTTGTTAATCAGATTTTCTTTCACAAGAGTTACATACTTCAGTATTAACCATACCCACATGAAGGGACTGGCAATGTCTCACTGAAGAGCCCTTCAGCATTTCTAGATTCCCCATGTAGTGATGAAGGTAAAATAAAATGTAAATAAATAAGCAATTTGATCACCTTTTAAGCATTTCACTAACCGGATGAGAACATTTTCAATATATTTAGAACGTCATTCTTAAATTTCCTGTAAAGATTTCCTGTAGGATTTGTGACATTGTCTGTCCTTAAAGTACCTGAAGAACTTTACCTTAGAGTCCAGTCTGTGTACTCTATGGCTGTGACAAGTCTGTGGCTTGTCATTGTCAAAGTGACATATAAACTTGAATGTCCAAAAAAGAAATTTTAACAATTTCAAAATAATATTTAGAACATTTAAATTACAAGAATTCTTCAAATCAATGAAAACCTTAATAATCATAAAAATTTCACCACCAATGGTCAAATGATAATTCTTATTTTCACCTAACCTTTAAAAAAGGCCTGACAGCCTTGAAAGCTGTCATGTGACCAACTAATGGAAAAAGTGTCCTTGCTTTTACATGTCTACAGTTTTAAGCAAATTCACATAGGCCAACAAAATGCATACCAAAAAATTACACTCTAAATGTCTTTACTATCCCTATGATGTTATCATCACTTCTGTTTAAACTGTAATACAATAGATTTTAGCCTGTCACAGGTCCACGTGGTAGAACTTTATGGTCTGGAATGTTTACTGTAATCTGTCTTCCTCTGCATCCTGCTTTATCTGTGCATTTTGTCACCATATTGAACCTGTCCCTCTGACTTAATGTCAGTGTTTGCCATCTCACTGTTGTCAGTCCTGTTGGCATTTCAGGAATTCTCATTTTGAGTTATTTTTTATTACATGGGAGGTATTCTATATACTTCACCAAATCATAACTCTAACTCATAAATCAAATCAAATTAAGCCCAGTACCACTTCCTGCAGTTTCAACCCCAGTATATTTACAAACAGAATGAGGAGGTGACAAGACACTCCCTGTATCTTGCTGCCCTTGGATCACTACGCATTTCCATCTGGAAGGTTGCTTCTCCACAGTGATTTCGCATTACAGGAGGGTTTTCCTTCTTTGTTTCTCAGACCTGGTCCTGTAGACCGGAAGGAGCCTGGACACAGTGACACATTCACAAAGGCCCTGCAGGACCGCCATGGCTTATGATGACTCCGTGAAGAAAGAAGGTATGACCCCTTAATCTGAGCAGCATTCCAAAGGGGGTTTCCTCTTCAATCCTTGCAGCCCATGGACATAGAGACCAGGACTGGCCACCACAGCCTGGACTCCCAAGTGATGGTCCAGAGCAGTATTCTGACACCCAGCCTCCACATCATCCCCCAGACTGGGCCCATGGAAGCGAAAACCAGGACAGGGTTCCAACCTGAGAGTCTGAACTCTTAAGTCTCTGTAGTCTATTGGGGCGATCCCCTGCAGCACTCGTGGTCCTTGCCAGCTCCAGTGTGCAGGAGTCTGGGGATAGGAATCACATTTTGGACTCCCACAAAGCAGCACAGCACGTGAATCCTTATTCTTTTCAGCCTTACCTCTGCAAGTCTGTGTCCACCTGCCAAATCACAACTAAGAAACCATGTCTGAGGATGCACACGGGGCCTTTGCATAGCGTGGAAGCATTGTTTCTTCAGGTTTGGTTCTTGTATTTGCAGCCAGGTCATCAAGAAATAGTCTTGTCCTCCTGGATCCTAGCCAAGTATTCCAGTGGACTTGTTGAGATGCGATTTTAACTTGGAAATGGAGGGACTGTTGCATTACATACGTGGTGATCTGGTTGTCACTTACTTGCCTTTCTCCTTTCCTTTCCCAAATGAATCTGGCTTTCAGATTGCTTTGATGGTGATCACAGCTCTGAGGACACGGGACTAGCCGCTGGCCGAAGCCAACGAGAAAAGAAACGTTCTTACAAAGATTTTTTAAGGGAAGAGGAAGAAATCGCTGCTCAGGTCAGAAATTCTTCCAAGAAGAAGTTAAAGGTAAATTCTAAACATAGGAGTTAGGAGAGTTTTTAACCATCTCACGTCCTGTTTCCTAGTACTTGAAGAAAGAAGCGTGTTTTTAAAACTTTAAAAGAGAAACATCGTTTGCTGTCTACTTTTAAGTTTTACTTTGTTTTCCAAAGTCAGAAATCAAAGAACAAAATTGGTTCCAAACTGCTGTTGCCTCATCATCTTACTCAGTGGTCAATTCTTCTTCCTCTTCAATTCCAGGATAGTGAGCTTTATTTCTTGGGGACGGACACGCACAAGAAGAAGAGGAAGCACTCCTCTGATGATTACTACTATGGAGGTAAGGAGGGGAAGGGGCAGCAGGTGGGATGAGCACATCACTGGTTCTTGGAGTCGGGGTAGGGGAAAGGGATCCAGATGTTGCTGACTCAGTGGCCTATTTAACAGGACAGTGGTTCTTGTTCTGAGTGCCGATAAACCAGTGTGAAGGAGGAGAGAGGTGGAGGGCTGGTATTTTGGAGGATTCAGCATAGAAGAACAGTCTTCATTTGTGATACACCAGGTACCAGGTTCCTTCTCCCCCCAATCATCCACTTATCTTCTGCCCATTGTTACCTAGCATCCCTTTTGCCATATGTAGTCCTGGGCCCTCTGGCCTGCACCTGTGGGTTACCTCTCAGTACAGTGCCTATCCACTCAGAAGACCAGTTTTTCTTAGCTCTCTTATGCGCACAGCTGATGAGACTAACCCTTTACTAGAACAGGCTTGTCCTGAACGTGGAAGCAAATGACACTCTGTCTGCAGTGTAACCTAAATTGTAACTGCTCGTAATCCCGCAGCTTAGTCCGTTCTTCTGGGTCTCCCCTCTCTGGCTGCTGTGAAGACTCAGTGAAGCGAACTCAGTGGCAAGAACTGTGTCCAGGGTCAGGCAACATCTACTGAGCCAAGAAGGACATGGGCGTCATCAGGAATCAGTGGAAGGGCCTCCCCTCAAATCATTTCTCTTAGCCTCTTCCTCTTGTTAGTTGAGTTTTTTTGGTGAGAGAGGAAACTTGGTGGAAGTTGGTTTGTCGTGTGGACATTACTCTCTCTGATTATTTCCAGACCTTTCGTCTTTGGAGTCGTCACAGAAGAAAAAGAAGAAGTCCAGCCCGCAGTCTGCCGATACAGCCATGGACCTGTTGAAAGCCATCACTTCCCCGCTGGCAGCAGGCTCCAAGCCCTCCAAAAAGACGGGGGAGAAATCCTCTAGTTCTTCAAGTCATTCAGAGAGTAAAAAGGAACACCACAGGAAGAAAGTAAGTGGAAGCAGTGGGGATCTGTCCCTGGAGGATGGTGGTTCCCACAAATCCAAAAAAATGAAACCGCTCTATGTGAACACAGAGACACTGACCCTTCGAGAGCCCGATGGCTTGAAGATGAAACTGATTCTCTCACCAAAGGAGAAGGGAAGCAGCTCAGTTGATGAGGAGCCTTTTCAGTACCCCTCTCAACAAGCGACTGTGAAAAAATCCTCTAAGAAATCAGCTCGGGATGAGCAAGGTGCTTTACTCCTAGGACATGAGTTACAGAGCTTTCTGAAAACAGCCCGGAAGAAGCACAAGTCCTCCTCAGACCCGCGTTCCTCTCCCGGCCCTGAAGGCTGTGGGGCGGATGGCTCCCAGTTCCCAGAATCCCACAGTGCTAACCTTGATCTTTCAGGACTGGAACCTATTCTAGTAGAATCGGACTCGTCCTCTGGTGGGGAGCTAGAGGCTGGGGAGTTAGTCATCGACGACTCTTACCGGGAAATCAAGAAGAAAAAGAAGTCCAAGAAGAGCAAAAAGAAGAAGGACAAGGAGAAGCATAAAGAGAGGCGGCACTCCAAGTCCAAGAGAAGTTCAGGCCTTGCAGCTGCCACCGTGGGAGAGGTCGGAGTGGCACCCGGCCCTCCTCCCAGCATCCCCCACCCTGGAGCCGCTGCCACTCCCCAGCCACTGCCCAGCCTCCACACAGACGGGCATGGTGAGAAAAAAAAGAAAAAAGAGGAAAAAGACAGAGAAAGAGACAGAGGAGAAAAGGTAAACCATTTTTTTAAGTGTGGTGGTTAAGAGATGATAGTAGTAAACAGACTTGGAATTAGGCAGCTGAGGTGAACAGCGGGGAGCGTGGGGAGGCCAATCTGATGGAATGACATGAGATGTAAAACAGGGCCAGTGGCCGAGTTTCTCTGGTGCATAGACAGGAGCAACCTTAATTTTTCCTGGGTTTTCTTAATAGAGTTGTTCTCCCATCGTGCTAAGCGTAAGTTTAGGGATCCCGTTGAACTTGGAATTCACAGAAGGAGCCAAACTTGGTTTCTTTCACTGAGCAGCGCTGTCTGCCTGGGGCAATTGAGAGAGATGAAGAGGTATTCTCTGAGTTCATTCTGAGAAAACACATCTTCAAAATGAGGGAAATAATGACCAAGTTAATGGGACAAGCTAGTGGCTTTGCACTAAGCTCCGTGGGTCACTTACTGGTATTCTTCCAAGTGTCAAATGCATGTTCTTTCACTATGTGAGTGCTTCCTGTTTGCTGGGCCCAGTGCTGCAGTGGGTGGCGAGAGGTGCAGAGCTGGGCAGGACGGAGCTCCTGACCTCAGGGATCGCACTGATTGCTGAGGCGATAAGAAGGAGAAACCAGCCACCTTGGTTTAACTTCTTTCCTGCAACTCGAGAAATCTTCTAGCAGCTGTACTTAGGGACTGGTGACCATGTCATTAAAGGTTTTCTGTAAAAAATAAGCTACCCCTTTATTATCAAAGTAATATATTAATTTTATAAAAATTTAGAAATTCAGAGTCGTAGAAGGAAAAGGTCAGAAAGGTCTGTTTCACCACCTAAGGACAACCATTTTCTTCCCTTTTTTAGAGTCCTGCAAAATAAAATGTCAGATAAAGTCTGAAAGAGGAGCTTCTAAGGAGAAAGTCAAGTGTATTAAGAATTTGGGAATGGCAGTTTCACTTCGGTCTGTAATTGAGGTGCAAGTTGTGTTTTCCACTGCAAAGAGTACCTTTTTTTTTTTTTAAGATTTATTTATTTGGGAGAGGGCACACATAGGATCAGGGGTAGAGGTAGGAGGAGAAAGCAAGCCTAAGCAGGCTTTGTGCTCCTTCTGACTGATGAGGGAGGGGCTCGATCTCAATGACCCTGAACCTGACCTGAGCCAAAACCTAGAGGCAGAAGCTTAACTGACTGAGCTACCCGGGTGCCCCAAAGAGTGCCTTTTAAGTATGTATTTCTCAGAAATTAAAAACGGAACTGTACCTTCTGAGCCAAGAATGAGTGTGAACGTAAAGAACTAGATAGTCGGATACTAGGTCAGGTGTTGCGCATTTGTTTATTTGAAAATTGCTTCATGAAATCACGTATAGTCTGTGTAAGATTCTGCTTATCCTGAGAACTCCCATTCTAGTAATACATGAATAATGCCATAAACTAATCTTATAGCGCTGAATGCAAGATGGCAGGGTGGTCAGAGAAAGCTTACCAAAGAAAACGGATTTCAGTGGAAGGGAATGCAAGAAGGCAGAAAGATGTGTAGGCAGTCACACAGCAGGACAAGTGAATTCTAGTCCTGCGTTTCTAACTGCCTGATAAATACTTCCACCTGGATGCCGTGGGTTCCCCAGACCTCTGTGCCCCTGATTAGCTCATCATCCAGCCTCCTAAACCTGCATCTCCTGCACCATCTGCTTCTGTGTTCCCTGTGTCCTTCTGGTCACCCAGACTCAAAATTGTATGCTTAGAATAATTTTTCTCAATACTTCATTATAAAATTTTTCAAACAAAAAGCTTTGAAATCGGGGGCGCCTGGGTGGCTCAGTGGGTTAAGACCTCTGCCTTCAGCTCAGGTCATGATCTCAGGGTCCTGGGATTGAGCCCCGCATCGGGCTTTCTGCTCGGTGGGGAACCCGCTTCCCCTTCTCTCTCTCTCTCTGCTTGTGATCTCTGTCAAATAAATAAATAAAATCTTTAAAAAAAAAAAAAAAGCCTTTTTTTTTTTTTTTTAAAGATTTTATTTATTTATTTGACAGAGAGAAATCACAAGTAGACAGAGAGGCAGGCAGAGAGAGAGAGAGGGAAGCAGGCTCCCTGCTGAGCAGAGAGCCCGATGCGGGACTCGATCCCAGGACTCTGAGATCATGACCTGAGCCGAAGGCAGCAGCTTAACCCACTGAGCCACCCAGGCGCCCAAAAAAAAGGCTTTGAAATTGTAGTGGACACCATATGCCATCCAATGAAATTCTGAAGTTACCATTTTGCTATTTGCTTTATCACACATCTGTCTGTACGTCAATCCATCTTTTATAATGTATTTTGAAGGAAATTATAGCTATCATACACTCCCCCCCCAGCCCAAACACTTGAGCTTGCATGTCATTAACTTAAGTGCAGTATTTTTTTCCAGGGCTTTTTTTTTTTTTTTTTTTTTTGGTGGAATTTACTTGTGCTCACATGTACACACGTTTAGTATGCCGTTGGGTGAGTTCTGACAATTGCACATACCTGTGTGACCAAACCTCTGTCAGGGTATGGACATTACCATCATCAGAAATAGCATTCTCATACCCCTTCCCAGTCAGTCCTCACTGTTCTGATTTTTTTCCAGTCTTAGAGCTCATTTTTCCATCTCCCTCTTCCCTGCTTTCCCTCTCCTCTGACTACATCCACTCAAGCATTGAGCCTGATACTCTTTCTCCTTTGTAACTTCCACGCCTTTATGTCCTCTACTACCACTGCCTCTGTTACCATCTTGTGCCTCATCCGTCCTTGTACTTAATGTCATAAACGGCCTCCTTTCTGTTTCTTCCCCAATGTAATTAGTACACACGGATGCCAGAATGTTCTTAAGTACAGCTTTAATGTGGACAGTCCTCTGGTTCGGCATCTTTAATGGATCTTTATCTCCTTCACGTTAGAGTGCGGGCTCCGGGAGGACCAGAATCGTGTCTGTCATGCTCTCCACTTCATCCCCATCCCTGAACCTGCAGTCTGGCCTGTTGTTCTTACTCCATAAATACTTGCTGAATGAATAAATACCAAAGTCTGAACCTTTGGTCAAGCATTCGTAATTGTCTGGGATTTAGCCCTAAACCTCCCTTCTGGGCTCTGCCTCGTAGTCTGCATCACACGCGCTGTGTGGAAACCAAACTTGGCCCTTACATTCTTAGCGCTCCTCCTGTGCTTGTGTTTTTGTAGTGATCTTTGTTCTCTTGGATCAGTTGAAGCTCTGCCTTGCCTTCAAGACCTAATCCTATGCCGCCTCTTCCAAGATATCCTGACCCTCCAGTCAGAATTACCTTCTGACTCCCCATACACTTTCCTCTGGGAAGTCACTGCACTTACTGTCCCTTATGTTGGAGCTTTTTCTGTGCATATTCCATTTCCCCTCTAAGACGAAGCTCCTTAGGGACTGTTTTAGTCACCTTACTCTTACCTTCAACTCCTCACTGTCCTTGGTAGACATTTTGTTGTAGATGTCGAATGAATGTATGGATGCAAACTTAAATATTGAAGAGATAGGTCAGGAGCAAACTGTAAAGAGTCTTGAATTAAGGATTTGGCAGCAGGCACTCGGGGCTTACGAGCAGGACTGAGATACACTCTCGGCGGTCATTTAGGAATGTAATGATAGCACCGCCACGGATGGAGGAGACTGGGGAAAGATTGTAACAGACCATCCAGGAGGTTATTATAGCCTGAGGCTTCAGGTGCTGTAAAAGCCTGATAGAAGGGACGCCTGGGTGGCTCAGTTGGTTAAGCAGCTGCCTTCGGCTCAGGTCATGATCCCAGCGTCCTGGGATCGAGTCCCACATGGGGCTCCTTGCTCGGCAGGGAGCCTGCTTCTCCCTCTGCCTCTGCCTGCCTCTCTGTCTGCCTGTGCTCACTCTCGCTCCTCTCTCTCTGACAAATAAATAAATAAAATCTTTAAAAAAAAAAAAAAGCCTGATAGAAACAGCTGAGGAGACAGATTCAGGAGAGGTTCTGAAGGCAAAACTGACAAGAGCTGGCTATAAGGCTTAAGTCTGGGAACACAGAAGCATTAATGAGTATGAAAATGCCCTTAAGGTTTTGAACCTAGGTGCCTTGGAAAATAAAATTATAATCTCCTCCAGTGTAGGACTTATTTATAATTCATGCATGTGGCTAGCAATTGCTAGTAAAAAAAAAAAAAAGGTATTTTTATGTATAGCAAAAATTTTATTAGGAATCGGTATTTGATCATGACTATTCGAACCTGAGATAGTCATACTCGGAATGTAATCATTTATTCATCCAACAAGTATTTATGGAACATACACCATGTTTTTTAAAACCTGACCTGTGCATAAAAATTTCCTGTGGAGTTTGTTTTTTGGCTTTTGGGGTGTTTTAGAGAGAGAGCACACATGCATATGCACAAGCAGGAGTGGGGGTCTGGTGCAGAGCGAGAGAGAGAATCTCAAGCAGGCTCCAGCACGGGGCATAGTCTCATGACCCCAAGGTCATGACCTGAGCCTAAATCAAAAATCGAACACTTAACCAACTGAGCCACCTAGGTGCCCCATCCTGTGGAGTTTAAAAAAAAAAAAAAAAAAAATCCTTCTCTTGGTTTTGTTTCAGTAAAAAAGAGCTATCTAAAAGTCTACCTGGAAGATAGGAAGGAAGGTTTCAGGAATAGCATTCCTCCAACTACAGCGAGCAGAGATGGGAAAGCCAACTGGTAGGAACTCTGAAAGCCTCTGTGTGCCCTTTCTACTTTAGGTCCCATGACCGGGACTGGAACAAAAATAGACAAGCAAGGGGGATGCCTGGGTGGCTCAGTCATTAAGTGTCTGCTTTCGGCTCAGGTCATGATCTCAGGACCCGGGGATTGAGCCCCGCACTGGATTCCCTGCTCAGCAGGAAGCCTGCTTCTCCTTCTCCCGCTTCCCCTGCTTGCGTTCCCTCTCCCGCTGTCTGTCAAATAAATAAATAAATCCTTTAAAGAAAAAAAAATAGTCGAGAAACGTGGTTGGTTTCGGAGAAGATAAGTCAGGGTAGATTTTAAGATGTAAGTGTCAGGAGATTCAGCATATCTGAAGTTCAGAGTGTGGACTGCGGAGCCAAAGCACGTGGGTGCAAATCCTGGCTGTGCCACTTATACACTCCGTGCTGTTGGGCAAGTTGTGTAATTTCTCCATCTAGAAGGCGTGGATGACAACGGACCTACCTGCTAGGCTTGTTAGAACCAGGATCCTAATGTGTGCCAAGGCCCTCTGCGGCCACAGCCAACTCACAGGGGCACCACTGGATGTTTTAAATATATTAAATTTTCAAGAGAAACAGCAGTGTGTGGCATCATCGGTCAGATAACCTCAGGAACTACTAGCTCGAGATAGTTCATGGTTGCAACATCTTACCATGTTCCATTCCTTTCGATAATGCCATGTCTTTTCAAAGCTGGTCTTCTGGGATGGCTATGGTAAAAAGCCACAGTACGGCATGAAAACCCACATGGGCACCCAGCTGAGTTCAGGGACTCTGGCTTTGCCCATTCATGAACATTCAGCAAAAGTTAATTGTTACAGTCATCGCGGGAGACGTTCCAGAGAGCCACGGAAATGCGAGACCTGGAACTCAGTGGAGCAGTTGAAGCTGGGGTGAGAGCTGGAGTGAGTGTTCCTGTGCAGTAAATGAAACCCGTGAGCGGGGAAGAAGGAGGAGAGCCCAGAACAGAATCCCGGAGAACGCGCACCATGGGGCACCCGAGAAGGAAGGGGGAGCAGTGGTGTGGGAGGAGAAAGCAGAGAACAGCCCGTGTCACAGAAGTGAGGGAGCAGACTGTTCCAGAACAGACTGGACTCCGGTAGAGAGACTGAGGAGCTCCAGTGCAGCGGGGAGAATGGGAGCTGGCCTGGCTGAGTCCGTGCAGGGGTGAGAGGCAAAGGCAGCAGGGGCGGAACTCCCACTGGAGAATCTTGATATAGACAAGGGGACTGGACTCTGTCTCCGGGGAAATATAACACTCTCCGTGCTGAGTATTGTCTTGGCAGGGGAGCTTTTTGTGGTTTTATCTGTTTGCCCGTGTGTTGGTTTGTGTCGAATCCTGCTTTCTGGGAAGGAGGGGAGCAATCATCTGGTAACACCTTGATGATGTCCCCTTTGAGGTCATCCCCATGGAGTGGAAGTCTTTGTACTGGAGGAACAGGATCCGGTAACATTGCAAAGACACCTTTCTTTGGGTTTTATAAATCAATAAAAGCCCATTCACAGCCACTCAAAATAGTATCTGTCATGTTGCCACTTCAGAGGCATGCCTCCGGTTATCTGTGTGTTTCCAGAACGTTCGTGTTTCCTCTAAGCAAGCTAAGGCCAGCCAAGTGGTCTGGTGTCTGGCACCCTCAGACATTGTTGTGGATCAAGTGATACCCTGAAGTCTCGGCTGTAGCTAGACTTGTGCTATTACACACGTTCTCCCTCTGGTGAAACCCTAGGTGAGTGACAACAGCAACAAATGGTAAAAGTCAGGAGCTCCCATCTAGTGTGTGTCTAGGCATACGACAGCCGCGGCATTTGGCATCTCTCCAGTCTTCATTGATAGGTATCAGTAACCCCATTTGACAGAGGAAGAAGCTGAGAAGAAAAGATACAGAGCTGGAATTTTAATTGAGGTGTCTTTAACCCCGTGCCCAGTCTTTCAGCTTACTCCACGGCCTTCTAAATCTTCAAGAGATGCTCGTCCAGTGCCGGGTGTCTTCGTCAAAGCTAAAAGTCAGTTCTAGGTCAAAGGAAACGGACGCCGTGTGCTGGTGTCTGAGATCTGTCCCACTGGGACATACGGACATTGTTTCTAAGTCGAAGAGACCGAGTATGAGGACCTGTAGATATCTTGGGCTCGAGTACCGCTGACTCGGTCCTTGTTCTGGTCTGTTGCAGACTTTGTCCTTTGGTGGTGCTTGCTCACGGCTCCCTTGTACAACACAGCGGTATAGATGAACAGCAGTTACACAGAACATGCTCTGCACAGGGCCTGGCCCCGTAAATAGCCGTGGTTACAATTTCTGTTTTTTATGCTTTGGTCTTCCAAAGCATAAAGTGTGCTTGGAAACATCTTTTTAAAGCTTTTTTCTCATCTGGTCATTTTGCATATTAGACCAAGCAAGGAGACTGTGCTCTTATGGTTTTGCTTTTGTTTTGTCTTGTTTTATAATATAACATTGACCTCGTAGGAAGCTGACTGTGCAGTTATCTCACCTCTTTGGACAACTGTGAAGATCCAGAAAGAAAACAGGGTATGCAAGGAGCAAAAACAAGTTTCCTGCAGCTCTGAAGAGCGCTTCGTGGGTGCTGGGGAAAGGAACTCTGGCCAGAGATGAGTCACATGACCTCCCTGCCCCTGTTCTGTTCGTTGCAGAAGGGTGAACTAGCACCCAGCCTGTGGATTCACACACACAATTCTGAGACTTTTTTATCCACCTAGTGCTTATTTCTAATGCACTTAAGTTGTGTCAGGCACTGGCCAGGTGCTGTGGATTAAAGATGAGTAAGTTGCCTGGCCAGCCAGCATCTTTTCAACTCCAAGGATGCTCTCGGTGTAGGAAGAGAGGCCGGCAAGTATGTCAGTGAGTCGAGCCTGTGTGGAGTGCCGAGGGAGTACAAGGGAAGCCTGGGCTGTCAGAAAGGTTTCCTCAGGCGGGCCATATCATCTAACCGAATCTTAGTGCCAAACAGGAACTATCTGGTAGAAACGAGGAGTAGATATTTCATTTGAGGAATGAAAGGTGTGTGTGAAGGTACTGAGATACCAGAAGGCAGAGGATGTTCAGAGAAGCACAGGAAGTCCGCATGACTGAGGTAACGCCGGCAGAAGGTTCGAGTAAGCATGGAGAGGCAGGAAGAATTGCTGCAGGCCTGCCTTCTAGGAAAGGGTGGTGGAGCTGAGTCATAATTAGTACATTATGACGAGAACAGCTATATCTATGGTTTGTAATATGTTCTAAGCATTGCACTAAGTGTTTTATCTGTGGTGTCTCAGTGAATTTTCATAGGAACCCAGTGAGGTGAAGACAGTATCATCTCCATTTCACAGAAATAAGCTCAAAGAAGTGAAATAACGTGCCCAGGGCACCCTCCTGTTTCAGGGGCAGAACAGGAACTTGAACCCAGGTCTTTGTGATTGCACGATCCATGTTCTTTCCACTATACAGAAAGGTTGTTTAAATTATACACAGTGGTTGGTGTGTTATGAGGCATAACAGACATATAGAATATATTTTAGAAAGATTTCCATTCAGAATGGTTCAAATAAAAGCTTTGGTGTGAAAACCTTACTTCTCTGGCACCTATTCTTTTAGCCAGATCAGATTTAGGGATCTCAGTCAAATTGGTTGAGAAGAACATCATGGTTACAAGTACAGGCTCTGAGGCCAGGCTGCCTGCGTTCAGGTGCTCGCCGTGCCTCTCCTACCTGTTGGACCCTGGAGCTCAGTTTCCTCATCTTTAAAGTGACAGTAATGGGGCACCTGACTGGCTCAGTTGGTAGAGCATACAGTACTTTATCTCAGGGTTATGAGTTTGAACCCTGTGTTGGGCAGAAAGATTACTTTAAAAATTTTAAAAATTAAAAAAATAAAATTTCCCTCATAGGGTTGTTGTAGGGTTTAAATCAGTTTCTCCAGGCAATGCTTTTATACGGCCTCTTACATAGTATTACTATCAATGAGGCAATTGGGTTCTTGGCATGAGCAGAAGAAAGCCAATTTTTTGGTGGTTTGTTTTGTTTTGTTTTGTTTTGTTTTGTGTTTGTTTTATGTATTGCCTGGGAGTGGGGGTGGGGGGGAGAGAATCTTTAGCAGGCTCCACGCCCAGTGTGGAGCCCTATGCATGACTCAGTCTTATGACCCTGAGATCATGACCTGAGCTGAAATCGAGAGTTGGCTGCTTAATGAACTGAGCCACCCAGGAACCCCTTGTTTTTGTTTTTGTTTTTGTTTTAAGGTTTCATTCATTCATTCATTTGTTTTAGAGCAGGAGACAGCTCCTGCACATGGGTGCAAGGTTGGTGGGGGCAGAGAGGGGGAGGAGGAGAGAGAGAGAATCTTGAGTAGACTGTGCACTGAGCATGGAGCCCGACACAGGGCCCGATAGCACTACCCTGAGATCATAACCTGAGCTGAAACCAAGAGTCTTAACCAACTGAGCCAGCCACCCAGGTGCCCCAAACCAAGGTTTATTTTTAGGATTTTATTTTTAAGATTTAAGATTAAGTTATGTTTTGCCTTGGGCCCCAGATGTTTTATCCTTCAAAAACTCTTAGACTAGAGTTTTGGGTGGGCTTGAAGAGGGATTTTTATCAGATTGTCAAAGAGTTCTATTTCCCAAGACTTAATCATGACTGCTTTACAATATGCTTTTGACAATTTAAAAAGTTACTCTTTGAAAGGTCTTGATATTGTGGTATATGTCATCAAACACTTAAAAGGAGCTTCTGGCTGCACAATTACAACATTGTGAGTCACACTTAGTAAGTGGATTTGTTGGCAGTCGTTTGCTACTAATAATAAAGTATATGATAAAGTACCCAAGTTTTTGGAATATTACCACTGTATTAAGGGGAGTCCTGTTATTCCAGATGTAACCAGTGTGATTCACTTGCAGTACTGTGTATTTTCTTGCATTGGAAAGTCTAGAGTGGAATTCCTGGCCTTGTCTTTGGAATCATGTAGAAATGTTTTATATGCATAGAAATCATCCATTGTTTGTATATTTCTAACTACTAAACTACATTTAGAACAATCTCTGTGCCCTCGAGAAAGTTGGACTCTTTAGTTGGAATTCCAGACTTTCGGTCCACAGAGGGGAGTTGCATTTTGCATGGTGTTTAAGTTCTAAGGTCAGCACATAAGGTGAGAATTTTAAGTAGTCCAGGTTTCCCTGAAAATCCCCAAGGAAGGCCAGCTTCACAGCTAAGGCTGATAGACTCTGAGTCCAACAGAATGCCAGCCCAGTGCAGCTGGTTTCTTCCCAGCACCAGGTGGAATCATTGGCATAGATTCAGGAGCCATAATTATTACTTTTTTAGTTGTTAGCTACAAATATCAGAATCACACTTGAGTAGTGAGTTGCACACACTAAGAGATGGATAGGAACTATCTAGGGAAAGCAGATTTATGCTCTTTGTCACACTGCTCCAAGAAGTAGGTTCGTGGAATCACCCAGACTAATCAGTCCATCTCTCACGCGTGCAAATGGCCAAATATAGAACTTACATGAACTGCCCTCTGTGTAGTGCCATCCCATTGTATCTGGAGCCTGATAAAGGGGGATTTGAAGGAATTGAGCCTTAGAACATTTGTGGTTATGCAGCTGCTCCCAAGTTATTAACAAAGATGCAGTACCCAGAACTTAACTTCTGTAGCATCTTAAAACTGGCTTCACCAGAACACCAAAAATAAGACCGTCACTATTTAGATGAATTGGTTGAAGTAAAGGCCTTGTTGCTGTTCTCTTTATCAGGTTGAGGTCAAATGATTTTACCTTATTATCCTTCACCAACATTCCTTATTTAAGTTTTTTTCTAAAAAGGCTTTTCTAAATTGGCTTTTTTTTTTTCTAAAAAGGCTTTTCTAAATTGGCTTTTTGGTTGCTACAACTTCTATTTTGAAAAATGCAGAGGGAATAGAAAAGAACGGATAGTAGTTTTCCATTGTAGCCTAGCCGATTACCACAAATCTGGTGGTGCAAAACAGCATCCACTATCATCTCACAGCTCTCTGGATCAGAAGTCCAGACAGCGTTCATCTGGGTTTTCTGCTTGGTTCTGGCCAGAGCGGGGGTTCTCTAATGAGGTGAGACGTCCTGTCCTCTTCAGACTCTCGGCAGCATTCGGTTCCTTACAGTCGCAGAACTCGCAGTATCTGTTTTCCTCAAGTTCAAGTAGAGCAGGAGGGTGTCTGCTGTTGTGTCTGTTCTCTTCAAGGGCGCTTCTGACTTACCAGGATAAGTCAGGCTTACTCAGGATGCTCTCCCTTTTGATTAACTCACACTCGACTCACTAGGGACATGGGGCCCCTGGGTGGCTCAGTTGCTTAAGCATCCAACTCTTGATTTTTGGCTCGAGTCATAATCTCAGGGTCATGAGATGGAGCCCCGCATTCAGGCTCTGCACTCAGTGCGGAGTCTGCTTAAGATCTCTCTCTCTCCCTGTCCCTTCCCCTGCCCTCTCGCATGCATGCTCACTCTCAAATAAATTAATTAATTAAAAAAAAAAGGTCAACTCACTAGGGACCTTAACTCTATCTGCAAAGTCCCTTTTGCCATATAACAACAATCATGGGAATAATATCCCACCATATTCACCAGCCCTGCCCACACTCACCAGGAAAGCATTCATTATACAGGGCGTGTAAGCCAGCAGGTGGAAATCCTGGGATCCGTCTTGGAATTCTGTCTGTGAGAGAAATAATACTGTAATAATGTTACCAAGTACCTACCGAAGTGCCAGATACTGTTTGATTAATTCCCACCTCTTCCTCAAATGGTATTATCCGTGTTTCACTTACAGGGAGACTAAAGCTCAGGGATGAAGCAGTTTGTGTTGCTAATAAATAGTATGGTCATGGTGGCATCCAAAGCCTGGGCTCTTTCCATTTTGCTATATTACCTTGCTAAATCCTGTCACTCTTCCCTCCCTATTTGTGGAGGTGTCATGATACAGGGAAGAATAAGCATGTTTCATGCACGAAGCAGTTTGTTGAAGCAAGAGGGATTCATCTTCCTCTGACTACCAAAGAATTGTCTTCAGTTATTATTTACTTCTCACATTGTACCACAAGAATGTGAGTAATAAAATAATGATAAACTACAAGTAACAGGAAAAGCAAGGTCAGGAAACTTAGTAAAAGACTAGAAATCAAAACCAAAGGAACAAAAGAAACATAGATTTGGCTCTTGGCCTTCTGGTCCCAAAGGAAAGGGAAATTATATGGTTCTTCTTTTCAAAGACAAAAATAGCCCAGGACTGGATCAAGGTTTTCTCAGCACGTAGTTCTCAAAGAAACATGTAGCATGGGATGGTAGGAAAAATGAATGGCTTTACAAGTGATCATCAAATAGTGGCCACAATCTGAAAAATCTAGTCATGTAACAAGTGGTTTTTATTAAGTAAATATTAAATATAATTACAAATTAAATATAATTAGAGATTATCCTGTTTAAGAAGCTGGTTAGGGGTTTAGAACTCTTCCCTTGATGAAAAAGTATAGGTCTCTTCTCTGTTTGGTAACCGCGGATTCAGGGTTACTTGACCTGTGTTCTAATGAAGTCTTACCCTATTCTATTTTTGTGACACTAGCCAAAAAAGAAGAACATGTCAGCCTACCAAGTGTTCTGTAAAGAGTATCGCGTAACCATCGTGGCTGACCATCCAGGTATAGGTAAGAACATTTCTGGTCTTCAGTTTTGTTACTCTCCATTTGTATTCCTGCTGCTGTGCAGTTAATTCAGCCAGTCAGCAGGCAACTTCTTCCTGTTGTATTAAAATAACACAAATCTAGGGGCACCTGGGTGGCTCAGTCGGTTAAAGCCTCTGCCTTCGGCTCAGGTCATGATCCCGGGGTCCTGGGATCGAGCCCCGCATCGGGGTCTCTGCTCAGCAGGGAGTCTGCTTCCCTTCCTCTCTCTCTGCTTACCTCTCTGCCTACTTGCGGTCTCTGTCTGTCAAATAAATAATAAATAAAATCTTTAAAAAAAATAATAAATAACACAAATCTCATTTTTCCCTGCAGTTCTGAAGTCACTTTAGACTTTGTCTTGGTCCACCCCATCCATAAAAGAGATAAGCTTTCTGTTTATAGCTCTTAAAATGACAAAATGGGAAACTGAGTAAGGTGAAATATTCTGAAGTACATTATGTGAACCTGAGTAACGTGAAATATTCTGAAGTACATTATGTGAACCTGCAGATGTTTGTCTCCAAGATCCTTTAGCTAACCCTTCCCTTAATCTGGCCCTTGGGTGTGAGTTACAGCAAAAGGACTTAACGTTGCTCATATTTGTCTCTGAGTCAGAAGTTAGTGAGGTGAGAAAAATGCTCTGCCACAGACCTTGACAAGTCACTTCACCTCTACAAATCTCATTTGCCTAATGTGTACGATAGCTTCCCAACCTACTCGTCAAGGTTGTTGGGAGGTACACATGAAGTGCTGTAAAAGATGTGAGAGCTTTATTAAAGCGTGACCTTGCCATACAAATGGAAGGGCAGCGTTGCGCTTCTGGGCCACTCGAGGGAAATTCTTTGGTTCTCTGCTTTTGAAACTTGCTAAAAATCTAACAGCTTTTATCAAATTCCATAGAACATAAGTTTTCTTTAGCCCAAGTGGATAAGCTCTGTAAAATGAGATCGAATTAAAAGACACCAGAAAGATGCTTAAGGGAGAAATCCCTGGAGAATAGATGTGCGAGAATTTGAGCCTGTCTCATGACCACTAAGATAGCCCCTTCCCTCCCAAGAGAAAAGAGTCAAGAAAAGTGGTGGGGTTTTAGTTCGGTTTTCTAGAAGAACCTTGTGCTATTTAAATCTGAGCTTGGAAAATTCTTTTTCTGGCTTTGCTCTTATCAGTCTTCTGTTTGGTTTATTGTCAAATCTTTACTGTGTTAACATTCTTTTTACTCTTTTATGGCAGATTTTGGGGAACTTAGTAAAAAACTGGCTGAGGTGTGGAAGCAATTGCCAGAAAAGGACAAACTGGTAAGTACACTTCCTTACAAACACAGTTTTCCTTGCTTTATGCCTTCCAAAATGTGTCATTCTCATATAGCCCATCCAGCCAACAGTGAAAACAGTGGAAAAAAATCACAAATCAATAGAAAATCGTTTGGCAGAGCACATTAACACTGGCCGGTGCCAGTTTACTCTAGTGAGGAGTCAGCTGCAGGAAGGCTGTCTTATCTAGCCTCATCTAGTTGTTTTCCAACAACCTTATATTTGAGCCAAAAGATGGCCTCACTTGGGCAGTGTTTACGGGTCAAAAGAGAATCTAAAATCAGCCCTTTCCTGCAAACAGCCACTGGTAAGACCAGATCTGAATGGAGGAAGGTCACCTCCTCCTGGCTACTGCCGATCAGAATTATGGGCTCTGCTCACTAGGTGAGCCGGTTCCGGGTCCTTCTCCTCATCGGCCATTACCAAATAATCCATCCCACTATCACATAGCCAGGAAGACAATGGAAACTGGTCCTATTGGAATCATTCCCAGTCACTCTCCATCCAGGTGATGTGAAGATGATCTGGGAATTCATCTGGGTGAAATGAAAATATTTGTCACCCAGGTTAGGTTATCTTTCGTTCCCATTTTCCGGGTCATTGTCATCCTGTGGTTGGCGTTGCCATCCAGTAGGATGGCATATTGAACCCCATGGACAGCATACTGAGCCACATGTTTACCCCATGGTTTTACATTTCGACCTGCAAGTAATCTCAAAATTCATGCCAAGACCTGCCTGTTAGCATGGAGGAACATTAAGAGTCCTCTACTAAGATACCACGGTGGTCAGCATCTGAGACCTGTTCAGTAACCTTCAGCTTCAGAGTTGCTGTTCAGCCCCCACCTGGCCCCCTCCAGGCTTTCCTTTCTTTCCTTCACTCTCCTCTCCCATAACTGCTTTCCCTCTTGTGTCTTGTCCTGTTTCATTTATCATAATTTCTTTGGCCCTGATCTGACTGCAGATTTGGAAGCAAAAAGCTCAGTATCTGCAACACAAACAGAACAAAGCAGAAGCTACAACTGTGAAAAGAAAAGCATCCTGCTCAGAAGTTCCCGTGAAAGTAAAAGGTAGTGACTGCGACCCTCTGTTCCTTAGAGCGTTGTGAATCTTGCTTTTTTACTAGGAATCGGGAGAGCAGCCTGTGTCAGAAGCAGATCTTGATACTGAGATGTTATTACTGAATATTACAGGTTGCAAAAAAAAAATTTAGAAAATGTAAATCAGAAGTCACCAAACTTTTTCTGTAAAGGGCCAGAGTAACACTTTAGGTCTTGTGGTCCATAGACACTCTTTGTCACATATTCTTTATTTTTTCTACAACCATTTAAAAATGGAAAACTATTCTTAGCTCACAGACTATACAAAAACAAGGCTTGGGCCAGATTTGGCCCACAGTCCCTCCTTTTGCCAAATGCCTGGTATAGCTCATAAAAGGGGGAAAAGCAGGAAGACTATCTTTGTGATGTTCCAAGCCATAGGCAAGCGTTCTCTATTTCATCTCTGTTCTCAGCTTCCTCTGCAGGAGTACTGTCACCCCAAAAGAAATCCCCGCCCACCACCATGCTGTTGCCAGCCTCTCCAGCCAAAGCCCCTGAGACAGAGCCCATTGATGTCGCTGCTCATCTGCAGCTGCTGGGGGAGTCCCTAAGCCTCATCGGACACCGCCTGCAGGAAACCGAGGTGAACGTGACTGTCAGTCACTTGTTTCTTACAGGATATGAGTCCATTTACTCCTTCCACACGCATCCATTGAGCAACTCCTGTTGTGTGCTAGATTATTCCAGGTGCTCGGGAGACAATGATGAAGAAAATATATACCAGTAGAACCGTCCAGAGATTTGGACTCTTCGTATTGGCTCTCAAAGTTTATGCTTACACCATTGAACAATGGCACAGAAAGGAGTTGCAATCTCCTATAACTTTTTTCCCCAGTTTTTATTGAGATATAATCAACATTTGATCCTGTAACTTATTTTGATCTTTTTTTTTAATGCAATGGGAGAAATGAATACAAATCCCATGGAAATTTTAATCACTTGTACTTAGAAGACAGTTTGAATTTTTCTGCACATTTCCAGTAAGGTCTTGGGTAGACAGAGTAAACTGTACAGGGGATTAAGAGTGCTTCTGCTTCTTTGAAAATGGGTAGCAAGGGGCACCTGAATGGCACAGTTGGTTAAGCGTCTGACTCTTGGTTTCGGCTCAGATTGTGATCTCATGGTGATGACAATGAGCCCCATATTGGACTCTGCGCTGAATGCAGATTCTGAATGCTTAAAACTTTCTCCTTCTCCCTCTGCCCCTTTTCCTGCCCTGTCGCCCTCGTGCTCTCTCTCCTGCTCTCTAAAGTAAATAAATAAATCTTAAAAAGAAATAAAATAGGTAGCAAATAGGGAAATTGAGATTCTCAAGCTCTTCATTACTCCGTGTTAAATTATACAGCGCTGTGTGCCCTAGGGAGATCTTTGTCCCTTTAAGCTTCAATTTCAAAATCACTTAACCTGCAAAGCTGTCATGTTCCATTTCTATTACCATATTGCCCCCTTGGCTAACTCAGTCGTGTAGTATTTCAGTTTTCCACTGGGTCCTAATAGGACATTCCAGCAAGGAAGTCAGTCTTTGCTACTAAAGCCATTTCTAAGCTGAGAAATCAGTGTTGGAATATGAAGCTATTCACTTGCTTCTCTGTTGAAGTTGTATTTTTTTTTTTTAAGATTGATTTATTTATTTGACAGAGAAATAGCAAGCACAAGTAGGCACAGCGGCACACAGAGGGAGAGGGAGAAGCAGGCTCCCCGCTGAGCAGGGAGCCTGATGTGGGGCTTGATCCGAGGACCCTGGATCATGATCCGAGCTGAAGGCAGCTGCTTAACCGACTGAGCCACCCAGGCGCCCCAAAGTTGTGTTGTTAATATTATTCAACAAATAAAATGCCAAAGACCACAAAAGATGAAGGTTATTCAAGTTTTTTGGCTAATTTCAATAACTTAGCAGGTTTCAAAACAACTAGGGTATTTTCATACAGGTTCACATATTTAAATAGATACAGATATTTCCAGAATAAAATATCCTGGGATCCTTATTTATGATTCTTAGTTTCCTAAAGTTAGAAGTAAAAATGATTTGTTTTATGCCCCTTCCATATTCCACACTTCCCCTGATATTTCCATTTAGTTTAGCAAATATTTGTTGAGTACCTAGGCATTATTCCAAAACTTGGGGAAGTAGAAAATCTGACTCTCTTCCTGATGGTTTCCAGGTGATATCATTAGGAAACTTACAGTTTCACTGCAAAGATAGAGCATATACATAATCAGCCATTAAAACAAGTCAGCTTCTATGAGCAGCTGCTTGGAGAGAGTACACATACATGTGCCTAGAAAAGGGAAAGACTTGCACAAGTTTCCTAGCCCACTTTATTTTATGTAACAAAGGGTCTTATCAAGATCTAATTCACAAACAATAAAGTTTACCTTTTCGAACTGTAGGAGTTAGCGGTTTTCAGTATATTGATGGAATTGTGGCCTCATTGCTACCTAATTCCAGAACATTTTCGTTACTCCCAAAAGATACTCCACACCCATTAGCAGTAATTCCCGATCCCTCTCCAGTCTGCTTTTTCCCAGGCATCAGTCACTTGAATACATCCTCACAATTTTGCAGTTTCCTTGCACCACTCAGTTATTTACCTTATATTTTTATTTGACTAAATCTATCCATGCTTCCGCAATGATATCCTTGATATCACAAGTCTGATATTCTAATTTTTTTCTAATATAATACATCACAATGGGTATGTCAGAATAATTTGTGTTCACCTATATGTTACCTAAAAATACATACTATGCTTTAAGGAACATTGATGTCTACAAGTCACTTATTTACAGATTGCATACTAGGAATCTAGTAAAATTAAGTGACTATTACAAGTGGACACACTGTGGCAGAGCCCAGCATGCGTTACTCCTAACTCTGTCTCCCTCTTTTGCTCTGTGCTGAACTGATACAGCGAGGCTAGCTAGAGAACAAAGGGAGTTAGGGGGAGTCAGGAGAGATTTTGTCAAAGGAAGGTGCTCTTCTAACAGGGCCTGAAAGGATCTGGAGGGTTTTGTCTCATGGAGACTTTGGAGAGAGACCTTCCAAAACCAGAAAATGTTGCACATCTATTTCTTGACGTTAGAGTCTTCCACAGAGATGGACGAGAGGAGCCCCAGTGAGGCCGTAGACCCCCACTTCCACTTTAACCAGATCTTCTAGCTGTTTTGCATATTGAGATTCCATACCAGGGTTTCTTGTAAGTTTTTATTTCAATCCCAGTTAGTTGGGATGCCTGGGTGGCTCAGTCAGTTAAGTGTCTGCCTTTGGCTCAGATCATTATCCCAGGGTCCTGGGATCAAGTTCCGCATCAGGCCCCTTGCTCAGCAGGGAGCCTGCTTCTTCCTCTACTTGTCGCTCCCCCTGCTTGGGCTCTCTCTCTGACAAATAAAACCTTTTTTAAAAAAATTAAATAAATTCCAGTTAGTTACCATGCAGTATAATAGTTGTTTCAGGTGTGCAGGATAGTGATTCAACACTCCATACATCAGTTGGTGCTCATCACAACAAATGCATTCCCGAACCCCCATTACTTATTTCACCCGTCTCCCTGCCTGCCTCCCGTTTGGTAACTGTCAGTTCTCTATAGTTAAGAGTCTGTTTCTTGGGGCGCCTGGGTGGCTCAGTTGGTTAAGCAGCTGCCTTCGGCTCAGGTCACAATCAGGATCCTGGGATCAAGCCCTGCATCGGGCTCCCTGCTCAGTGGAGAGCCTGTTTCTCCCTCTTCCTCTGCCTGCTGTTCTGCCTACTTGTGCTCTCTCTCCATCTCTCTAATAAACAAATAACATCTTTTTTGTAAAAAATTTATTATTTTTTTTTAAGATTTTATTTATTTATGTGACAGAGAGAGATACAGTGAGAGATGGAACACAAGCAGGGGGAAAGGGAAGAGGGAGAAGCAGGCTTCCTACCGAGCAGGGAGCCTGATGCGGGACTTGATCCCAGGACTCTGGGATCATGACCCGAGCCAAAGGCAGATGCTTAACCACTGAGCCACCCAGGCGCCCCTGAAAAAAATTTTTTTTAAAAGAGTCTGTGTTTTGGTTTGCCCCCCTCTCTCTCTTTTTAAGATTTCATTTATTTATTTGAGACAGCACAAGTGGGAGGGGCAGAGGGAGATGGAGAGAGAATCTCAAGCAGACTCCACACTGAGTGCAGTGCCCTGACATGGGGCTTGACCTCAGGACCCTGAGATCTCAACCTGAGCTGAAACCAAGAGTTGAACATTCAACCAGCTAAGCCACCCAGGCGTCCCATCTCGCTCTGTTTTCTCTTTGCTCATTTGCTTTGTTTCTTCCACATCAGGTTTTATCTGAAAAAAAGGGTTTTACTGCTAAAATGATGAAAATCTAGAACACCAACATGTAAGGTAGAGGAAGGCTGAAAATTAAGGCTGTAGCCCAAATTACAGAAGGTCTCAGATGCTCTCAAATGTTTATACTCTGCTATGGAGGAACTGCAGGGATTTTTTTT
Organism: Neogale vison; assembly: GCF_020171115.1. Lineage (NCBI taxonomy): Eukaryota > Metazoa > Chordata > Mammalia > Carnivora > Mustelidae > Neogale > Neogale vison. The sequence goes on along the minus strand of NC_058102.1, from coordinate 12,284,408 downwards.
TTTTTTCTTTTTTTTTTCAGTAGGGAGAGAGGTGATCAGAGCTTGCATTTGGTTTTCTCTGGAAATATCTTCTATTTCAGATTGGGAATGAAAAGAGACTGGTACTGGGGAGAAGTTATATAGCAATAATGCAGTCCACAAATGACAAAGATTTGAATAATTCAACAAATACTTATTGAGGGCTTACTGTGTGCAGAATACCAGTAGTTCTTGAGAGAATATAAAAAGGAATAGGACATGATTCCTGCCATCAAGTTGCTTATAATTCATTAGGAGAGTAAGACATAAAATATTAACTGTAATTAACTATAGGGAAAACTAATGGAATAATTTTTTTTAAGATTTTATTTACTTATTTGACAGACAGAGATCACACGTAGGCAGAGAGGCAGGCAGAGAGAGAGAGAGCGGGGAAGCAGGCTCCCTGCTGAGCAGAGAGCCTGATGCGGGGCACGATCCCAGAACCCTGAGATCATGACCTGAGCCAAAGTCAGAGGCTTTAACCCACTGAGCCACACAGGCTCCCCTGGAATAATATTATTAATTACTAACTGGTTGACTGCTTCCTCAGCCAGCTTTTCAGATGTTCAGATGCCTCAGGTGGATTCTTTCATGTAATTAACACCAAATCTTTATGGGGCAAAATTTATGTTTCTGTAAAAGGGAAGAACAGAGAGGCTAAGTAACTTGCTCTGGAGTTCAGCCCCAAGTGCTATAACAGAGGCTTGAATTTGGTGGTGAGACCTCAAGGTCCATGCTAATCTTAACCCCTTGCTGCATAGCCTCCCCTGGGAAGAGGTGAGGGGAGCCTCTTAGGACAGGGGGAAGGAAGAATCAGTGATGGCAAGGCCTTGAGACTGGACAGTCGTGTGAGTGGTAGTGACTTTAGCAGAGAAAGGATTCTAGGAGGAGAGGAGGTGATCTCACTTTATGGCATGTTGAGATCTGGAAACACAGTGAGAGACCTAGCAGGCAGTTAGAAATGCAGTTTGGGAGGCAAAGATGCTGGTAATAATCATAACTACTGGTACTTTTTGAGCACTTGCCATGTAACTGGGAAGCACCTTACACCTTTTATTTCCCTTAATCCCCTCTGCATAGGCTCATTTACAGCACAGCATAAGAAGCATCTTGCCCCAGGACAGAAGCCATGAGTTGGGGACCCAGTGGTCCTGAGCCCAGAGGTCATTCTCTGAAGGACTCTGCTGTGCTACCTGGCTAGTTGGCATAGTCCCACAGTGTTTCTAGATAAAGAAGGTGCTACCAGAGCTGAGCAGGCACCCTGGCAGCAAGCAGTCTTATTTCTTATCTATTTGAATCACAGAAGCAGGGGAACATTATGAATTGTGCAAGATATTAAAATTTGACATGAACTCGATTTACTTCTTTCTGAGAGTGAACAATTCAACCCAGAAAAGTGGTATCATCAGCTATCAAAAAGCCACAAAGGTGAAGTACACATATGTGTGTGTCACATGTTAGTGTGTAGGACTATAGAACTTTCGTCATTACCACATTGAGCTATATTCATGGAGTTCATAAGAAAAGTACTTCTGCAGATACCTTCTCATTTCTGCTGCAAATTGCAGAGAACTGGCAGGACTTAAAGAACAATGTGAGGAAAGCAACCAGAACATGGAGGGAGCGTCAGGAGTGGGCCTCGAGTTACAACCTACTCTCCCTTCCTGCTCTCCTTTCAGGGCATGGTGGCCGTGTCCGGCAGTTTGTCAGTGCTTCTGGATTCCATCATCTGCGCGCTTGGCCCCTTGGCGTGTCTGACCACACAACTACCTGAACTGAACGGCTGTCCCAAACAGGTCTTGGTGAGTTGTCCTTGGATTTTTTTCAGCCAGACCCCTCAGGAGCCACGGAGGCCCTGCCTTAACGAGCTCTGTTGGACACAGGCTCACATGGCTTCCTGGCAGATGGCACTCCCTCTGTCCCTTGGCCCACACACACGGTACCGTATTGCTGAGTGCAGGCCATGCCTTCAGCGCAGCTAGAAAGTGTGCCATTTCCCTAAACAGTCCTCTGGAGGGAAGCCTTCTAGCCTTGAGGGGCTTCACCTCCTCTGTGGCCTGTTTGGTCTTCTGCACACAAAGAAAGTACAGGAATCTTCTGCCTCTTCTCCACAACGACTAATGGGAAAGAGCCAGTAGAGAAGCTTCTAGCGGAGCAGAGAACAGGCCGCCAGCTTCACGCTCCCGCTGCTTTCTCTAACTCTCGGGTTCCCTTCTCATCTCTCTCCCCTGACAAAGAAATAGGTCTCAGGGAACTAAGGTAGAGTACTCTTCAGCTGAACCTTTTCCCTTGTTTTGCAGTCAAACACACTAGACAACATTGCTTACATCATGCCTGGACTGTGACAGCGTGGAGTCCCGGGACAGAGACCTTATCCTCCACCATTGCTGGTTTGTGTATATAGGACTGTTCCAGATCCCTTCACTGGCCTCCGGGTGTAGGTTTTAAATTTTTATATATATACATATATATGTATATATATGTATATATATATATAATGTACAATATATACATAGGACTGTAACTACTTTGCTTTTAATAATTTTATGAAATGGCAAAGGTTTAGCCAAGAAGAAAACTTGGCATGAATATGGGCTTGGGATTCTTTTTTCTCCTGTGGTGGATAAATCTGCCTTAAAAATCAGTGTAACTTGGGGGCTGGGGGCTTGTTCTGGGTGCCAAGGGCATCTCTTTATGGACAGCTAAAATGTGATTTTTTTCCAAACTCAGTTGTACCTCCAGACCCATCACTGACCATTTGCCTTACCTGTCTTAGAGTCGGAAATGTAATAGGAAAGATTATGGGAAGATGCCAGGTGACTAAACATACAAAGCCTTTCAATTTGAAGTGACCTAGGTAGGAAGTGATGAAATCATTCCCATCTCACAGTTAACTGCAGTGGCTTAGGTGAACTTCGTAGGGGGTTCATTCCAATTCCTGCTACACAGGTGTCCGTGTCTCAAAATTTCTTGTAATCATTGGTACCATTAGCAGCCTCAGTAGGGGCCAAGGAGTTACGTGAGCCCCAGCAGCATAAAACACCTTGGAGAGGGTAAAGTTGTTATTGCACAAGTTGAATTGCATATATTGTGAGATGACCCAGAATATTCCATCTGCAGAACTAATTGCTGGTATCTTCCATCAGCGGCATTAGCTTAGTCACTGAGTCCTCACAGGTTTTGCTGCTTAGTTGCTGGATGGTTGGGGAAGATGAACTTTGCCCAGCATGATTCTTGGGTTCATCCCGTTGGCTCCCCTGGTGGACAGATAGATACCCAGTGTTCTGCATTCCACACATAAGTGAATTGCAAAAAAAAGTACTCGATTCTCATGTAGGTTTATTTATGTGCGCGTGTGAATGTGTTTTAATTATGTGTATTTAACTCTTTAGAATCTCTTAGATTTTAATTTATCCTGTAAATTTCTGTATATATAATTTAATAACAAAAGTCTCCACCAGCAACAGCATGTGGAAGATGCAGATTTGTCATTTTTCCCTCCGTCTTTCCTCTGGTCTCCTCTGAAAACTCCAAATCATCCACATTTTAAGGTATCGTGCCTCAAAAAGGAATCATTATGTCGGGATTCTAATGCTTTATTATTCAATAATGTCAAGGAAAGCATAATTAAAAGGAATGTTACCATTCACAGCTGCCCATTTTTCCAAAGAACTAGACTTTTGCTTCCCAGTTCCAAAGAAGACAGTTGAGCACTTCAGAGCTGTTTTTCAATCTGGTGTGAGATTCCCTGCCAAAACCAAGCTCCGGGGTAACTGGGCTTTCCTCCCCGGGCCTAGATGGAGCACGACAGCATCAAAGTAGATCTTTGAGGACCATGCAGCCAGCCTGCGTCTAACTTAATCCCTTCCCTCTTCCCACCGGAGTGGTCCCGGGGCTTTGTTTCCTGACTGTACTCTGGCTGCTGATCGGCCCTCAGCTCAGAGCGGTTGTGAAGTTTAATTGGGGAAACACAAGGAAATGGGTATGTTTGGGAACCAAAATCAAGAAGAGCAGAAATCTGGGTTTGATTTTGTGTGTTAGACCCTGTGCCACGCCTCATCTTTACCCATGGAAACTTCCTGTTTGACACAGGGTATATCAATGAGGGGCCTTGAAGACACGGATTAGTATGGAAGAAGTCAATCCTACCCTTGTCATTTGTGCACATTAATGAAATCCTGATGAGGACCTACTTTTTGTTTGTTTGTTTTCCTTTAAACCCCAACCCTATTGTATTTGTATTTAAATTTGTACACATTTGTATAATAGTCTGTACCTTGTGGAATTTGGTACTACTAGAGGAAAAACTTTGGATTCAGACCTTCTTGCAGTTTTTATATCATTGTTTTATTTTGTTTTTTAAATTCTAGTGGTTTGATCCAAATCCCATTACAGTTGTATAAAGAAATAAAATTTTGTACTTATATTATTAAAAATCACATTTTTAATATTTGTAGTCCGGTCTCAGGTATCTTTTCCCTGTTGCTGACCAAGTTGCTATGCAATTCTAAAAACTGTCATTTTCTACCTCTGTCCCACTATGATTTTCTTAAAAAGAAAAATCTGTCTGGAATAGAGGCCAAGTTTCTGATCTTAGCCTTTTTCATAACATACATCTTGTTCTGTCTCTATTCACTTTTACATTGTAGAGTCTCATGTTCTCTCTCTTGCAAGCTAAAAACCAGTGCCTCTGTTAAGAGAAGCTCTAATCACTGATAAATGAAATTGTGTGTACACCATATGTTGGCCTAACACAAGAAAGTAGCAGTTGTGTATTAAGGGTCACATGTGAACTGTGTGCTTAGATGTGATATATTTCATGCTGTTTCAGCCCTCTCCTGACTTAATGAGTGATGTTGGATAAGTCACTTAGTCCTTAATGGTGTCTGAAGTCCCACCAGTAAAATAGTGTTAAGGTCACTCCCACCCCCAAGCCTGTGGCCGGCCAGCCTGACATAAGTGTCTAGTAACTCTGTGAACATTTAATATATGGATATCTGACCTCTCCAGGTAAAAATTTCAATGCAAACCCAAGGTGTTACTAGTCACGAATAGTGGAATATTCAATCCATGGGAAGGCTGACCTATGGAGAGGCTACAAGAAAGAGACCAAGACTGCTGAGTGACTAGGAAAGAGTGATTTGCATGTTTTCTCTCCCTTAATCCTCCCACGAGCCTTATGAGGGTTACCACCCTTTACAAATGAGAGAGGTGCAGAAAAGTGCACTTCCTCAGGTCACACCGCTAGTAAATGGCAAAGCCAGAAGCAGCACACTGGCACTGCTGACCCAGGGCCTAGGCTCTCTTCTGCCCCAGACCACTTTCACAGTTGATTCATGTACAGAATCCATCAGAATCCTCTTTCATCCACAGTCCTGAGCAAATGCAATGGTAGGAAGACTAAGCAAGACATTTCCATTGTTCAAATGTCTGCCTGTCCTGGCTGGCTTTCTTTCACTAGACAGGCCTCACTTTCCTTATGCTATTGTCTGTCAACTTTGGAGGCAGAGGATCTTGACTTTTGGACTTGAAAGGGGGTGCCTGGTTGGCTCAGTGGGTTAAAGCCTCTGCCTTTGGCTCAGGTCATGATCTCAGGGTCCTGGGATCGAGCCCTGTATCTCGGGCTCCCTGCTCAGCAGGAGTCTGCCCTACCCCCCAACCCTGCTCATGCTCTGTGTCAAATAAATAAAATATACTTTTTAAAAATGGGCTTTATTGCCCAACATGGAGCTTGAATTCAGGACCTTGAGAACAAGAGTCGCATGCTCTACCAACTGAGCCAGCTAGGTGCCCCTTAGCAATCACTTTTTTTTTAAAAAAGATTTTATTTATTTATTTGACAGAGACACGGTGAGAGAGGGAACACAAGCAGAGGGAGTGGGAGAGGGAGAAGCAGGCTTCCCGCCAAGCTGGGAGCCCGATTCGGGGCTCGATCCCAGGATTCTGGGATCAGGCCCCAAGCCGAAGGCAGACGCTTAATGACTGAGCCACCCAGGCGCCCCAGCAATCACTTTTAAAACATAGTGGGTTTTTTTGTTTTGTTTTTTTTTTTTAAAGATTTTATTTATTTATTTGACAGAGAGAGATCACAAGTAGGCAGAGAGGCAGGCAGAGAGAGAGGAGGAAGCAGGCTCCCTGCTGAGCAGAGAGCCCGATGTGAGACTCGATCCCAGGATCCTGAGATCATGACCTGAGCCGAAGGCAGCGGCTTAACCCACTGAGCCACCCAGGCGCCCTAAAACATAGTTTTAATCAGTTTTGTACTCCACTTAATGTTTGCCATTTACATTCCTATCTGTTGTGTTGACAAATCCCCATATTTCTAACTTAAGAGCTATATAGTATTCTGTTTTCATGGAGGTAATAGGATTCCGCTGCCTGTTTGGGAGTATGTGGATTGTTTCTGCTTTTTCACCATGAAGGATACAACTTGTGGCTGTTTTATTCTAGTCAATAAAGCCAAGATCTGTCCATAATCATTTGAAACCAGAGTGGTGCAAGGAGGCAGGCACCTCATTCAGGTAAATCACCACCAACATGAGCATGTTAAAGGTTGCTAATGGAAGAATCCAAAAGAAGTTTATGCTAAAATAATCTTACAACTGAGCAATATGTTTAATGAAGAAATACATGGAAGGTCCCTGACGTGGAAGTCATCTTAATGCACATTCCCCCCTTTATAATCCAAATACCATGATTTGGTAGATTGATTTAAGCACCTGGGTGGCTCAGTCAGTGAAGCATCTGACTTCGGCTTGGGTTATGATGTCAGGGTCCTAGGATCTAGCCCTGCCCAGCAGGGAGTTCTGCTTGTCCCTCTCCCTCTGCTCCCCCCACTCATGTTCTGTCTCTCAGATAAATAAAATCTTTAAAAATAAATTTCCATGTATTAGTCACCGTGCTAGACAACAGTGGTGAGCAAAGTAGACAGTATCCCAGCCCTCACGGGGTAGCCAGACTAGTGGGGAGAAGGGCATTTATGAATAGGTCTCATCAGCCTTATTAAAACACTTCCCAGCGCAGGGGTACATGACTTCCATAAAGTTCTTATATTGCACAGTAAAGCTACCAGCCCCTGTGGCTGCTCAAACAAGTTAACATAAGGAAGTGATTAAGTTGTAATTTAGGTTCTCCATCATCCTAAATTTGTACAATCTACTAGCCTTTCCAATTAAAAAGTCACAATTACCTGATCAATTAAATACTCCGCAGGAGCCCAGACTACCAAAGCAGCGGTTATTGTATCTTTTGGACAACATATGACCAAAAGAAAAAAAAAACATAATAGGTGAGATCTGATCTAATATCTGGTACATAGGAAGGTTGAAGAAGATCTTAGAATCCTAAAACTAGGAAAGGCCTTTGAGATTCTTGAAATTTTTAACTTGGGGTCTACTGCTGTACTTCGGGGACCCCAGAAAGTCCCCGAAGTTTAATTGTATCTCTTGTCCTTTTTTCTTCAGAAAGGTTGGTGGTTTTCTTCAAGTTCTCAAAGGAGCCTCTGACCTAAAAAATAAGAAAAGTTATACAGTCCTTGATCTAATTCCAGCATCTGGAGAAAATGGAAGCTCGCGGACCGAATCACCCAGTAAATGGTAGCGATGGGACCCAGGCCCCATTTGGAGCTACATCTAGGTGCTTTCTGCCACTCTGGACTCTAGCCCATTCCTCGCTGCAGATCACTGGGTTGGTTCTGTGTCAAGGGCTAGCAATCCCCTGGTGCTCACCTCCAATTTTAGATAAGTGAATATGGGGGGCAAGCAACTTGCACTTGCCGCAGGGAGGCGTGGACATCAGATAGGAAGAGCTGTATCAGAGCAGGGAGACAACAGGCCAGACGATGCTGTCAGCCCCATTGTAGTCTGGTGAGGTCACTGGAAGGAGAACTGGTCTCAGCTTGCTACGTAACCTTATCCGAGTCATTTCCCTGCTCTGATACCCTGCTGAACAGAAGCGCTCGAGTGGTAGGTCACGCCCTTAAAAAAAACACCGGGGCGTGGCATCTCTAAGCCACGCCCCCAGATCCGCCCCAGGCCTACGCGGTGCGTGGAGACCACAAACGCCGAATGAGTGGCAGTGAGGTCATCGCCCTCCGCCTCCGGGCGCCCTACCCTCCACGTTAGGGGTGGGGCCTGTGGCCAGGCTCGACTCCCTCACGCCCCGCCTCCACGAACGCCTCCTCGCGGACCCTCCGGCACGTCACGTGACAGATCGGCGGCGCTGGCGGTTGCTGTCAGCTGATTCCCCGGGTTGGTGGCTGTGGCAGCCGCGGCGATGGACTTTCTCCTGGGGAACCCGTTCAGCTCTCCGGTGGGACAGCGCATCGGTGAGTCACCGGAGGCCCGTCTAGCCCCGCCGCAGGGCCCCGCACCCGGCCTCGGTCCCTCGGGGCGCCTCCAGGTCTCAAGCCACCGTCCCGAGGGAGGTTGGAGGGGAACGAGGCTAGCGTGTCTCTCCCCGACCTGGCCCCGCCCATCCTCCCGCCTACCTTGATTGACAAAAGCCGTAGTCCATTAAGAAGCCTCGACTTGTGATGGATGCCCATTCCAACCAATACCTAAAGAGGGAGGGCGGGTCCGGGCGGCCGCGGCTCAGCCAATGAGTGGCTGCTGGGGTCGTGAATCCAGGGAGAAAGTTTTGGGGGTGGAAGGGGCTGCTTGGTTTTACCGTTTGGGGGCTCTTGGCCTGTGTCCCTCGTCGCCTTCCCAGCCCGGGTCGTGGCGCCTGGGCTCTTGCCCACTCCCTCCTGGCTCGCCGGGCTCTCGGGACACGGATACCGGAGAAGGGCTCTAAGTCCGTTCTCTCAGGACCAGGAGACCAGGGCTTGGCGTCTGGACTGGCGACTTGCGGGGACCCGGCCAGGCCACCCTGCTGCGCCCGGGGCCCGGCCAGACGCTGGCGAACCTGCCAGACCAGCAGCAGGTCGGCCGCACGGTCGCAGACTCCCCGAGCTGAAAGCGACCTCAAGAACCACCTGATTCCGCCTCTCTCTTTCTCTGTGGCCGGGTGGGCCAAGCAGCCTGGCCCGAGGCACAGGCTCACTTAGCGCCCAGATCCTGACTCGCCTGCCCTCTGCGGACGGGAGACTTACTAGCTCTGTGACGTTGCTTCTTTGCTTCCTCACCTGTAATTAAGGGTATATTAATGGTCCCTGCTTTTGTGGGGTTGTTGTGAAGGTTCAACGTGTTAATAATTGTGAGGTACTTAGAACCCTGCCTGGCACAAGGCCTTGCTATATAAAATAAAGTGGTAGTACTCATCCTCTGTTACTGAGGTACCAAGTGAGGGTGGGGAATCTGGAAATAGCTGAGCGGTGGATGTCACAGGTCCTCCTTGCTGTGCACCAACAGGGGGAAGAACTACAGGCCCTGGCCCAAACAGCTGACACTTCCCCAAGGGCAGGCTGAACAGGCTGCTCGAATTAGGAAACTGTGGCTAGTACTGTGAAATTCTTCCTTCATCCTCTTGATGGCCGTTAGTGTTCAGTCCAGACTAGGAAAATTGGAACTTTTAGACATTCTTTCCATTCTTACTATCTTGGAAGCCAAACCCACTTCACTGTCAACCCAGCTCTGCCACTTAATTGGCACCACGGCTGTCTGTGGCTCTTCTGAGGTTTTGTAATCAAATTTATCCAAGAGAGGGGTGGAAGTCCAGGATTTCTTTACAGGCCAGAAAGCTCCTGGACCAGAGAGGGGAAGCTGCCCTCTGAGGAACACCCTGCCGCTCCCGGCCACACACACCCAGCAATGAGTCATTGTTTTGGAGCTGAAAAGAGAACGCGGCTCTCCCCTCATCTTTATTTCTCCAAAAACAGATACCACTGCTTTCATCACATGCCAACTTTGAGACTTCTTACTTTAAAAAAAAAAAAAAAAGAAAAGAAATCTGATCTTCAAAGTCAGCCACATTGTCCGAACCTTTCTAGAGAAGCTCACCTGGGCTCTGGGCCTGAGCTTGTCAAAGAAAAGAGTTTCTCTTCTTATCCTAAGGGTTGCCTGCCTGACACAAGAAACAGTGTGCCCAGAGAAAATACTACTGTTATGGTAGCTTAGAGCCCAAACCAAATTTTACTACTGGAAGGGTTCTTACCCTGGGGGTCTTCTAACTCAGGGTTCTCCTCAGAATACCCTGGAAGATTTGTTAAAGACAGAGTTTCTGACTCTGTAGGTCTGGAGTGAGCCTTACAATATGCATTACTAACAAATTTCCAGGAGATGCTAATGCCACTGGATTGGAAACCACATGTTGGAAAGCTCCATTCTAGCCCATCCCCTTTATTTTCCACAGGAGGAGACTGTGACTCGCCCAGGCCCCCAGTGAATTGGTAGTAAAGCTGTGATGAATCTCCTAGAACCCATGAGATTTGAACCAAAGCTGAAGAGGCTCTAAAGTAGAATTAAATGAAGAATTGCTGCCATTTGAGTAAATGCCTTTGGTATTCCATATGTTTCTTTTAGAGAAAGAGAGGGAAGGACTGCTGATGGACGGTGATGGTTGGTGACCTAGTAGTTCTGTAAACCGGAGGAGGAAAAGAACCTCCAGACTGCCACCTCCATCCCCTTATTGTGAGTAGGGCCTTGTAGAGGTGACATCCCCGAGCACAGCGAGTGCCGGTGATGCTTATCAGGGGTGAGTGTCACTCAACTCACAAAGCCCTCATCCTCCTATGCACCCAAGCACCTTGGTGTTTGTCGCTCCCTCTGCCCAGGGGCCTGCTCCAGTGTGCCTCCTTCAATGCTCAGGCATTGTCACCTCCTCCTTTCCTGACCGCTTCAGATCCAGCCATTGCTTTCGTGCCCTTGCATCTCCCCCGCTCCTTGGGCTTCCTCACTCTCTGCCTTTGGGCTCTGAGGCTCCACTGCTGCCTCTCCGGGTGGTGGTGAGAATGAAGCAGGCCACTCCCTCTCCCCCCAAGAGTGCCTGGCACATTGTGAGTGTGCGGGAAACATTAGATCTTGCTGTTCCTCATCGTTGTGTTTATCATTTTCACCATCGCACGCTGACAGAGCAGTGGCCCATGCTGTAGTACTTGTGTGTCGGTGTGTCCCCAGCTAGACTAAATTTCCTGAGAGCAGGGACTGGACCTCACTGGTCAGGACCTATGCCACCTGGCATGGCCCCTGGCCCCATAGTAGGAGGGAAGAAAGGAAGGAGAAAAAGAATAACATCTTGGGAGCAAATACCATGCACCAGGGACCATGTCTGGTTATTAACATGGTTATTAACAATTGGTCAAGCAACTGCCTTCTGTTCGGGTCATGATCCTGGGGTCCTGGGTTCGAGTCCCACATCGGGCTCCCCCTGTTCTGTGGGGAGCCTGCTTCTTCTCCCTCTGCCAGCCACTCCGCCTGCTTGGGGTCGCGCTCTCTCTCTCTCTCTCTCTCTTTGGATCAAATAAATAAATAAAATCTTTAAAAAAAAAAAAAACATTCACAGTGATACTGTAGGTTTTGCTATTTTTTCCATTTCACAAAAGTGAGCGTGAGGGAACATAGCATTTCACAGTTGCTTGGGGTCGGGATCCAGAGCCCCCATCCTCTCCTACCCCTTGCCAGGCTGTATCTGGCTGATCAGTGCATATTCAGAATTTATATTAGTCCAGCCCTCCAAGTGCCACAGTTACTGCTCTACCCACAGATTAGCTTTGCTGATTAGGATGTACGTGAGTCTGTGTGCATTGCTGGGTCACTCGGCCTTATCATTTGGTAGGAGAGCTTCCGGAGCAGCAGCCTGTGGCTGAGAGGATTCCCAGATCATTAGTGTGAAGTGGTGTTGACACAGCTCTCTCCTTGCAAGGATTTCAAAACCCTTTCCGGTATCCCCGAAGGACAGATCCTATGGATTGTTTTATAGACAGATGTCAGAAGGCAACCCAAGAAGCCCATTGCCCATTTCTGAACGTCAGCTCCTCCCTGGCACTTTGAGTCAGAGACCCAGCTGACTCAGAAAGCATGCCACATGCACCAGACGCTGTCAACATTGGTTGTCCCCGAGGACCAGCCCCCAGTGCTTGGGCTGGACGTGGTGGTTGCTGCACATGCCAGGGAGCTCCGAGCCTAAGCCGAGCCCCGGGATGGACGGGAGAGGGGAAAAAGGCAGGCAGAACTGCCCTTGGATCCACAAAGGCCAAGCCAGGGGAGCTACAGGGAGGAATCTTAGAGGGGGGACCCCAGGTGTTAGTAGAGAGAGCACCTGCGGCCTTCTGGAGGGCAATTTTGGGAGAGATGGCCTAGAAGCCAGACTCGCTGCTCAAGCAGTATCGAGGGAACCAGCAAACTGGGAGGCAGAAGACCTGGGCCCAGCTCCAGTTCCACTCCTAACTGTGGCATGTCCCCTCACCATTGCCCATAGCCTGTCTGCAACGTGCACCACCGTTCTCCCTCTACTTCAGAGCACCAAGGAGGAACAGCCAAGGGGACGGATGAGGGCAGGGAAGGGCAGGCACTGGAGGGAAGAAGGGAACTAACGACCTGGAAAGGAGTGGTAGAACGGCTCCGTAGACTTGGAGGGCAGAGAACGAAGTCAGCGGAGTGGAACTGGGGGTCTGCACATGCAGCCCTCGCCCCTTGCATTGCTGCTCTTCCCTCCCCACTGCCGGAGGGTGAAGGTAGAGGCTGGAGGGAGGGAGGCTGTCAGGAGGATTCCCACAGTGGCTGCCAGGAGCAACTAGCCCATTATTCACAAACTTTCTGGAAGGGGCTGGAAAGTAAATGTCTACAGTTCTGTGGGCCTGTGGAGTCTGTTGTGACCACTGAGCTCTGCCATTGTAACAGAAAAGCAGCATAGCCCATGTGCAGGCGAATAGGCATGGCTGTGTTCCAGTCAGATTGTGGGCACTAAAATGTGAATTTCATATCGTTTTCATATGTCATGAAGTAATACTCTTTGGATTTGTTTTCAGCCATTTAAAAATGTGAAAACCATTGTTAACTTGTGGGCCATACAAAAGTAGACTTAACTGGCCCGTGCGTTCATGGTTCGCTGACCTGGATCAGACCAGCTGGCCAGATGTAGAATGATGGAAGGCATATTCCCCAGAGTAGGGTCCCGGAGAACCCCACGTCATGGATGCCTAAGGTTGTTCCTGTCCTGGGCCTCTCAATTCTGAATCCCTCCTACTTCCCACAGTGTGCCCAGCTGGTGGGGGGGCTCAGGTCTTAAAGCTCTGAGTCCCTGATCTCTAAGTGCTGGAGCCAACTTAGTCCACGTCTCTGTCCGGACGACAATAGGGAACAATGTCTAGAAAGGGCCTTGGGTCAACTGGCTGTGTGGTGCGCGTGGTTAGGCATCCAAGATGAGCCCTTGAGTGCCACCGAATGGTCTGAGTCCTGGCTCAGCCTCCACCAGCTTTGTTACCTGGGGCGAGTTACAGAACCTCCATGGCCTTCAGTGTCACATCTGTAAAATAAGAATGTTTTACACAATATTCCTCGGGATTGCCATTTGGCCGTGTTGGGCGGCACGCAGCCCCATGCCTGCCAGACTGTAAGAGTCCGTAGCTGTTAGCTGCTGTGATTTCTTTACTGGCGTTACCATCATTGCTGGGGCATAGTGTAAATTCGTGGCAGAGCCAAGGTATCAACCCAAGGCTGTGGCTCTAGTGCAGCTCCTCTGTTGGCCGTGCTGTCCCTGGGCAATGAGCAGTCACTGGCTGATGGCAGCCACCTTCCTAGGTCGGGTTTCAGGCTGTGGGGTGGATCCCATTCTTCCTTGGGAATTAAGGCCTCTGCCTGACCCTGGGGATAGAACTGGTGAATAGGTTTTATTCCCTCACTGAGCTCAAAGAAGTAAGAGTCAAGTGCCGGATTTCCGCCCTTCTGGTTTTAGAAAAAAAACCCAAACAAACAAAACCTTCAGTGTCTTCTAATTAGCATGGGGCCACCCCCCCTTCCCTCTCAGGAGAAACGGGGATGCAGGACAAGTTAACTCTTTACCGCCTTACCAAGGTGGTCTGTGTCTAGGCCAGCACTCCGCAGGCTTCTGTCCCTCATGCACCACCTTTGTGATTTGTCTGCCCTGTGTCACCTTCCATTTTATTTTCATAGCGTTTTCCTTTTATTGGCTCGCCACTTTTAAGATTTTTTTTTTTTTTATTTGATAGGGGGAGAGATCACAAGTAGGCAGAGCAGCAGGCGGAGGTGGGGGGGGGTCGGGGAAGCAGGCTCCCCGCTGAGCAGAGAGAGCCCGATGTGGGGCTCGATCCCAGGACCCTGAGACCACGACCTGAGCCAAAGGCAGAGGCTTCAACGCACTGAGCCACGCAGGCGCCCCAGGCTCGCCACTTTTAATATGACCTCATCTTGTGTAATTCTATCCGTGAAATCATAAGGAATTCATATTTATTTTTCTCTTCCACATTAAAGTAACTGTGCACCTCTAAAAATGTCCACGTTTTCCCCTGAGCCCACTTAATGTATACTGTGTGGCACTATTGGTCACTCTGATGACAGCAGTCTGAACAAAGTCAGAACTTGGATCCTGCCTCAGAAGATCTGGTGTCAGTACCAGCTCTGCCTTTTCCCCGCCCTTTCTGTGCGTCCCCCAGGCAAATCACAAAAGCTTTGAGAGACTCCTGCCTCCGCAAACATGGGGAAGCACACTGAAAAGCACTAGGGAGAGCCAAACTGCCTTGTAAGATCCATGGCGAGGAGCTGGGCTTTGCTCCTGATGGAGGAGGTGGAGGAGGTGGAGGAGGGAAGGGAAGGGAAGAGCCAGGGACGAGGGTGAGAGGAGGAGAGAACAAAATCCTCCAGACTACATGAGGCTCAGACCCACAGAATCTAAGAAGTGACAGAGGTGGCCCCTGCTCAATGGCAACTTGTTTGCATTGATGTGGTATAAACTCTGGGGTGGTTAACTCTATATGTCAACTTGGCTGGGCCATGGTATCAACAGATACTTGGTCAAACATTATTCTAGATGTTTCTGTGAAGGTATTTTTCGAATGAGGTCAGTAGACTTTGAGTAAAGCAGATTCTTCTCCATAGTGTGGGTGGGCCTCGTCTAACAAAGTGACGGTTTTAATAGAAGAAAGGCTGGCCTCCCCAGATGAGAGAATTCCACCAGCAGACAGCCTTTGGACTCGAGCTGCCTTTGTTCCCTGGGTGTTCAGCCTGCTGGCCTGCCCTGCAGACTTTGAACTTGCCAAGCCTCCACACTCAACTGGAGCCAATCCAGTAAAATAAATTTCTCTCAGTAGGTAAAAAGAGATGAGAGGAAGGACTGAGGGAGGGGAGAGGGTGTCGTCAGTAATGTCTTTTACACTCACAGAAGAAGGGAAAAGAATGTCACAGGCACCTTGGCCAGCCATGTCAAACTTCCACTTTCACGGCCTTGCTCCTTCTTACGGGACAGTTTTACCAAACCATCTTCCTCGTAACTGAAGCTGTTCTTCAGTTAGCTGCTATAGTTAGCTACGTGAACTTCAAAATTGCGGGTTGCAGAAGTAATGCCCTCAGTAAGGTATTTTAGAGTTCCTCTTGTGGCCTGTGGTTACAGAATGGCAGGAGAGAGGGAGCCAGCGTTTTGAGGAAGGATGGCTCAGCAGCTTAGGAAACTGGTAGAACTTTCCATACTGGGTCTGGAGAGACTTGTTCATTTGGGGTGTAGGCCTCGAGACAGTTTGCTGGCCGAGAAGAAATGGCTTCTCTATATATGTGATTTAAAAATCTCATTTGTTTGGGGCGCCTGGGTGGCTTAGTCTGTTAAGCATTCATCTCTTGATCTCAGCGCAGGTCTTGCTCTCAGGGTCATGAGTTCAAGCCCCATGTTGGGCTCCATGCTGGATGTGGAAGCTTTAAAAAAAAAAAAAAATCTATTTTGTGGAGTGCTTGAAATTTTCAAACTTTTTTTATTGGTATTTTGGTAGTCGATAACATTTGTTTTCATGATCAGTGTGCGTGAGGCAAGATACTCAGCACTTGAAATGCATTCTCTTATTTCCTCCTCACACGGCCCTGGAAGGCGACTGTTTACTTTATCCCCATTCTGCAGGGGACAAACTGAGGTACAGAGAGTTTAAGGAATTCAGTCAGGATGGGGGTGCCTGGCTGGCTCAGTCGGTAGTACAGGCAACACTTGATCTTGGGGTCATGAGTTCAAGCCCACGTCAGGGGTAGAGTTTACTAATTAGTAAATAAATGAATAAATACTCTTTTAAAGAAAGGGGAATTCATTCAGGGTCCCACAGCCAGTGAGTCACAACTTAAAGTGGGATTCGTCTTTGTCCAGATCCCACTCTTTTTTCGCCTCATTGCTTCCCCTTAGAATTAAAAGGAGGGTGCTGGGTTTCCTTTTGAGTGAAAATGTCTGGATCCATCTAGAATGATTTTGTTTGTAATGGCTCTTTCTGTAGTTCCCCCACCCCACCCCCATTAGCATATTGGTTTCGTCCTCATGCTTGTCACTTGTCCCTGTGTGGCAGGAGGCTCAGGTGAAAGGGCCAGCCGCCCTGCCCCTCTTACCGGGGGAGCAGAACCTTGCCCGGAAGCTGGCTAGACCTGCGTCAGCTGGCCACTTCTAGCTGCGGGGGAGACTAGAAAAGCTGTAGCCGGTGGAGAGTGAGTACCTTCCACAAGGACAAATCCTGTAGGAGTCAGCTCCACAAGGTGGAATTAATAAATATCTAACAAAGTCATAGGACGTGTTAATACAAATACAGTATCCAGTGTGGGCAGCTGAGTGACTTCGCTTGCTGCATTTCCAAAAGGACTGCTGAGCTGGCCTGCACCCCAGTGGGATCGGTCAGAACGGCAGGGCTCTAGAGATCTCATCTAGGATGGCACAGACACAGGAACTGAAGACGTTAGTGTAGAGGACAGATTAAGGGGGGACATGGTACTTTTTAAAAATATTCAAAGGAGAGGCGCTTGGCTGGCTCAGTGGGTTAAGCCTCCGGCTGTTGATTTTGGCTCAGGTCATGATCTCAGGGTCATGAGATCGAGCCCTGTGTTGGGATCCTCAGAGTTCGCTGGAGAGTCTCCCTCTCCTTCCCTCTGCCCCTCCCCCTGCTCAGGCACCGAGCTCACTCTCTAAAACAAATTCTTTTTTTTTTTTAAGATTTTATTTATATATTTGACAGAGAGAGCGCACAAACAGGCAGAGAAGCATGCAGAGGGAGAGGGAGAAGCAGCCAGCCTGACACGGGACCCGATCCCAGGATTCTGGGATCATGACTTGAGCCGAAGGCAGTCGCCTAACCAACTGAGCCACCCAGGCCCCCACAGATCTTTCCAAAAAGTAGTCAAAAGGGCACCTGGGTGGCTCAGTGGGTTAAAGCCTCTGCCTTCAGCTCAGGTCATGATCTCAGGGTCCTGGGATGGAGCCCCGCATCGGGCTCTCTGCTCAGCAGGAAGCCTGCTTCCCCCTCTCTCTCTCTGCCTGCCTCTCTGCCTACTTGTGATCTCTGTCTGTCAAATAAATAAATAAATAAAATCTTTAAAAAAAAAAAAAAGTAGTCAAAGGACTGCCAATTGGGAGAAAGATTAGATTCTACACAATAGCTTCTAAGGGATCAATGGAGGCGGAAGCAGGGAGTATTACATTTAAATTAAAGTGTGACAAAGGTTTATTATCCCGGTGTGTGTGACCTCATCCTTCATTCAGTTAGTTATTCAGAAACATGAACCACAGGTTTATCAGGGGCCGGGTCCCGTCTGATGTACGGAATTCCTGAGTGGTGATAATCCCCACCCTTGAGCTCACATGCCTAATGGGAGAGACAGAAACAAAGAAATCAATTCTGCAGTTCTTTCAACAGCCCCACCAAGCAGAATTGAACAGTTGGGGCCTGTGAAAATGCTGTTGGCCCCAGGAGGGAAGGAGCCCGCCCTCCAGTGGGTCCGGGCAGGCCCCACATGGTGAGCTGACCTTGAGCTGGACTTAGAAGCATGATTGAAGGTGGGGAGACAGACAGGAGCACATTCCTGGAAGGTGGGCCCGCTCACAGCACAGAGCCCCGAAGGAGCAGGACCTCAGGGTGTGGACAGAAGGCCTGGGTTGGGTCTCCACCCTGAGTCCTGCCTGCCAAGCCCTGGGGCGGCCCAGCTTAGCTCAGGTCCCACAGCCGAGTTTGGTTTGAAGTTGCAGGGTTGGGGTGTTCACAACAGTGTCTTTAAACATCCAAGGTGTTTGTCCTGAGTTTATCACCACCTGGGCTCAAGCTACAGACACCACGTTCCCTTTCTAGCCTCCCAGAAGAGAGGAAAGAAGGAGAAGGGGGAGAAAAGGCTTTCTCCTCCCTGAGTTGTGCCTCTGTGTTCCCGAAGGGATGCATCTCCCCACCACAGTCTAGAAGACAGCCCTCTTCCCCCCAGGGACCAGAACAGGGTGGCTCGCCCACTTCTGGAGCAGGTGCTGCAAAGGGGAACAGTACTGGCGTCCAGAGCGCGGAAGGGAGGACGGCTGCTGGGTAGACTGCACAGTCTCTGCCACCGTGGGTCTTGGCACAGGTCCGTGCCTGCTTTGGGGATGGGCCATCCTGGGCCGCTGGCTTACTTCCCTCTGTCTCAGCAGCCTCGCCTTTCTCCTCCGGCTGCCTCACTCCCCCTGGGATTTTCTCCCTCCCTCGGGTCACTTGTCTCCAGTGCCTGAGACTGGCCTGCAAGCCCCTCTTTCTCCTCTTCTTCCCGACATCCTCCGTGACTTGTCATCAATTCACTCATTCAGCAAGTGCCTTTGCTCTCCCGAGAACCTCCTTTCCCCCCTGCCCAGCCCGGCACCTTGTGCTCTATGCTCAGCTCAGACCTTCCTTATTCCCTCTACGGGTGTTCAGCGTGTCTCCTGGCTCTCCAGCACCCCAAGCTGGCCTCCGTCATGTCACTAAGCTCTGAAAGCGTTTGTCCAGCTGTCATCCGTGACCACTGTAGGACCAGGGTTGTGTTCATCTTTGCCTCTCTAGCACCTGCCACAGAGGGACAGATAATATGGCTCCAAGAATGTCATGGGAGGGCAAAAAGGTGGATGTGAGGGAGATGGGCTGGAGGAAGGTGAAGAGAAAGCAAGTCAAAGGGAGGGGGAGTGGGCTAAGGGGCGCTAGGCAGGGGATGGAGGCAGATGCGGATGGGTCGGGAGTAGGGAAGCGAACAGAGGGCGGGTATTACTGACCACAAATTACAAACATCAGATCTTTCACTCATAAATATTTCAGTATATCTCTATAAGGTAAGGAATAGGATTCTTATTTAAAAACAAACAAACAGGGGCACCTGGGTGGCTCAGTGGGTTAAGCCTCTGCCTTTGGCTGGGGTCATGATCTCAGGGTCCTGGGATGGAGCCCCGCATCGGGCTCCCTGCTCCGTGGGGAGCCTGCTTCCCCCCTCACCCCCTGCCTGCTGCTCTGCCTGCCTGATCTCTCTCTGTCAAATAAATAAACAAAATCTTAAAAAAAATAAAAATTAAAAATTAAATATAGGAACAAACAAGCCGTAGTCACAGTACCAGTATATAAAAGTATATATATGTGTGTGTGTGTGTGTTTTAACAGTAAAGCCTGGAAGGAAGTCCGCAGAGGGATCGCTGGCTCCTTCGGGAGGCGTGAGCGGGTGGTGTTTCCAGTAGAAAGATGGTCGGACACGCGAGCCGACCCGCCACGTCATTGTTTTTTCACAGGCAGCTGACTCCGACTGCGTCTCTCCCCACCAGGTCTGGAGCCTGCCCCAGGCTGGGTCATAGCCTAGGGTGAGGGCAGGTCTGCGGTTGTCATTGGCCTTTAAGGCCATCCCCCACTGCTTACAAGCCACATTTCATTGAACCTAAGACACCACGGAGAATGAAAAGAAAAAAAACTGCCCCAACTGAGCTGTCAGGCCATCATTTGTAAGAGCCACGCCATATGAGAGGGGTTCAAAGTGGAAAGGGGGAAGGGAGCTTACAGACGCAGAAATACAGTGTGTGATATCTGGGCAGGTGGGGCAGGGAGGGAGGGGGCAGAGACTCAGAGCCAAACCCCGCAGCAAGGCGGTCTGAGGGCCCTTAGCCTTCCACAAACACTGAAGGGAGCCGCTAGTCTTGGCCCAGCAGAGGTAAGGCCTTGAAGGGCCCGAGCAGAGTGAGAGGCGCAGGGGTTCAGAGCCACATGCTCCTCCCCTTCCGGGCAGGGGACCTCAGCTGCCCTCTCCGTGATAGGGACTGTGGGGAGGTGACCCGAGAGGAGGCCTCCTGAGCAGCTTACACAAGCTGACGTTCAGTGAATGCCAGTCATTTTGTCACTATTACTCCTGCTGTTACTGTCACCCTATGGGATGACGGTCCAGGTCACAGTGACACAGTCCACCCCGTTGGCAGATACACTGAGGAGCTGGCACTGGGGTTTGGGCCTTAAAAGATGAGCCGGGATTAGCCGGCTCATCTCCTTTCTGTCGGCATGTGAGATGTCACACCTTGTCTTAGCTCAGCGCGCCCTGTCTTTTCTGTCACATCCCTTGCACCTTTGCGATGGCGATTGTGACCTCCCACTGGACCGTGAATGTGCTGAGGGCAGGAGCTGCTTGGTTTTGCTCAGCAGAATCTCCCGGGTGCCTGGATGACAGCAAGCACTGAGTATGTTCTAGAGGCACAGAAGGTAGTGGTGAAGAGTATGGATTCGGTAACCAGACCTCGCTGAGTCTGAATCTCTGCTCTGCAGTGTATAAGCTGTGTGACCATGGGCAAATCATTGACCTCTCTGTGCTCCTTAGTTTACTCATCCTCTTAAGGGCATGGTGAGGGGTTTGTGCCAAGTGCTGAGTCCCATACATGGTGTCCGTTACTGGTGGTGATGGTTGTCATCGTCACCCGTGACACAGGTGCCTGACCAAATGGAAGAAAGGCATGCCGGGCACAAGCCCAGAGGCACGCAAGAACAAGGCCCCAAAGGGAGGAGAAGACAGCCAGCTGTGGCAGAGGTCAGTTCCACATGTCCCTCTCTGCCCTGAACAGTTCAGGTTTTTGACCCCCAGGCAGTTGAGGGCGTGAGGGAATCCTGGACAGTTTTTAGATGGGAGAAAGTACTAGCTGGGTTTATATTTGAAGAAAAGAGTGTGGCGGTGAAGTCCAGGCCTGGGGGAGGTGACAGGTCCTGACTGAAAGCTTTCACAGTGATGACAGAACTGGGGACGACTCAGAGATGCCTTGAGCAGCTGGAATTCCCAGACTTGGTGACGGTGATTGTTGGAACATGCAGGGTGGTGGGGAGAAGACTCTAGGCTGCTCCCCTCAAGGCTGACGTGGGAGCAAAGGTCAGCAGGCTTTGAGTGCATGGCACAAAGCCGCCGCAGACGCGGACTTCTCCAAAGCAGTTGAAGAAGCCACGGAGGCCACTGTCTTCAGCTGTTTGGAGCCCTGCCGGGAGTGAGCAGGCTGGGACCAGGGGCCCATAGCTGGCGTGTCCCTGGGGCCACTCTTGCCTGCTCTCAGCCCAGCTCATAGCCACGGTGCTTAGCAGTACTTGGGGTTGCTCTTTGCCTGACGTTGTGCATGCATTGTGTGGCTGAAAAGTCGCAGCACCTATAAGGCAGGCCGTGGGTCTCCGAGGGGAGAAAACAGAGACTACACTGGCTCCAGACGGCAGCTCCGCAGCCTGAACCCCGGCAGGGGTTTGCAGGGCCTGGTGTCCTCAGGAGCTGGGGACAGGAGCCCCACAGCTGCCCGGGACGTGGACGGTCACCACCCACCGCCCTGAGGGCGGGAAGCCGGTTACCATTCTCCTGGAACTGGTCACCACTGCCAGTATTTTTCTTCCTTCTTTCCAAAATAGCGAGCTGGGTTACTTTTGTGGTTGAAAACAAAAACAAAACGGATATCCCCAGATTCCTGTGGGTTTAAATTTCTGCTTTTGATGGAGTATGCCGACCCCGTGGAAATGTTCATTAAGGAAGTCTGAAAAGTCTCCCACACCTGCAGGGAGTTGGCTGCTCTGGACACACTGTTCTTCTGCTGAGATGGCCCGGGTGGGTCTTGTGTCCCCTCTGCCACTTCCTCCTCTTCCTTTCCCTGTTTAGGGTGACAGACAGCACACCCCCACCGCCCCACCCCCTAGCAGACTGTTCTGGGCACAGCTCTGCCCACTGCTGGCAGTCGGGCCTAGAGAATTGTCAGCCCCATCAGGCCTGGCTCAGACCTGGTGCTCTGGGTCCGCCCACCCCTGCCTGACTCCCTGCCTCGGCCTTCCTCTGCCTCCTACATACCCCAGCTGCCCCTCACCAGCATGCCTATGGTTCCAGAATGACCCGAATCCCTTCTAAAACCATGCTGATCCTCCCCCCAGGAGAAGAGAGGTGCCCCTCATTTTCAGAGGTCGCCAGGAGGGTCTAGTTGAGGAAAGAGGCCTGCTGGTAAAGCCAGGGATCCAGGAGGAGGGGGCAGGAGGATGCCTGCCCTCCTGGTGTGGCAGAGCTCCCTTCCCCCGAGGACCACCGTGGGACCTCGCTGCATCTTTGTTCCCTCGTCAGCTAGATGAGGGCCGTGATGCACACCACGTGGCGTTGGGAGGATTCACCTATGTTCGTATGTCAGCAGCCAGCCGGGCATTTAAAGCACGGTTGCCAAGGAAGGGCGTGTGGGCCGGTCCTGGGGTTCAGGAGCCTTCGGAGGACTGGGGGCATGGGAGGAACAGGATCACTTCCAGGTTTCAGAAAGGTCAGTCCTGGGTAGCAGGGGGCATGGAGGGGAAGGAGCAAGGCAGGAGGGGCGGAGGCAGTGGCCTCTGGGGAAGAGGCCAAGGAGACCGGTGGCTGGCCAGGCAGAGACAGATGGCAAGGCGAGAAGGGATCAGGTAGGATAGAGTCAGGAGCCGGAGTGGGCAGAGCATTGTGGCCGGAGGCCAGGGATGACCGTCCTCTGGCCCACATGACTAGGGGTCGCGGAGCTGTGGTTTCTGAAGGAGCAGCACATTCCACATACTTGATAAGCCACTCTCCCCCAGACTCTCCAGAATGGAGCTTGGCTCCCTCTGCCCAGAGAGGCACTTGTCCCGCTCTCTTCAGTTCTTCCCACATGGCTCAGTAAGTGTGTGAGTCCCCAAGGGTGGGGAGTGAGACACAAAGAAGCCACACTCAGGACATCATAGTGGCATGGAGGCGCCCACCTTTCGGCCCTTTTAAAGGAATCCTTCTTCATCCCCTCCCCCAGCCATAGTCTAGGGAGAAGAATACCCCGCCCTGCCACTGGGTCCCTCCCTGGGTGCCCCAGCGGCCTGGCTTGTGCCCTGAGCGCCCCCCCCACCCAGCACCCATCTGTCTGCAGGACCTAAGGTGGAACCGAGGTCAGGCCAGTTTCAAAACTGACATCACAGAAGCCACAGCTTTAAGGAGCTGACTGCCAGCCCAGCCCCGGCGTGGTCCTGCGGGATAGGCCTACCTGCCTGGTCACGGGGCCTGGGCTCAGAGGACGCCTCGGCCCCTCGGGTCACCATAGGGAGGGGACCGCATGTGTCTGGTCCACCATTGCCTCCATCCCCGGTGCCTAGAGCCGGCCTGATGCAGGAGGAGCTGTACAGCAAGTGAGGGGTCCCTTCGCCCCCCTCCCCAGAACCTCAGCTCTCGGTGTGAACAGAGCCAGAGGGCCTCCCGTGCAGGACAGCAAGCCGCACGTGCCTGCTCCCTCGGGTGCTGTTGGTAGTTGGGTGACGGCACCGTGCCGGCGGGGCACTGCCTGCAGGGCCAGGTGTGGGAGCCAGAGGAGAGGGCTGTGACGGAGGGGGACTTGGAGAGCACCCAGCGTCAGGACACCCAGGGTCTTACTCCCTGAATCTTAAAACATTCACCTGGGATCCTGGTGGGGCTTCTCCCTCTGCCTCTGCCTCTGCCTCTGCTCCCCCTGCTTGTACGTACTCACTCTCTCTCTCTCTGTGTCAAATAAAAAATCTTTTTTTTTTTTTAAAGATTTTATTTATTTGAGAGAGAGAGACAGTGAGAGAGAGAATGAGCGAGGAGAAGGTCAGAGAGCGAAGCAGACTCCCCATGGAGCTGGGAGCCTGATGTGGGACTCGATCCCGGGACTCCAGGATCACGCCCTGAGCCGGAGGCAGTCGTTTAACCAACTGCGCCACCCAGGCGTCCCTCAAATAAAAAATCTTAACACACACACACACACACCCCACCCCACCCCCCGCCCTGTCTTGTTCCAGAGTTCTAACTAGGGTACAGTTGTGCCAGTCAGGGGTGATTTCTGTGATAGAATATTGGCCCCAAAAAGCAGGGGACCAGACTGACTGTGCTGTGGTGGAGCTTATTTAATGGGGCGCCTGGGGGGCTCAGTCAGTCAAGCCTCCCGACTCCTGATCTCAGCTCAGGTCTGATCTCGGGGTCGTGAGTTCAGGCCCATGTTGCGCTCCACACTGGGTGTGAAACCTACTTCAAAAAAAACAGGGCTGCCTGAGGATGGATTCTAGAAGAGCTCCGAGGGGAGTGACCCTGGTCTTGAGAGCTCAAGAATGTTGGAGCTGACTGGCCCGGACATCTTTATTTTTTTTTTTTAATATAAAAGAATTTTTTAAAAAATTCGTATTAATATACAATGTATTATTTGCCCCAGGGGTACAGGTCTGTGAATCGTCAAGCTTACACATTTCACAGCACTCACCATAGCACATCCCCTCCCCAATGTCCACCATCCGGCCACCCTCTCCCTGCCTACCCAGCCCCCAGCAACCCTCAGTTTGTTTCGTGAGATTAAGAGTCTCCTACGGTTTGTCTCCCTCCCCATCCCACCTTGTTTCATTTTTTCCCTCCCTGCCTCCCCCAACCACCCCCCTCCCCGGCCCTGCCATAAAAGAATTTTAAATGCTCTTGTGTAACTCCTTTCTTTGTCACTTATCTTAGAAGCAGAAAAAGCTCCTGAGGTATAAAGAAAAGCTTAGAGAGTTTTCTGATTACCACCATAAT
Source organism: Neogale vison (assembly GCF_020171115.1). Classification (NCBI taxonomy): domain Eukaryota; kingdom Metazoa; phylum Chordata; class Mammalia; order Carnivora; family Mustelidae; genus Neogale; species Neogale vison. The sequence goes on along the minus strand of NC_058102.1, from coordinate 12,259,524 downwards.
TTAGAACAGAAGCTTCCAAAATGGGCTGATTTCATCATAGAAAAGACAAAAAGACCCATTAGGGGACAGAAAGGAAATGTTGAACCGAGAAAGAAAAAAAGAAAAATGAAGGTTTATAACTACACATAACATTCGTTTTAGGTGTACCACATAGCAGTTAAATATTTGTGTCTATTGTGAAATGATCACCACAGTAGGTCTACTTAACATCCATTGTCATATATAATTATGAAATTTTTTTGCTATGATGAAAACTTTTAAAATTTATTCTCTTAGAAACTTTCAAATATGCAGTACAGTATTTTTTTATTGACATATAATGTATTATTAGTCCCAGGGTACAGGTCTGTCAATCGCCAGGTTTACACACTTCATAGCACTCACCATAGCACACACCTTCCCCAGTATCCATAACCCAACCACCACCCCCCGCCCCCACCCCCACTGCAACCCTCAGTTTGTTTTGTGAGATTAAGAGTCTCTTACGGTTTGTCTTCCTCCCGATCCCATCTTGTTTCCTTTATTCCTTTCCTAACCCCCAAACCCCCAACGTTGCCTCTCAACTTCCTCATATCAGGGAGATCGTATGATAATCGTCTTTTTCTGATTGACTTATTTTGCTAAGCATAATACTCTCTAGTCCCATGCACATTGTCACAAATGGCAAGATTTCATTTCTTTTGATGGCTGCGTAGTATTCCATTGTATATATATACCAATTCTTCTTTATCCATTCATCTGTTGATTGACAGCTAAGTTCTTTACACAGTTTGGCTATCGTGGGCATTGCTGCTGTAAACATTCAGGTGCACGTGCCCCTTCAGATCACTATGTTTGTATCTTTAGGGTAAATACCCAGTAGTGTTTGCTGGGTCGTAGGGTAGCTCAATTTTCAACTTTTTAAGGAAACTCCATGCTGTTTTCCAGAGTGGCTATACCAGCTTGCATTCCCACCAACAGTGTAGGAGGGTTCCCCTTTCTCCGCATCCTCGCCAGCATCTGTCATTTCCTGTGAAAGGTGGTATCTCATTGTGGTTTTGATTGATATTTCCCTGATGCTGAGTGATGTGGAACATTTTTTCATGTGTCTGTTGGCCATCTGGATGTCTTCTTTGCAGGAATGTCTGTTCATGTCCTCTGCCCATTTCTTGATTGGGTTGTTTGTTCTTTGGGTGTTGAGTTTGGTAAGTTCTTTTTTTTTTTTTTTTAAGATTTTATTTATTTATTTGACAGACAGAGGTCACAAGTAGGCAAGAGAGGCAGGCAGGGAGAGAGAGGAGGAAGCAGGCTCTCCACAGAGCAGAGAGCTCAATGCAGGGCTTGATCCCAGGATCCTGGGATCATGACCTGAGCCAAAAGCAGAGGCTTTAACCCACTGGGCCACCCAGGCGCCTCTGGTAAGTTCTTTTTAGATTTTAGATACTAGCCCTTTATCTGATACGTGGTTTGCAAATATCTTCTCCCATTCTGTCAGTTGTCTTTTGGTTTTGTTAACTGTTTCCTTTGCTGTGCAAAAGCTTTTGATCTTGATGAAGCCCCAGTAGTTCATTTTTGCCCTTGCTTCCCTTGTCTTTGGCAGTGTTTCTAGGAAGAAGTTGCTGTGGCTGAGGTCGAAGAGGTTGCTGCCTGTGTTCTCCTCAGATTTTGATGGATTCCTTTCTCACATTGAGGTCCTTCATCCATTTTGAGTCTCTTTTCATGTGTGGTGTAAGGAAATGGCCCAGTTTCATTCTTCTGCATGTGGCTTGTCCAATTTTTCCAACACCATTTGTTGAAGAGACTGTCATTTTTCCATTGGACATTCTTTCCTGCTTTGTCGAAGATTAGTTGACCATAGAGTTGAGGGTCTATTTCTGGGTTCTCTATTCTGTTCCATTGATCTATGTGTCTGTTTTTGTGCCAGTACCATACTCTCTTGATGATGACAGCTTTGTAATAGAGCTTGAAGTCTGGAATTGTGATGCCACCAACTTTGGCTGTCTTTTTCAATATTCCTTTGGCTATTCGAGGTCTTTTCTGGTTCCATATAAATTTTAGGATTATTTGTTCCATTTCTTTGAAAAAGATGGATAAGATTTTGATAGGGATTGCATTAAATGTGTAGATTGCTTTAGGTAGCATAGACATTTTCACAATATTTGTTCTTCCAACCCATAAGCATGGAACATTTTTCCATTTCTTTGTGTCTTCCTCAGTTTCTTTCATGAGTACTTTGTCGTTTTCTGAGTACAGATTCTTTGCCTCTTTGGTTAGGTGTATTCCTAGGTATCTTATTGTTTTGGTGCAATTGTAAATGGGATTGACTCCTTAATTTCTCTTTCTTCTGTATTACTGTTGGTGTACAGAAATGCAACTGATGTCTGTGCGTTGATTTTATATCCTGACACTTTACTGAATTCCTGTACAAGTTCTAGCAGATTTGGAGTGGAGTCTTTTGTGGCCCGGACATCTTACCCTCAGCTTTGGCCCAGTCTGAAGTAGGCAGAGGTCGTGGCTGCACAGCAGCGTGAGAGCACTAAGTGCCGCCGGATTGTACACTTTAAAATGGCCAATTTTATCGGATGCGACCTTCACCTGAATGTAAAAAGAGCCGCCGCACTTACTGCACACCTGTTTTGTGGCAAGAGCCACACAGACATCTCACTGGCATTATTGCACTCCCTGGGGGCAGCTCTGTGGAGCAGTGGGTGTCTACACTGGGCCCTTCGCTTCATAGGTAATGTCTTGGGAGGCTCGAGAGTAAACTGGTCCTGTTGGGCCCCTAGGAGGTGGGCCTGGGGCAGGGGAGGCCGATGGATTTAGTCTCCATTATGTGCCACTTTGGAACCTTTTACATTTTGAACCATGTGAGTGGTTGCCAAAAGTTGATAGAGAATCAAGAAGGAACGTTTGATTTACAAAAATGGAACAAAACACCATCTCCACATGTCTGGTCATGTCAGAAACCGGCACCCTAAGGCTGGACCTGCTGGACTCCTGGCCCCACTTATTGGATGGGTGAACTGAACCGAACTGAGGCCGCCTCAGTGGTCAGTGGCTCTCCCGGCCCCATGAGAATTAAGTGACAGGTACTGTATGAGTCCATGTAATGAGGTATCTGGGGAGTCAGAATTGCAGACAGTGTAGTGGAGCGATGCCTGTGTGGCTTAGTCATTAAGCGTCTCCTTCGGCTCAGGTCGTGATCCCAGGGTGCTGGGATTGAGCCCCACATCGGGCTCTCCGCTCAGCGAGGATCCTGCTTCTCCCTCTCCCTCTTCCCCTCCCTGGTGCTCGTGCTCACTCGCTCTCTCTAATAAATAAATAAAATCTTAAAAAAAAAAAAAAAAAAAGACGGTGGTGCGGTGGTACCAGGGCTGCGGGAGGGGAGAATGGGGCATTAGAGCTGCAGATTTAGAAGATGAAATTGGCAGCGGGGATGATATTCTGACACTTGAGTGTATTCAATGCCACTGAACTATACACTAAAAGTTGGTTAAGATGGCAAATACCTGGTGCATTTTCACATAATTTAAAAAGTAAAAATAACACAGAGATAAAGTACAGCCGGAAAACACATTAAATGACAAAACGGGACAGGGTAGGTAGCCGTTTGCATCCTCGCGGCCCTTCTTGGGTGCCCAGAAACCATCCGTCATCCTCCTCCTCCCTGGCTCTTCCCGCCCTGGCCCTGCACACAGCTAAGTTCGTCTGTCTGGGTGTCCACACACCGTGACTTATGGTTTCTTCTCCACAGAGAAGGCGACAGATGGCTCCCTGCAGAGTGAGGACTGGGCCCTCAACATGGAGATCTGCGACATCATCAACGAGACGGAGGAAGGGTGAGGCCCGCACACGGGAGGCCAGGGTGGGGCACGGGCTCGGCCGGCCGCAGCCCAGCCTGCCCTCCGCCTTGGAGCAGTCCCATCCACCCCTGCTGTGGCACACAAGTAGACCCCGCTGGTGGCCCTTGGTCCCAGGAGGGCGACAGATGTCATCTGAGTCCCACCCTAGGCAGCAGTGTGGCGTCCTAGGCATTTGGAAACCAAGATCCGCCCCCAACCCGCCCCCAACCCTATCATGAGTTAGATGAGAGAGAGAGAGATGCCCCCGGGGGCTTCCAGCCCACGCGTGTGTCTCAGTGGCAGCTGACCAACTGGACCTCTTAGAATGTCACCTGAGCCACATCCTCCTGGGACAAGGCCAGCTGGCAGCCTGGGCACTGGGACATGGCCCCAAGCACCTTTCTGCATTCTGTGGCCTGGAAAGGGCAGGGGAAATCCCAGCTTTCTCTGTGAGCAAGAACAGACTTTCATTTCCTTAAGCTTTGGGTCAGGGCACACTGAGAAGGCAGTGACAGTAAAGCAGAATTGAGAGCCCGTCGGCGTTAGCCTTTGCTGAACATATCCGGTACGCAGGTCACCCGGGGCATATGCCATGGAGGAGGCTTCGTGGCCCTGGGCACTTGGTCTCTGATTAGCTGTCACTGACCAGCTGTGTGACCTTGGGCAAATCGCTGTACCTCCCTAGGTCTTTACTGTCAGAGGTAAAGCTCTTTCAGATTCTTCCAGCAATAAGCCCAGGGTCCTAGGGGGAGCAGAGAAGGAAAGCAGGGTCACTGTGCTTCTTAGGAAAACCCAGGAAGGGCAGGATGTGGTGTGAAGACCACAGTGATCAGGAAGGACTGCCTGACAAGGCCTTTGTTCAGGAAAATCAGAATCAACGCCCGGAGTAGACCTCTCACTTACATCTGCATTTCTCATGGGATCCATTCGGCCTGCGAGGTCCCTCTCAGCCCGGCAGTGCTCTGTGGGGAGAGAGGTTGGCTGGAGGCAGGCAGCTTCCAGCGTCCACTGTGGAGCTCGGTGGGCTTGCCAAGCTGCTGGTGGGGGACACTAGGACCACTCCTGGCCTCCTGCAAGTAAGCTGGAGAGTGGTGGGCAGACGATGGTGGCAGGACCACCACAATGAAAGTAGGAGGGCAGAAATGCCCACAGATCCACAGAGAAGGCCTCAGGGCTTCATGGGCATCCTCAGGGAAGCAAGTCCCTGTTCTCTTGTAAATGTTGGAAGAACTGGGGGGCTCGTGCATGTCTGGGTTCAAGTGCCTGCTGTTGACTTGAGCAGTTCCTGTGTTCCAGGCACTGCATGAGGCACTAGGGACCCAGCAGTGAGCAAAGTAGATGTGACCCTCGGCCCCCCCAAGCTTGTCATCTAAACTTGAGTCTCTGGTCTACCCTCCCCCCATTGGGCTGTGGCCTCCTTGTCGTCTGCTTTGTGATTCTAGCCGGCTACTAAACACAAGGGGCCCACAGCAATGGCACCTAAGCCGGGACCTCTGATTCCGGAAGCCGTGCCTTTTCTCTGGGCCACTCTGTGAGGAGCGGTGACAAGTCCCTTTAGAGAACTGAAGTGGCCACAGGTGAGAAGTCCTGAGGGTGAGGAGGGGCCGCAGGGCATCGGGTTGAAAACTGCCCTTATACACTTCCTTACAGGAGCCCACCGTGTCAGGGACCATGGTCCATGTCCCCTTGGTCACAGCCTTGATAGGCCTCCGTGGCACCTCCCCACCTTGCCTGCAGCCTTCACTCATGCAGGGGGACTCATGTCAGGGTTCCTGCCTTCCCTGACCTGCCCTTGACGGACTCACCACTGAACAGGCAGATGCCTGACAGACAGCAGGACAGGCCCCCAAGGGCCACTCAGCGGCCTAGGAAATGTTGCTCATGTCCTGTAGCGAGCTGGGCTCTGGGGAGGCAGAGTGTCAAAAGGGGACCCCATTCCCACCCCGCCCCCGCCAGAGGCGGCCTCTTTAGCCTGGCAGCCCCGGGTGGGTGCCGTGTGATAGTGCACACGGAGATGGGGGATTAGGAAAGAGTCGAGGTCAAGGCGGATTTTAGCTGTGCCTTCACCAGGTGGACGTGGAAGTTGGGGGCCACAAGGCTTTTAGGCCAGAGCAGTCAGGGCAACGTGGATTTCACCTGTATAGGGCCCAAGGGCGGGTTGCAGGGGTGAGGCGGTATGGGCAACAGATGGGACAAGGGGAGCAGGCAGCCGCCAAGGGTTTCCGGGCTCCCCCTGCACTTAGGTGTATCCACCCTCCAAGCCTCTCCCTCTCCCTCCCCACAAGGCCTCCATTCTGTCCCTCCCTCCCTCTGCTTGAACCATTTCCCTCCCCTGCCCTCCTGCAGCTGGCTCCATCTCAGCTGTGATGCCACCTCCTCAGAGAGGACTCCTCTGAGCCCCCCTCCCCAACACCCACCCACGCAGACTGCAGGCTCTTCTTCTCTCCCACGTTGGCATGGGTCTCCCTGGAGCGCGTGGCCCAGCACGGTGCCGGCATGTGTGACTGCTTAGTCGAGGAGAAGGGTGTGTGGAGAGAGGAAGTGGCCAGGATGGGGCACTGGGACTCTGTGCCAGCAGCTGACTGGTTCTTAGACCTCAGTGTATACGGGGGCCCCTGGAGGCCTCCCTGAGAGCTTGGTCCAGGCAGGAGTCAGGGGTGGGAGCCCAGGGTTTTGCATTTTTTACATATCCTCACACCTTCCGGCCAGGGGATTCGGTGCTGTGGGTCCAGGGTCGACACACAGAATCTCTGCCAAGTATTTATGATCTACGGAGGACTTTGGTGGGACAGGCAGTTTCTGTTGTGATTAGAACCCCTGTGTTCAACAGGAAGCAGGACCCAGGGAAGACAGATAAATAAAAACCATCCCCGTGTCCCAGTGCCTTCTGATCTTAGGTGGGCAGCCCCGTGAGTTTGATACATCCTTCCTTTTGTCCCTCTGCCCAGTCCCAAAGATGCCTTCCGAGCAGTGAAGAAGAGAATTGTAGGGAATAAGAACTTCCACGAGGTGATGCTGGCTCTCACGGTGAGTGCCCCGTCCGTCCGTCTGTCTGTCTGTGGTAGAACCACACGTCCCCCAGGCCCAAGAGGACTCCAGCCACCCTGCGGCTCCTCTCCCAAGGGCTGGGAAGGAAAGGTCTGTGGGCAGAGCGAGCACTGTACTGTCTATAGTGCCAGCGGATGCGGAGTGGCGAGAGGGGCAGTTTGGAAAAGTTCCCTCCAGCCTGTGGGCACGGGGAGCAGACGCACTGGGGCCCACATCCCTCTAGAACCAGACATGGAGAGCTTGCACCAGACCTGCCAGGTGACACAGAAGTTTAGTGAAGCCAGACGTTGGCAGGCAGAAAGTCTGGCAGGTCACCGGGTGCTGCTGACTGGCACTTGGGACCTTGAAAAATGAACATAAAGCAAATGCCAGTGGCTGAGGACAAACCAGGTGGGAGTGGGCATCCTGGCTGTTGGAGGGGTTGGGCTGGGCTGGAAACGAGAGCAGGGCTTACAACAGCCAGGAATCCAGCTCCCCGGAAGAACAAGGCCCCTCCTGCCGGTGAGAGGGAGCAGGAACAGGGAGGGAAGCCTGGTTCCTTTCTTTCTGGGGCTGCAGGGTCACCGTAGGATTACAAAGTTTGCTTTGGTTTCCACTTGGAGAGCTACCTTCCCTCTGGGCCGTGGTCCTCTTGGAAATAGCATCAGGGCAGGCTAGGCACTGAGGCCACTCCGCAGGGGGCCACTAGCCAGCACCCCAGCCCCCGAATCAGGGCACTGTTCCCTTGTCTCCGTGTTCCAGGGTCTCCCTTAAGGGAGCCCCGCCCGAACTCAGCCTATGGAGGCAGAGTGCAAGGGTGGGGGTCCTGGACAACCCCCTGGTGCTTGGATGAGTGCTCACGGGCATCTCCCGGCCTCCAGGTCTTAGAAACCTGTGTCAAGAACTGCGGGCATCGCTTCCACCTGCTGGTGGCCAGCCAGGACTTCGTGGAGGGCGTGCTGGTGAAGACCATCCTGCCCAAGAACAACCCGCCCACTATCGTGCACGACAAGGTTCTCAACCTCATCCAGGTGAGTGCGGCCAGGCACACTGGGCCAAGCTCCAGGCCCTGCCCAGGGAGAAAGGTGCCCCTGCCATTGCTGCTCTGTGTCCCCTTGCTTCTGTGTGCTTGTCCTGCGGGGTGTCTTGGTCATCCGCTGACTGGAGGTTCTGAGTGTGGGGAGGCCTGGCTTGGTGGGGGCTGTCCGGGCACCGAAGTCCAAGGACCAGCAAGTCAGCGAGGGAATTTCTGCTCTGCAGGCGGGTGGGCAGGCCCGCAGGGGAGATGGTGAGCAGAGGTTACTGGCCGTGTCCCTTGTCCCCTCTCAGTCCTGGGCTGACGCGTTCCGCAGCTCGCCCGACTTGACAGGTGTGGTGGCCGTCTACGAGGACCTGCGAAGGAAGGGTCTGGAGTTCCCGATGACCGACTTGGACATGCTGTCACCCATCCACACGCCTCAGAGGGTGAGGAGACACAGCTGGTGGGAGCGGTGGGAAGGGGAGTCGGGGAAGCTCCCTCCTCCCTTACTGGCCTCACTGATCCCCTTTTCTACCTTCTAGACCGTGTTCAGCTCAGAGGCACCATCAGGGCAGAACTCTGTGGCCACAGACGCCAGCCACGGAGGGGACCCCACCCAGCACACCACCCTTCTGCCCATCCAAGCCGTACTCCCCAGCGACACCCCCATCACTCCAACCCCTGAGCAGGTAAACAAGCCTGCGTCAGAGCCACGTGGGTCAAGGAGGGTCCCTCTCAGTCTGAAAATTACTGTCCGCAGGGCAGTCCCATGAGGTAGATATCATTCTTCCTGTTTCACAGAGGAGGCTTAGATAAGCTCACTTGCCCAGAGCCACACACGGCTCATCAGAGATGTTGGTGGGACACAAGCTCGGGTGTGCCTGACTCCCAGCAGGCTCCGTCCTGCACCTTGGCCAACCGTTCTCCAAACTGGTCCACGGAGCCCTTCAGGCAGCACCTCGGAAGGGGTGGAGGTGGGGAGTCCCCAGCAGGCAGCCTCTTCAACCACAGCATCTCCATTTACCTTGTGGGGTTCCTTTATGGGCTTAAGTAGGATTCCATCTGAACAGAGGCTCTGGCTAAAAACAGTTTTAAACCATGTGCACATAAAACAATTTTTTAAACCCTTTCCACCACAATATTTCCCACCAAGCCCCAAGAAGAAGGTTTGAGGTATAGCGTGAGATTCCAGGGGCCGGGGTATGGAGCAGGTTTTCCCAGGCTTTCTGAGGAGCTTTGCAGGCTCACCCACCAGAGACTCGTGGCCACTGACTTAGCCTCGGTCTCTCAGTTTCTTCTGCCAGGAACCGGGGGGGGGGGCAAGGCCCCCTGCTGAGACTGCACACCCCAACAAGGGGTGTCCAACGCCATGGCCAGTGTCCGCTGGGTGCGGGCTTGTTTTATTTGTTTGTTTAAGTAATCTCTACTACCCAACGTGGGGCTTGAACTCAACAACCCCAAGATCAAGAGTTGCACGCTCTTCCAAATGAGCCCGCCAGGCACCCCAGCGTGCTCTCATTTTAGCCCCCAGGCTGTTGGATGCGGGTTGAGGCCTTGCATGGGTGGGGTGCCCACTTCTGAGGCGTGTAAGAACTTCAGAGCTATGCTTACAGCTGAGTCAAAAAGCCTAGCTGCTGCAGGGACTGGCGAGAGGGACACACGTGTGTGATGGAAACAAAGTGAAACTTGACCTTCCAAAGCGCACCTGCTGATTTCCTGTACAGTCCCGTTTGGATTTGTGAACAAACCTGCCAGCAGCCCTCCCCACCCCAGCCTATCTGAAGAGAGGCTTCTGTATTTGATACCTTAAAGCAAGTTATAAAATCACCTCCCAGACTTACAGGTATTAGTAGAAAAATTTTCCTGACTGGACAGATAATTAAAGGTATATGCAAACTGTAAACTCACCCTGTGATCCAGATTTTATGTAACCAGGTTATGATTTTAACCAGTTTATCTGAAGTCTAGCATCTGCATGGATTAAGACTGATTACATCTAGTGCCAGAAGACTCTTGCAAAACCAAACTCAGTAGGAGTTAATTTCCAGCTCCCCTCTTGTCTCCTGGGGCGTGTTAAAGCTTTCAGGCATGCAGTGACGTCACTCCCAGACTCCACTGTAATTAGGTCCCATCTGACCCGGATGCACAGGGCCTGTGGTCAGTAGCTTTTCCACTCATTTATACCAGGAGCGTTCCTTAGACAGGCCGAAGACAGCAGACATTTTGCAGGGTTCGGAAGGTGTCCATGAGCTGCAGGGGATGTGTACCACCTGTGTCTGTATCCCTGTTTCTTCTCCTCTAGAGGCTGTGATAACGATATATGCCTCGTAAGACTGGTAGTTTAATGAGCAATAAAAGTGAAATGCTTGGCACTTAGTAGGTGGTCAGTAAGTGGCAGCTACTCTCATAGGCATGGGGAATTTACATGGTGACACTCCTGAAATCAGCGAGGTCACGTGCATTTCTCGGAACGTAGGCCGCCTAGTCCTAGACCCATGCAGTACTCCATGGCCAAGGGCTCTCTGTCCAGATTAATTTGAGAACCACCATACTGATGGCTTTCTGGACATCAGAGTCCGCAGTACTCCTGAGGGAACCAAGCACCCCACAGAGCCCCACACCGTAAGACCCTTCACCCCCTCCCCTGCGTGGGAACTCTGCTGCTTCCTCTACACCAATTCCCCAAGCTAAGACCTTGGAACCCTTTGATCACTGAACACCAGCTACCATCTTTTGAACCAGTGCTAAATCTCCCTGTCATCTTCAAGGTGGGAGGCCGGGGGGAGGGACTCATGCTTGGAAGAGCCCAGGAGAAGCAGGCCAGGAACAAGACAATCCCGTCCTCACAGGACAGGATGGGGGAGTAAACTCCTGCTGTCCTAGGAGACAGTGAGATCCTATCGCCCCAGGGAGGGAAGAGGGCCTGCTAACTTACCCCCTCTCTGTGATGGGGAGCTGCCCTCCAGGGCCTTGTTAGCTGCTGCCTGGGACCCAGGAGATGCTGGCACACTCCAGCCCTACTCTGTGGTGCATTGACTCTCACTCTGCTGCTTTGGGCCTTCCCTGAACCAGGCTTCCCAGTTTGGAGATGGTAACGGTCGGTAGCACCTCTTTAGGGCTGGGGGGTTGGGGGAGGGTAGCCCACCACAGGCCTTTTAGTGCAGGGCTGTGGCTAAGGAGCCTGGAGTGTGCTGGCAGGTCGGCTCCTCTAGGTGCCCCGGCTCACGGTGCCGGCTTCTTCTGTATAGCAACGGTGGCACTGGACCCCTGGTTCAGCTCACCAGGGCCGCCGGTGTGTTTCAGATCGCCAAGCTGCGCAGCGAGCTCGAGATGGTGAGCGGGAACGTGAGGGTGATGTCGGAGATGCTGACGGAGCTGGTGCCCACCCAGGCAGAGCCGGCAGACCTGGAGCTGCTGCAGGTGAGCCGGCAGCTGGCCGCCCCCGGGTTTTCCTGGGGGAAACCAGGAAACCCGCCCGCGAGCATTTCTCCCCCAGCTCCACTGCAGTTTCACAGCTTATGGGAACTCCGTGGTCACAGTGCGAGAGGTTGAAACCAGGGACTTTGGACTCCCTCCCACTGGAACTCAGGGCTCTAGCATTTTCTGGTTTGAACAGAATAGCTCCTCTTGCCTCAGTTTCCTCATCCGTAGGATTGTTCTCATTTCCCCCTTTCAGAGTACAGAGCTTAGCAGGCCGGCGGGGGAGCAGCTCCGGCTTTGGGAGGAGAAGGCAGCTGGTCTCAGGCCCCGGGGCCGGTGGGAGCTGTGGGTTTTCACTCCATGTGTCCCACGATATTCCCACAGCCCCATCCCCAGCTGGGGACCACCAAAGGCCCTACCCTACCTGTGGAGGTCAGTTCCTAGAGGTACCAAGAAAGGTTTGGGACCCCAAGGCCCTGGAGTCACCAGGTGGGAGTGATTTGGTTTTCATGGTGACAGCGCACAAGTAGTGAGCCCTTGGGTATGCTGGGCTCTGATGTGGACACTTGCTGTACATCCCCACACCCCACAAGAGGCAGGTACTGTCGTTACCCCTTTTTCTAGATCAGCAGACTGAGGCAAAAAGAGAGCATGTAATGTGCCCAGAGTCACTGGCTGGTAAGCAGCAGAGCTGGAATTTGAATCTAGGAGCCTGGGTCTAGCTGCTGCTGCTCATCCGCTCTTCCGGCGGGAAGGGGGGAGGGGGGGTGTTGTGGGGGTGGGTAAGGAAGTAGGAACAAAGCCACAAGCGTGCTCAGTGACAGGAGGAAGAGAAGGGAGACCCACAGGGTGTTGAAAGTCACTCGGGCCTGCCCTGCGCCATGATAAAGGCAGATGAGGAAATTCTAGGAGGGGGTGGGTAGCAGGGTCCAGAAGAGAACCAGAGTCAGTGTGGGGCCGTGTCTGGTGTTCAGGGTGCCCGCAGGAGAAAAGTCACAACTTTTTGCCCCTGGAGACCATGACTCAGACACCTGCCCGCCTAGTGACTGGTACCTGAAGAAAGAGTCCATCTTACAAATGAAAAACTTACACTGCTGTGGCTTTTAGTATTTTTCTCTTTTCCAAAGGAGTTTAAATACATAATTTACTGACTAAAAGTCAGTCAGTGACATGGCAACTAAGTGCAGTGTGAGATCCTGGAGCAGAAGGACATTAGCAGGAGAACAGCGAGCCTGAAGAAAGTCTGGAGTTTAGTTCATAGCTTGGGTCTGTGTTAACGTCTTCGTCTTGACAGATGCCACACGGAGGAGAAGCTGAGTGAGGGGTTTACCAGAATTCTACCGTCTCGGCAACTTGCCTGCAAATCTAAAACTATTCCAAAGTAAAAAAGTATTTGAAAAGAAATTAGGGAAGGAGCTCAGTCAGTTAAGCGTCTGCCTTCGGCTCGGGTTGTGATCTCAGGATCCTGCGATCGAGCCCCATTTAGGGCTCCAAGCCTCTCGGGGAACCTGCTTCTCCCTCTTCCCTCGGCCCCTCCCCGTAGCTCATGCTCTGACACTGGCTCGCTCGTACTTGCATGTTCTCGCTCTCTCTAGCTCTGTCTCCAATAAATAAAATCTTTTTTAAAAATGAAGGAAAAATACCAAATCAGGGTTTGCAGTTAACAGCTGGAGAGACCTGGTTCGATTTCTTTTATGTTTTGGTTACGAAAAGATCCCAGTCACCCGGAGACGTTGCGGCGTGTTCCGCAGACCACTGGCGCTGTTGGCTTTCACCTGAGCAGAGGCAGCGTGGGAAGGCCTGCGCGCAGCCAAGCTAAAGCAGCTGCATGGTCTCTTCCGTGGCTGGTCTCCCACGCGCTCAGTGTTGGCCTAGGACCTTGAAGGTAGGATCCAGAGGGTGTCTGTGGAACCCCGACGGCCGTCCATCCTGCGGAGCTTGGAGTCCGGTTTGGAAGCCCCTCCGTCACCTGAGATGGCACAGAGGCTGGAGCCTGGCCCCCAGTGACTGCCTCCCTCTGGGCCCGGGGGCCGTGGCCATCTTTCCTCCTCCCTCCGCAGGAGCTCAACCGCACATGCCGGGCCATGCAGCAGCGGGTCCTGGAGCTCATCCCCCGAATCGCTAACGAGCAGCTCACCGAGGAGCTGCTCATTGTCAACGACAACCTCAACAACGTGTTCCTGCGCCACGAACGGTAGCCTGCCACCTCCCCTGCCTCTGACCAGCTGCCCCAGCCCACTCCCTCCCCTGGCTTCCCGTCCACATGGTCTGACCTCCCCTCTTCCCTGGTGGGCCTGAGAGTCACGCAGCCTGCCGGCCACCTGTCCTCTCCTCACCACAGCGTGCCCTGCCACCACGTCCCTGCACGGGGGCTGCTCTGTCCCAGCTCGCTCAGCCGCTGCCTGGCTCTGGGGCCATGGGCCGGTGACTTAACTATGGCTCTTGGACTCTTTGCGCACCACACAAACGTACTTAAGCAGGAGGAGAGTTTAGGAGGACGATATCCTTTATGGACAGGAGAGCTTGCAGAATCCGGAGAAGAGTCAGACAGCGAGTCCTGCCCTCAGAGCAGGAAAGATCCCAGGGTGGCTTGGTGGTCTCGGGGCAGAAACTCCCAGACCATGTCCCCAGGGTGTGGCCATCAGGAAATGGGCCCCAGACGCTTGCCCACTTTCTGTCATTCTGTTCAAGAGTCAGCTCTCCAGGAGAAACGGATTTGCTTCACTTTGTTGTACCTGACAGTTGGTGAAAGAAAGAGGGCCCCTCGCGGGCGGTAGCACTCGGACCCCAGGAAATGGAAGAAAAACAGCTCCCCAGAGGGCACTCGGGTGCTCTTACCAAAGAAGGGAGAAGGGATGCCAGGCTGTCTGTATCTGCCCTGTGGGGTGACTAAGAGTCCGCATGGTGATACCTGTAAGCACTTAGCAAACAGGGGTGTCTGTCTGGGTCAAGACAGTGATCCAGCCATCTCCAGCCTTTGTTTTTTTTTCCCATCTTTCTGCAGTAGCAGACCCGAGTGATTCTGAGTCAGATGAGAGTAGGGGAAGAGGGGCTGACTGCTCTGGGCCACATCTGCCTGGCCTTCCTGCTCCCTGGCCCAGTGGAATAGAAGAGTCACTTTCTGCCATTTTGGGGTATAGGGCCCAATCTGAGGATGACTAGGACCCCTGACAGCCACAGGCCTGACACCTGCCTGCTGCCTCCTAGTTCACTGTCCTACTCATAGTCAGGGTCTTTGTGGGTCCTCCCATCTGGAGGCTGGTTCCGCTGTCACCCCCTGGTAATCGACAAGGAGGCTGAGGTTCAGAAGTGACTCAGTAAGTGACATGGCCAGGCCTTCGCCGACCACAGCCTTTTCCAGCTCCTCAGCAGCCCAGGGGCTAGTCGAAGGCCAGTCCCAGTGGCTCCAGGAAGCCACATACAAAGTGCATGCCTTCTGACAGCACTTCGGAGAGCCGCTGACAGGTGCACACAAGTGTGTAAGCAAATCACCCAACACAACTGATAAAACAGCACTTAGCTTTGCCTCGTGCTGTGCGTCCCCGTTTTCCACTCTGTTCTAGCCTATTCCTATCCGTTCTTTTACTGCTGGTCATGACAAGTGGCCAGATAATTGATCATTCAAGTTGGGACAGCCTGGCAAGTGAACAAGGGGCACTGTTAACAGTTCCCCAGAGACAGCAGGCATAAATTAGATCTGTCGCCCTAATCGTGGCTCACTGCCATGGCTTTGGAAGCCGGCAGCGTGAAGAGCTCTGCCTGGGCTATGCCAAGGGGCCCGTCTCCCTGACCTGGCTTGTTTCTGTCTCTGTAGGTTTGAACGGTTCCGAACAGGCCAGACCAGCAAGGTAAAGGCGCTTTTCTGGGACCGGGTCACACCCGTGTTCATGGGAAGGAGGAGGAGGGCTGTGCTCACCTCCATCCCCAGACATCCTGCATGGGCTGTGCCTTCTTAGCCAGGCCCCGAGAGAAGTCCCCTTCTCCCTTTTTGTGTCACTGTTCCTTTAAGGTAGCTAAGGCTCTGCTGATGCCCTAGAGTCTTCCCAACCTCCCAGGGGCTGCAGCCTGGCTTGAGGCAGAGTGGGGCTGACTCCCTGAGTCCCAGTCGTAGCTGCTGGGGCCCTCATGGCACATCCTCGAGCAACGGTGGCCCTTCCCTTCTCCCCAGGCCCCGCGAGAGGCCGAGGCGGCGGCTGACCTGATCGACATGGGCCCTGACCAGGCGGCCACCGGCAGCCTCTCATCCCAGCTGGCGGGAATGAGTAAGTGCCATGTGGGGGTGCAGGCTGAGGGCACGTTATGGTGCTGGGGGCACCCCTGTAGTTTGGGGGTGTCTTCCTGTTAGACTGTTGGAGCTGGAGTGCCAGCAGCAAAACGTCAGCCCAGACCTCACCTCGCTGGGCTGAACCCCACTGCGAGGTTGGGTACGCAGGAACGATCACGTGGGGCTCTCACAGCCCCCAGTTCCTAATCGCCCACGGACTACAGAAGTCCAGTGCTCCATGGTCGCCCCTCAACACCTGAATTTTCTGTGACTGGAGCCATCTGGGCGAGCTTAAGCTAGTTGCCTGAACATCCCATCCCCCCTTCGCTCCTGTGTAACGGGCAGGAGTGGGCCCCTCCTCGCAGGTCGCCGTGAGGACTGGGTAATAAGCACATGCATGAAGGGGACCCAGACCAGTGCCAGGCCCGGGGTGCCCACCCCCGAGACACCAGCTGCGTCTCCCTGCTGCTGGCTGCCTGCTTGTGCCAGGCCCGAGGAAGGGATCAAGAGCCCCCTCTGACCCACTGCTGCTAGGCTGTGTGAGAACTCGGCCCCACTTGTCTGATCGCTCGCCCCCTGCTCAGCCACGTTCTATGCCAGACGCGCCAGGCAGCATTTGCCTGCTCTCCGCACAGCCACCCTGGACGGGTGCCTGTGTCTCCACCTGCGGGAGAGGAAGTCACGTGCCCACAGTCCTTCAGCCAACAGCTGGCCTGCCTCCTCCTCCTCCCACACTGTCCCCACTGCCCTCCCACCTCCCGACCCCCACTGCTTCTCCAGAGTCGTCCCTGGGCCTGGCAGCTCGGCCACTGCTCAGTGCGCGGGAACAGGTGGCAGGCCCTTCATGTGCCTTTCTGTCCCTGCAGACCTGGGCTCCAGCAGCGTGAGGGCCGGCCTGCAGTCTCTGGAAGCATCTGGCCAACTGGAAGGCGAGTTCGACATGTTTGCGCTGACCCGGGGCAGCTCTCTGGCTGACCAACGGAAAGAGTGAGTGGCCCAGCCCTACCCTGTCCCCCGCAGTTTGGGCTGCCCCCTCTCTGGGCCCCTGAACCCTGTTGTTTGGCATGCCACATGGAAGGGCACACAGCCCCCTGCCTATACGCCCTCAGGATGGCAGAGTTTCTCTCCCCTGGATCAGTCCCTCGTGGGCCCAGACAGCCTAGTGCCCGACTTCATGCCCCACAGGCAGGCCTGGGTGGGGGAAGGGCCCCCTGTGGTTTGATGAAGAGCTGTGGGCCAGAATCTTACCTAATCTGATCAGAGGAGAAAGCCAAAGCACTAAGGGGCTGGGTCATTTGCCCCAAGTCAGCCTGTTGATATGCGACAACCTCCTGTGAACCCAGGGTCTCTGGTTCCCAAACCATCTCCAGCCCAACCTCCCTCCCCACTACACTGTAGGCCACACCCCAAGCCCTCCAGAGCAAGCAGGGAGGATCCCCAGTAAAACCTCAGGGCCTTGTCTCCTCCTTTCTCATGATCCCTAGCTACCCTTGACTTTGCCCCAGAGTCCCTGTTGCTCCACTGGGGTCGGACCCCTCTGCACCAGAGCTGGAGTTCTGTCCTTTCCTGGCGACAGTGTTTGCAGGGAGGTGCTTTCAGCAGCCAAGGCCAGCCGCTTGCCTCCACTGCACCAGCCTGGCCCCATACAGTCTCGTCAGGGGAAGCCGTTTGTTGGGTGTTCTCAGTCCTTGGCTCAGGACCCATGACTGAGCTGTGGATTTACAGCCAGGATTTACAACCAAGAAAAGTTCTGGATTAAGGGATCCCCTCAGCAGTTGCCCCTGGCTCCCCAGTGGTCATCCCAGTCATTTGAATGGCCTCTGGCCTCCCCACTGTGCCCTGTCTTTGGGAACTGTCAGTGAGCCTCCCAGGGCCCAGGGATGCCCGACCCACCCCCCCGTCCAGGTCCCATCTGATAGGCTGCAGCCAGCCTGGCAACATGGGGTGGCTCAGCCCGGCCCGCTGACCGGAGGCAGCCCGAGCTCTAAGCCGCGTCTTGAGTCTAGACGGTCTGCACACCCAGGCTCCAGTGCTCAGGGACTAGCGGCTCATGGTTGCCATGGAGCTTAGGGCACCGCGAGGCCGCTGTGCGTGTGGAAGCTAATGAGTCCAGTGGGACTTGCACCCAGGAGGGTGGCCCCGCCCACCAGGCCCCAACGGGCAGCACACGGGCCGTGCCGGAGAGCCCCTGGCACTTGGCCTGGCTGAGGCTTGCTGTTGCACCATCGCTCCTTTGAGGAGCAGAGCCATGGGGGGCAGAGGAAAGCACACCCGGCCGGCGCCTGCTGCCCAGAACCCACCGTCTCGCGGGGAGTAAGGTGCACAGAGCACTGCCATTCGGTGCTAACCACTATCCTGTAGGGGTGTGCCAGGGGCTGTGGACGCACGCGTGGTGTCTGGTGGCTCTACGGAGGGTGCTCAGGGCTGGACCTCAGGGATGAGAGGCTGGAAGGCCGTTTCAGGCTATAGGAACAGCGTGTGCGAAGGCTCTGAGGTGGGGAGAGCATAAGATGCTGGGCGGAGGGCATATCCAGTACCTTCTCGGTCATGGTCTGGGGACTGGTTTCCATCACAGCAGAATGCAGCACAGGGGGAGGAGAGTGCACTAGCATCGGGTTCCTCTTTCTTTCGTTTTGCTTGGGAGGCCCTACCTTCGGCCCCTGCTGGACCTTCTAGCCCTGACTGGCATCTGGACTCTGCTTCTCACCCTGTCACCCGGGGCTCTTGAATCCTCTAAGGCTTTTTCTGCCCACCTGGTATCTGGCCCACACCTCTGCCTACCTGGCTCCTCTTGCCTTTTTTTTTTTTTTTTTTTTTAAGATTCTATTTATTTACTTGACAGAGAGAACACAAACAGGGGGAGGGGCAGAGTGAGAAGCAGGCTCCTGGCTGAGCAGGGAGCCCAATGCAGGGCTTGATCCCAGGACCCTGAGATCATGACCTGAGCTGAAGGCAGACGCTTAACCAGCTGAGCCACGCAGGCGCCCCTAGCTCCTCCTTCCCTCTAACCTGTGCCTGGCCCCAGGGATAGCCAGGCTTCATCCGCAGGGCCAGGTAGGTTGGAGAGACACAGAAACACAGAGGTAGGGGACATAATTAGGAAAGAACATCTAGTTCTTTTGTGTGAAGAAAAGGATCGGTTTCTGTATGTTCCTAGGGCTGGACCTGCCTCATTCTGGCTTTTTTCAGTGTGGCACCAGCTGTGTCTTAGAGGGAAAGAGACAGGGCTACTTGGACACACAACCCCGTCTCAGCCATCACTTCCTCCTCACCAGCTCTCACTGCCCAGGTTTAGCCCAAGAAGGGCCTGAGCGCACCACCCTCCACCCCGACTTTCTGGTCGGCTCCCGCTCAGCCCTGCAGATCACCCCCAGCCCCCCGGGGGACGGGAGCCACGTCACTGGGGGACGCGCCGGCTAACGATGGCACTCTCCTGGCTAACTCCACATCCTGCAGGAGGGAGTGGATGGCAGTGCCGTCAAATGGCTGCCTGGGAACTGGAGGGTCTTATTCAAGAGGCCCTGTGGCATGCCTGTCACCCCCCGGTCCCAGGAAGGCCATTTGACATTGCAAGGGTTTCATTCGATGGGGTCCCGGTTCCTGAAGCCTCAGCCTGGCCCACCCCTAAATGCAGGGCTTTCCCCCTGTGACAGTGATTGTGCTGGGCACTTCTTTTCTCCAAACCGGACCGGGCCGGTGCTGAGGCCTCCCATCCTTTGGCGGATGCTTCAGAGGGAGAACCGCTCTTCCCCAGAGTCGGGGCTGAGTCCCCCTCTGGCTCCGCCTAAGACAGACACAGCAGACAGCTGCTGGGTGCCTTCTGTGCCCACTTGGCTGGCTGGCGTCCCCCAGGCAGGGCCAGGCCAGGAAGCCATGAGGGCTGTCGCCCCACCCAGCCGTCTACACAGCTGTTTCAGCAGCAGAAGGGAACTCCCCATCCAAGGCGGCCTTATACAGAACCACAATTTATTACACTACAAAGTAGAAGCTGCTCCAAGAAGGGTCTGGAGGTAGGAATTCTCCATGGGCATGGGGGCACAGGCAATTTCTATCTGAGCCCAGGTCTGCCCTGCCTAGGCGGGCCTGCAGAGTCCGAGCCCTCCCTGGGGCCTGAGCCGCTCTCTACTCGACCGTGACCCAGGTCCACCCAGGATGTGAGTCCAGCTCATCCCCACCCACCCCTGCGTCCCATCTTGCCTGGTGCAGCAAGGGCCGCATTCATGGCGATGGTGACCTCTGTGTTTCAGGGTGAAATACGAAGCCCCCCAAGCAACAGATGGCCTGGCCGGAGCCCTGGATGCCCGGCAGCAGAACACTGGAGCGGTAAGCAGAGTGTCCTGTTGCTACCTTGTCCGGAAGGAAGACCAGGGAATGCTTGCCCATCAGTCCCCGCCGTGTGCTGGGCTGTTTGCCACTCAGGTGGTAATTCCCGTCTCAGCTGAGGCAGCGCTCCCGAGAGATCAAGTCATCTGCCCAAGTTCACCCAGCATGGAAGGCTTAGAGCAAGGACTCGAACAGACCTGAGTCTGAGCCGGGGAGCTGGACTCCCCCAGCCTGGGTTCCCATGCAAGCGCCACGGCTTCCCAGCTGTGCGTCCCAAGGCACACAGCTAACCTGCACAGCGGGAGATGTGTGACCGGGAGCATGTAAGGTGCTTGGCAGCGTCGTAGCTCTGTCAGCATCCTGCCTCGCCGCCTCTCTAGAGAGAACAGAACCTAAAACTGCAGGTGGGGGGGGGCACCCAGGGGCGCCATTTTCGTTCCAGCACAGGGCTTGGCCGTGCACAGAGCAACAGCCACGTGCCGGGGATGGAGGGCGCTCTGGGTGACCTCGCATGCTAGGCAGGAACTCAAAGGCCAGTTCTCATCCCTTTGAATTTGTCTCTGGATGCCTTTGGGATGGCAAGAGTTCCTCTTCCAATTAGCGGACAGAGTAGCTCCTTGGGAGGCAGCTAGAAACAGCAGGGCCCAGGGGTCGGAGGGGCAGGGGCAGCGAAGGGTTGGCGGAGGAGAGGGCCTGGGATGGCACAGGCCTCTGAGTCCAGGGTGGGACTGGGATCCGGCAGACCGAGCCGGAGGGGCAGCGGGAACGGGAGGGCCTCGGGCAGCCAGGAGCACTGTGTGAGGTGGAGGCCGTGGTCAGTCTTGAGCAGAGGGGAAGGTGTATCTGTCCATTTTAGAAGGACCCAGCATGGAAGCTGGGAGAGCAGCTAGGAGGCAGAAGCTGCCCCGTATGCCAGTGGATGGGGTGTCGCAGAGACTCCCCAGAGACGTCCCCAGCATCCCAGGGGCCCTTCCCAGGTCAGAGCAGAGCGAGGCGCGGCACGCTGTGGAGGCGGGAGCAGCTAGAGCGTCACATGCCTCCCGTGCCCACTGTGCGGCCAGGCGCCAAGCAGAGCACGTTCACACCCATGTCTCAGAGCCTCCCATGATTTTCCTTTGTGAGCAGTCGTCTGTCGGATCTGTGCCCTGTGCCAGAGCCTCTGGGTCCCCCTTTCTGAGTCCTCACACAGACACGTCGGGCATATTGTTATCCCCTTTGACAGATGAGGAAACGGATATCCAGAGACAGCCAAGGGAGGCAGCAGGTGTAACATTTCTAGCGTGGCACCTGGCACATAGGTGTTTGGTCTTGCCAGCACTGCTACGTGGTTACCTCCACCTACAGATGAGAAAACCAAGGCTTAGCAGGGCAAGATCTCACAGCCGTTGGTCTTTCTGGCTCCATAGCCGGTGCTGGTAGTCAGGGCCCCAGATGGCCTGCAGAGTCCCAAGGAACAGAGGTGAGCACTCCAGCAGATCTGGCTCCCGGCATCCAGATGCATCCAAACACTCGGGAGGCCTCCTGCAGGAAGCTCTTCCCTCTCGGGCCACCTGGCCACTCACACACAGAGGCGAGCTCCGTAGCCAGCTCCTTCCTTTTGCAGCGGAAGGAGCTGCTGCCCAGAGACAGGTGTCACTCGCCCAGAGGCACACGTGTCAGGGGCACGACGAGGACTAGAGCCCGGATCTCCCGGCTCCTGTGCCGCCCGCGGTTAGCCACAAGGAGGAAACCTACACCCACCTCTACTTGCAGGAGAGCAGAAGCTGCTAAATGATTGCTTATTCCTCTCTTATTGCTCGAGAGATTTGAGCAGCTTCTATCAGATCAGGGTGCAATGTTGCTGAAAGTGTCCGTAGACTCCTGCTCCCGAGCCGGGTGCGTCTGGCTGGGTGGGGGTGGGCCTTCTCCCACTGAACTGTCTGGCCGTTACTCCAAGCAGCAGAGCACAGAAGGGAGCCCAGTGCCAGCTGTGGGGGGCGGGGGGGCAGCCAGGGTTTGCTGCTGGGCTTCACCAGTCCCACCACTAGGGGTGCTGGGCCGGTCCGTCCCGTCCCGGCTCCGAGAGGCAGGACTCCAGCCTCTCTCTGCTGCCAGTCCCCTCTGGGGTCCTCAGGAGTCCTGTTGGCCCATCGATAAACACAAGGGCACTGGGTAAGCCAGCGTTCTGATCTGGCGCACCCATTGGCATCTCTGCCCAGCCAGCAGACTGGCTGACAGTGCCCACTCCGCCATTCTGGGCTTGCTCGCCCTCACCTCCAGGATCATTATGGAAAGGAAGGAACTTTGTCCAGCATATTCAAGACTCTGGGGTCCCAGGGCCGCTGTGGTTCATCCCATGGTGAGACACCCTCTGCTGCTTCCTGTCCCCTCTCCCACCCGGCGCCACGGCACCAGTACCTGCACAAGGGTGCATACACGTGTGTGTGCGCACACCCGTACGCACACACACAGCCTCCGAAGGCAGTCACCGGCCTGCCGACCTGAGAGAGGCCTCCACGCTGGAGAGGGCTGCCGGCACACCAGGGGCCCTGGCCCTGCCCTTCCCTCCACCCTCAGCCTGACCTTTTCTCACCCAGATGGGAGGCAGCGGTGAGAAGAGCCTCAGTGATTGGATGGTGAGACAAGGCATGGTGAGGAGAGGCCAGGCCGGCGACACAGAGCGCGGAGGCTGCCACTGGCAGGGGTCCCACCTAGTGGTGCTGTCGGAGGGGGTGGCGCCGTTAGACACAGAGAAGAACAAGGGGAGCTGTGGGTGTCCCCCACCCAGCATCAGCACGGTCCCGCCCCCTCTGGTCCTGCTTCCACGGCCCCTCGGTGCCCACTTCCGGCTCCTGACTCGGAAGCCAGGCCCAGGTGGCCCATCTGGCACCTGGGAGGTGACGGGGGCTTGCTGGTTGTGGGCCATGTGCCTGCAGAGGGCTGAGTGGGCGAGGGAGCTGGTGTGGGCAGCCCAGAGCACGTGCCACTGCCGCCGCTGGGAAGTGGGCTCCTGCTCCGTGCTGGGCTCTCCTGCTGCCCCTGGGGTCCTCGGGTGCTGGGGACAGAGCTTGGGGACAGAACTGGCTTGGCTGGGGAAAGACTGTCACTCCCTGTCTTCGCTAAAGTAGCTAAATAGTAACTAGCGCTTCTCGAGCACCTTGTCTATGCCAGAGTCCTCCTCTCCATCCCCTCGTTTCCGTTCCCACAGCAGTCTGGACGGTAGGTACCGCGTCGCCTTCTCTACTGAGTGGGGAGGCCAGGTCAGGGAAGTAACCCGGCCAAGCCACCCCATAGTAAGAGCCGAGCCAGACTGCGGTCTCGGACTCTGTCCCCAGACCTCCCACCGGGTCATCACACCGTAGAAGGAAGCCGCAGCCCCTGTGCAGGAGCCTTTGTGGCAGAACCCGTGTGTTTGCGGCACAGAGCGACCGGTCCTGTGGGTAGCCTGTGAGCCCCTGAGTGCACCGGCCTAGCTGCCTCAGCACCCAGCTGTGCCTTGGCACTTCCACGCCCTGGCCAGCATGAGCTCTGAGTCTGCACAGAGGGCCTGGGAGCCGGAGGCTGGCTGCCCCTGGCCCGCAAACATTCCCTACCCCAGCCCTGACGGCCGGCCTCTCCCCGGGCTTCAAATACCCTTCCGTCGGACGCTCCTGAACAGCTCAGGCCCTGCTCTGACGGCAGCCCGCCCTCCAGCCCAGCACCTCCGCAGCACCCTTGGCATGTGGCCGCAGGGTGATCTGTTCCCTGCTCACGCCTGGGCGCCGGCTGTTCAAAGCCCCCACTCCCCACCTAGCCTAGTGTGCCTGTGTCCCCCTTGCCCGCAGCCCGGCACCGCGGGCAGAACTGTGGGTCCCGGGAAGCTGGGCAGGAGCCACGTTGGAGGGGAGACGAGGCTCTCGGCCTTCCCAGAAGGGTGTGGGCCGTGTGTGGCCCACCTCGTGAGGAGGCCTGAGGGTGGGGGTGACCGCTCTAGACCGGCCAGCCAGGGGGTCCCAAGCTGCCAGGGCCTTCCATCATGGCACCCAGGTCTCTGCTCCTCACTGCCTTACCCTGTCCCCTTCCTTCCAGATCCCCGTCACCCAGGCCTGCCTCATGGAGGACATCGAGCAGTGGCTGTCCACTGACGTGGTAAGCAGGGGCCCACCCAGCCCAGAAACAAAGGTCAGGCGCCTTCCTCGCACACCTGACAGCGGGCTCCCTTTTTTTCTTGTGAGGAGGTGACTGTCACGGGTGCGGGGTGAGCAGCTCATGAGGAGGGAGCACCAGTGTGGGACGCTTCCCACCACCCTCTCGTGGGCTCTCCCTTCAGAGGAGGGCTTGGGCCCTGCACCTCGCGGCTGCTGGAGCAGACCCTCTCAGGAGCTTGTCGCCACAGTGGGTCCCTGGGAACTTCAGCCAGCTGGAGGGCAGGCGGGACGGGCCATGGGTGACCGTGACCACACTAAGCCCTGCGCCTGCCCCAGCCCGGGGAGCCCCCAGCACCTGTCCGAGAGAAACCACCGGCTGCTCCGCCTTCCAGATGTGGGGACTGAAGAGCAGCCATGAGGGGTGCTGAGCCCAGGAAGTAGCGGGGGCCCAGGCTGTCTGCAGAGCCCTACAGCCCCCAGAGATCGGAAGGGGCAGCCAGCCTTGGCTCTCCCATCCAGGGCTCCTTCCCCCACCTCTGCCACCCCACCTTTGGGCACCGGAGACTGAGGGCCTGAGCACTCCCAGGCCCAGAGGCTGCCTTCTGCCAGCGACTCAGACCGTATTTCTGCCTGAGGTCAGGCAAGAGTCCCTGTCAGTTGGTGGCAGAAGGCACCCCCACCCCCAGCTTTAGCCTGCGTGGTCTCCGTCTCTGGGTCCCTTCCCACCACAAGGGCAAGTCTGTCCACTCTCTACACACTGGAAGGAAAGGACCCGCTTCTTATCTAGGACCTCTGGGTCCCCGCACCCTGGGTTCAGCATTCCGTGCAACATTCCACGGCAGCTCAGGAGGGGGTGGGACTGCGGTTCCGGTCCTGGGCCCAGCTGAAGCCTGAGTCTGGCCCACTCGGGTTCAGCAGCCTGTGCCTGCCCAGCCCCACCAGGACACTGTGGCTAACCTCTGCCTCCTTCTGCTTTCTCAGGGGAATGATGCAGAGGAGCCCAAGGGCGTCACCAGCGAAGGTAGTAGGCTCCGTCCCCCGCCCTGCCCCTTCTCCCGTCCCCCACCCCTACCCTGCAGTACCCACCCCCAGCCCCTCTCTTGTTCCTCTAGAATTTGACAAGTTCCTGGAAGAACGGGCCAAAGCAGCTGATCGGTTGCCCAACCTCTCCAGTCCCTCGGCCGAGGGGCCCCCGGGGCTCCCTCGTGGCACTGCCCCCCGAAAGAAGACCCAGGAGAAGAAAGACGAGGACACGCTGTTTGCCTTATGAGCGTGGGGCCTGGTGCCTGCAGCTCGAGCCCCTGCCGCCCCCACACCCCTCGGCTGGGGCTTCTTTTCCTTCCTTCGGTGTTAAGGCTGCTTTGAGGCCGGCTTGTTACCCCTCTACTCTCCTCGAGGCCGGGCTGACTCAGCTGTGGCTGGGCCTCGCTACCTGGGCTATGGAGAGGCAGCTGGATGAATCAGGGTAACAGGTCACGCTGCGATCTCGGCCGTTTTCTGCCTCCTTCCCTTCCCAGACCGACCACTACTTGGCTGAGAATCGGGGGGCCCTGTGACAGGCCAGCAGTTCAGTCGCCCTGCTGTGACTCCTTGCCCTGGGTGATCCCCTCCCTGAACCCATCCCCATAGGCGCCCACACTGCCATTTGAGGCCTTGGCTGGGGCTAGAGACAGCAGAAGCTTCTGTCACAGCCCCTGGGCCATTTCCTGGCACCTACCTTATGGAGCCCAAAGGCTCTGGCTAGCTGCTGAGGGGGTGCCGAGCCGCGCCGGCCAGGTACAAAGCTGCACGTGGTAGGGGTGAGACAGCTCCTCAGGCCGCAAAGGGGAGGCTTCCAGGGCCGCCTGGAGCACCCGTGACCCCCACAACTCTACTGCCTTTTCCTCCGTCCTTCTGCTGTTCCTCCCGGGTGGGGCTCCACCGGGCCCGGGGCCCGCCCACCTGTGGATCTGTCTTCTTGTACTGGGAGAGGTGCCTTTTGTATCCCCAATTAAAGGTAGGAAAACACCTGCTAACGATGATGTTTGGTCTCCAGCAGGGAAGTGGCTTACGGGGAGTGTTTTGGCTGGGCTGGGGGCCATCCAGAAGACAGACACCTGCAGATGGTATGGGAGGAGCAGCAGGACCCAGTGCTACCACTGGGCACCCAGTGCCACCCTCAGCAGGGACGGCAGGTGGAGCACTGCTGTCTGGCATCCCTCCACCCGAAGGGCACCTCCACCCTGCCGTCCCGCCTCAGGCTAGCTCCTGCCCAGCAGCAGGAAGCGCACGGGAGTGGGTGTAGACAGCGTGGGCGTCCTGTCTGAGGCCCAGGTGCCAGGCACACGGCGTTGTCCCAAGACGCTGGCGGAAGTTAGCATCTCCTCTTACAGAAGCCAAATCTGATTCAGAGGGTCATGTGAGCTGCCTCCGCCCAGAGAACATGGCATAGATGCATTCGTTGCTCACATGCTGGGCATTTCCTTGTGTGTCAGTGCATTGTCCCCATTTTTCAGATGGCAGCACTGAGGCCCAGTTGGGGTGACTTAGCACACAGCCTGGGGAGCTGAGCCACAGGCTGGGCGTAGGGTGTCCGTTCTTGGAGAACCTCCTTTTCCAGTCTGGAATCTACACACCAGGCTCCCCGAGAGTCCCTGCTTTTAAGGCATGCTAGAACGTCATGGCCCAGACCTCAGTGGCGGAAGGGACGGGGGCTGCTGTGAGGTGGGAGCAAGTGGCCAGCCTGGAAGGTCAGCCTGCGGAAAAGAACAGAAGTCAGGATGCCTGGGTCCAGGGGCACCTGGAGTGTGGCCCGGGTCCGTCTCTGAGCAGCCACGGCTTCCGTCAGTGACAAGCAGACAGCACCTGTGACGGGAGGGGTGGCCTGGAGCTGAGCACGCAGGAGAGGGGCCCTGCCAGCCCTCCAGGTGGACATGGGACAGGAAACTCCGGGGACACCTCTAGGCCCGTCCATTCCCCCAGCGGGGCGGGGGGACGGGGGTCTGCTTGCCTGGGCCAGGCTTCCAAGCTTACAGAGGAGCCAAGCCTGGAGGCACGTGGCAGCAACACCTTCGTCTGAGCTCTTCAACCTAAACCACCTCTTCTGGGGACAAGGAGGGAGGGGCCATGCCACCGTCCTGAGCATAGAGCCGTCAGCCTGGTCTGATGGCGTCGGGGAGCTGGAGGCTGCCTGGGCCCTTGCCGTCCGCGCCTCCCGGGCTTGGTCCAGACTTGAGCTTGCCTCCTGCCTCCTGCGTATCTGAGCTGTGCATGAGCCCAGGCAACGGGAAGGCTCTGGTTTCAACAAGGTGTTAAGTGGCTCCTGGACATAGGCTAGTCCTCGGGCAGGTAACCCCCATGCCAAGGGGCGGAGCCCTGCCAGCCCTGCCCCTGCTGCTCTGAAAGCCTGGAGGGAGCCCGAGTTCATGCACCACACTGTGGCGCCGCCTCTTCAGCTCCCTGCGCCCCCCTCAGGCATGAGCACCCCGTCCATCCTAGCCCTGTGTGTGGCCGACGGTTTTGATCGCTGCTTACAGGTGGGGAAACTGAGGCTCAGGGAAGCAAGGCTTTACCTAGTCACCCACAAAGTCATGGGAGAGTGGGACCCGGTCCTCTACCCCGCTGCCTTTCCTTCCCCACTCGACACCTTCCTGCCTCGCTCATCTGTCCCCCAGGAGAGTGACAGCACTGTTTCAGGGGTCCCCTGTGGGGAATTGTGATTTTATGAAGTTCCGAGCCCCCGAAGCCCAGGGAACCTTCTGTGGCTGGCTCCAGGGGCTTGTGGCCCTGTCGGTGGCTAGACGGCCAAGTCATTGATGCTTCCCTGTTTGTGGGGTCCCCTGAGCCCCAGCTGCACATTCTAAGCGCTGAGTGTACGAGGCGAATGTGGCCCTGTGCCAGTCCGGTGACTTGCTCGGCAGGGAAGGGGCAACAAAGAGAGAAATATGAAAAGCTCGGGATGAAGGAAGGAGGCTGATGGGGGACAGTGACGGGGCTGGGAGGTCGAGGAGGGCCTCTGACTGGTCCGAGACCCCGAGACTAAGGAGTTTAGCTGGGGTGGGTGGCAGGGCCGGCAGGAAGGTCTCGGGGCTTCCCCTGCTGGGGGGTGGGGGTACAGCACTGGGGACCCTCCCTCCCCCTCCGAAGGACTCCTCCTCCCAAGAGACAGCTACTGCCACTGTGTGTGTGTGTGTGTGTCTGAGGCCCGAGGCCCAGGCTCCAGGCCGTCACTGTCCCTCGGCAGCAGCAGGAAGTCATGCCGCCCCACGTGAAAGCGGGCCAGCTGCTGGTGGGGGCGGCTGGGGCGGTGGGGGTGGTGGGCCAGGATTCATGAGGCACCAGCTGGGCCCAGCTGCCTTGGAAGGTGGCATCAGGCCAGGGACACAGGGAAGTTGAATGGAGCCCAGCCCACAAGCAGGGGAAGGGGCTCCTAGGAGGCAGCCCCTGGGGGCTGAGGGAAGCACACACCAGAGCCGCCATGCAGAACCTCCACCCCCCGCCCTCCCTCCCAGCTTCCCTGAGCCTCCAGATCTCCACCCTGAGCTTAGACCCTGACCTCCTGACCTACCCCTTGCCCCAGGGTCAGCATCCAATCTCTCTAACTGTCCTAACAGCAAATCCAGGCCTGGCCACTTCAGAGCTCTGTAACCTTAGGCAAATTGCTAACTTCTCTGTGCCTCCGTTTTTTCACTTGTAAACTGGCCTATAGCAGTTGCCCCCTTTTGCAGTTGTGGTAAGGACTAATGGAAATGGCAAGTTGCACAGCACCTGTCAGGAAAGTACTCCCTGCTATTGCCATGGATGGTACCCCTTCCATGCAGAGCAGCCTCTGCTCCAGGCAGCCCGCCAGGGGCACCACCCCTCAGACTCCTGAGTAGTTTCAGGGACCCCAGCCCTCCAGGGTGCTTGCTGCCTCCAGGACAAGCCCAGTTCCTGCGACAGTGCCTTTGTGCCACTCTGCCAGGCCTGGGCTGCTGCCCCAAGAGGTCGTGCAGGCTCAGCTGACCAAGGATGGTTTGTAGAGCCCTCCCCTGGTACCCCCCACCTCAGTAGTGGCAAGGACTCAGGGCAATGTCCCAGGATGACCACAAGATGGCAGCAGCGCTGCATGCACTGGGCCTGCAGTGGCAAGTAGGGCTGGGGTCCAAAACTGCTGAGGTGGACCCTCTCCCCGGGTGCTGACCCCAGGAGGGGCGAGGTGGCTGCCAGGAGGGCAGGGGCCCCACCACCAAGGTTCCTTGTCTCCACATCCAAATCACAGACTCCCTTTCCATCTGCCTCCTGCCCCAACTGGTGCAGGGCTGGGAGTGGGGGGCGGAGGCAGCAAATCAGAAGCTGCCAGCGCATCCTACAAAGCACAGGGCGCTCTGACCCTGCTCTTCCCAGTGGACAGGCTTGCAAATCAGATCGCCTGTACCTGGTTCTGCCTATGCAAGCAGCAAAACACACGTTCACACCGGCCTCTCCGATTACAATCCAGCCCGCTGGGATGCCTCCTGGTGTTCCCTATCTGTTGCTCCCTTCGGCAGAGCAGAACCCAGCCCCACCCCTGCTGCCCCCACGGCCCTGCCCTTCAGATGTGCTCCTCACCATGCATGGCCCCCCAGAGCCCCTGCTCAGACCCCTCTCACCCCTCAGTCTCCAGCACCCCACTCCGGGCCGCGGCAGCCCACCCTGCACCCCTAGGCGGCTGCCTGCCTTGCCGGGCCCTGCTCCCAGCTACTGGCTTTCAAGCCACTGTTGGGTCAGGAGCAGAAGGAGCATGAGGAGGTTTGCTTCTAAGCAGGTTGGTCTGAGTATGCCTCTTGAGTGACGTCCATGTCCCCACTGTCCCCACAAACCATCCGAACGTTTGTGCGGCTCTGAAATTTACACCCACACACAGCAGCTGCCTGCCTCCTGCATCAGAAAGCACCTAGAAGCCCTGTATTGTCGGTGTGCTGAGGGGGGCCGCCACCACCAAGGACCACAGACCAAGGGGCTTCAACCACAGGAAGGTAAGGGTGTCCACCCGGGGGCCCGTCTTCTCCCTGCGATGTCACACCGTTTCCGGGTATTGTGTGTTGCACTGTCCTAAGGCCCAGCCAGGTCAGATCAGGGCCCAGCCTAATGACCTCAGTTAACTGTAATCCCCTCCCTCAAGGCCCTTCTCCAAATACAGTCCCATTCTGAGGTCCTGGGGGGCTAGGACTTCAGATTAAATCAGGGGAGGGGCACACTCAGCCCAGCACTGTCAGATACACGGAAGCCCTCTGAGCCCCCTGCCCATTTGGCCAGGCCTACCTGTTTGGGTGTAGGGACACGGGCTCTGCAGAACGGTGACCCCGTAGAACACCCACCTCCAATCCCCTGCCCCCTGCCCCTAGGAGAGGTATGAGGGTAGTTAGAAGATCCATCCTTGGGCCAAACTGGCCTTGAGGGCCCGGAAAGGAGCAGCCACTGGGGCCAAGGGCAAACAGGGTTGGGAGAGTAGAGGAAAGGTCACAGTGGCCTGGATAGAGCCTGGGCTATGGGCTGTCCTGGTCCCCACACCACCTGGTGTGTCTTAGAGCAGACCCAAGCCCGAGAGTTTGTGGGGTTTGCTTCTGCCTACCCTGGGGCAGGGCCACACTTGGCGAAGCATCCTGTCCCCTCTGACTCAGGGAAGTGGCCCCGCCCTGCCCCTGCCCTAAGCCACTCCCCACTCCTCTCTCCCCTACTGTCCAGTCTGGCTCCATGCTGAGGCTGCACCCCTAGACTTGGCCGACACAGGGGAGAAGTCCACACCTACCCAGGCCGAGAATCCCCAATGATAAATGTCACAGTCAAGAGGACCACTGAAATATCGCAGACAGGGAAACGGGGAGGGGCCTCCCTCAACACGGGGCCACTTCCCCACCCAGTGCAAGGTGGCTGGAGGCTTCCTTGTTCCAGCCTGACCTGGGGCTCCTGGGTCCGGCTGGGGAGCTTGGCCCTGCTCTCTTTGAGGCAGGAGGGAAGTGAAACCCAAGCTGGGAACACCCTTGCACGCAGCCCGTGGCCCCACCCCAAGCTAGCCCCCAGAAAGGGGAAGCAGCTGATCCACTGGGGAGGAGGGCTAGGGGGCTGTCCATGCTCCTTGCCCTTGGGATGACCTTGAGGTGGTGGGACCCTGCCCTTGCCGCTCCTGAGATGGATAGAGAAGGACTCTTCATTTTAAAGAGGAGAAAAGTGAGGCTCAGGAGGGTCAGGGGACTAGTCCAAGGTCACACAGTTCAGAAGCCGACAGGCCTTGTTGAGTGCTCTTTTCTGGGGAGAAAGGGTCCTTGTGGGAGGAGAGGTAAGGCTGGGGCTGCTCAGGAGCCAGCAAAGTTACAGTGTGTGTGAGTGCCTGTGTGTGCCCACCTGTGCCCCGGGTAAATGCAGGCGGGGGTCCTCAGCTGGTGGGTGGACCATGACACGGAGTCTGGAGAAGCTTCCTGACCACCTGCAGGGAAGGGGCCTGCCCCCGGAGGGGGGACTACAACTGTGGACCTTCCCTTGGACCACCCTAGCAAGGAACAGTGCAAGGGGGATAAGGGCCCTGGAAGTCACTGTCCAGAAACCCTTCCGGGCACCCTCCCTCTGCTCCAAGCTCCCCAAGAATGTTACACCCCAGAGACCATCCGGCCGGGCGGGGTGTAAAGTTCTCCACCAAGGACCCTGGATTTAGGTTTTCTGGTCTGTGTTTGTTGTCTGTAAAACATTTTCCAGTGCATGGAAGAATTAATATATTTTTTTTCCTGTATGCACTGTCCTCGGACTGTGTGTCCCACGAGGCTCACGGGGCAGTTTCTCCTTCCAGCAGCAGCCCTCCAGGCAGCCTTGTCCCTGAGAACTTACCACCTGCCTGTTTGTCCATCTACTGGGCGGCGGGGGGGGGGGGGCAGAACCCCGACCTGCACTGACAGGAGCTGAGGATAGCGGGGCTCACCCTGGCCCGGGGGCCACACTGCCACCCGCCTTGGCCACACGCGTCATCACCACCTGTCCGGACCAGCCTGACCTCGGCACTGGTCCCGCACGCTGCACATGCGGCCCTAGGGTGGGCGCCTTGACTCTCCGAGAAGCTACTGGTTCTCTCTTCGTGGCCTCGCCCTCCTTGGCACTTGGGGATCTTGGCTTTTAGCCTCCCAACTTCCAGCAAGAAGCCTCCTCCTGCTCTCCTCCCCAGTTATTGTCACCAGCTGCTCCACCTATGGCCGTGGCCGTGGCTGACCAGCTGAGGGTCAAGAGCAGACACTGTTGGGCTTTCTCTCGATGCTGCAGCAGAGCTCAGAGCTCGTGGGCCAGGAGAGGGCAGTCGACCCCCTAGGCTGAGCTGGCCGAAGCCCCGGCTCCCTCCCTCCTTCATTCTCGCCCTGCCCTCCATTCACCCCTGGTCCAGGTGCCTGCCTGCCTTCCATTCAGCGAGCACGGATGTAGATCAAGCCATCCCTTCTTCAACACACCCCTACCCCCCACCCCTGTACATCCAGAGCCTGCATAGACACCTGCCATATGGAGGACATCAAGCCCCCACAGGAGAGAGCAGTGTCACGCAGCAAAAACCGCTGGATGCCGGCTGACAGGAGGGCCCTCCGGCTCCGGGAGGCCCCTCCGGCTCCCTCCTCCCTGTCACAGCCCACCAGACAAGAATGGGACCCGAAGGACAGAGCCAAGGGGGGCAAAGGAGCAGGCACTCTACCCTCCGCCCTGTCCCTCCAGCAAGGCCTGAAATACGGAGGGGCAGGCGATGTCAAATCACAGGAGGACAAGCTTGGGATGAGACTTAGTCACTTGTGAAAGTGACCAGAAAGTTCCACAAAACTCCCTGAGGCGTCACAAAGGCTGCGGATGGGAGGCTGGGCCTGGTTGAAGGCTGCGGTTGGAGAAAATGAATCGACGTCACCTTCAGGTTTGTGAACGATGACTTCCGATGTGTAAGCTTGGTGGTGGGGGGCTGGGGAGACTGGAACCACTCTGTGTGGGACAGGAAATCCCCGGTTTCCTGAGGCCTCCTGCAAGAGGGCAGGGGAGCCCCTGGACAGCCAGGGGAGGGTGCAGGGAAGACCGGGGGAGACTGGGAAAAGGTGTGGAAGAACAGACTTACTGCTGTTGCCACACGGACATGTCTTCGTGACTGCAGGGTCTTTAGTAAACCCCCCGCTCACAAGTATTTGGCAAGAGTAGGATTTTGTAAATGGAGAAGGGGTGAAGTTTCACATCTGAGTCAGCAGGGGGGCAGCAGAGTCGCTGAGGAAGAAGCAAGAGCCATGGAGACAGTGGAAGTGGCAAAACCATCAGCATCCAGGATCTGAGAGAGCTTCAGAGGGCTTTGGACTTGGACTTGGCGGGAAGAGTCCAAGTCCCTCCCTGCAGCACCTTCCTCACACGCAGCCAGAATAAATGTCAAAAGACTGATCTGACTGGGTTTCACAACACCCCCACAAGCCAACCCCCAATACACACGCCTGAAACCCTTCACTTGAGACCCACTTCCTGGCCTGGCCTCTCAGGCCCTGGGGTGGGAGTGGGGCAGTGTCTATGCCCTGCCACATTCCGGATCTCTGCACTCTACACACACACAGGCTGGCTTTCCCACCACCAATGTTTCACACCCTGACCACAGGCCCCTTGCACATACTGTTCCCTCTAGAACTGCCCTACCTATTCCAGGGAACTAACTTACCCTTCAGGATTCGGCTCAGGACAAGTCACTTCAAACCTCCTGACCATGTTCTTCCTCCATCTCGGAATTCACCTCCCTGACTGTACTGGCAAAGAGGAATGACATAACTGCAAAATACACAGCGTCCACACCTTAGACCAGTCCTGACTCATGCCCTGGCCCTGGGCCTGCCTTCCTTGAGCACGTTTTTATCTGAATCCTGAACAACTTGGGTGTCTGTCTTCAAAGGGCAGGCGGGAGGCGACGACTACATTACCCCCCAGATTACCGTACACTACATACCCTCCTACCTGTTGCAGAAGTGGAGGGGGCTGTTCGACATTTCTGGAAGACAAGGCATGGGCAGAAGCGTGAATGAACTTGCCACGTCTGGGGGCTGGACCCAGACTGGCCTGACGAGACTGGGAGATGTGTGAGATGTAATGGAGCCTCATTATTGGGCAGCGTGTTTTTAGCACAGGTAAACTGGAGGTCAAATCACGTCCCCTGGGACACACACACACACACACACACACACACACAAAACCCCACATGGCAAAACTTCTCACCCCAGCAACAAGTAAGCCTTTCTGTCTCACTGTCTAGGAGAAACCTGGTAAGGACGAGTGCACCATTCTAGACCGGTGGTGCCATCCTGCTAGTCAAGTCAGTCTTGGCTTGCATGCTTCCAATGACAGGACACTCACCACCTCTCACGGGAACCCGTTTCACCAACGCCAACCCACGAATTAAGCCATTGACTCTAACTTGGTTCCGTTTGTCCTGGGTCTCCATTTGGGATGATGGAAAAAGTACAGGAGCCTGATCGTGGTGCAGGTCACACGATATGCGAACATCCTTAACGCCACTGAACATGCTTTAAAATGGTGAAAATGGTTAACTTTATGTTCTGTGTATTTTACCACAATGAATTAAAAAAAAAATAAAAAAACACCGCTTCTGGGCTTCACAACCTACAAGTTATGTGGCTTTTGATTACTTTTTAAGTAACCTTTATAAAGGTCACTTTAAAAAAAAAATCGAACTGGTGGTTAAGGCAAACAAACATACTTCACCCTCTTTGATCCTGATTTCCCTTCCTTCAGTCTTGTTCCCTGAAGCTCAGAAGGCCAGGCTCAGGATTCCCAGCGTCTGGCCTGCCTCCGTCCCCACGGGGGCTGCCATCGCTGTGACCCTGCCCTGCTCTGTTCTAGACTCTGAGGACCCAGCCAGGAGGAAGCCACAGCCCTTGCTTTCCCAGACACACAGGAAAAGCACAGGTTTTTCTTTCCTTTTCTTCTTTAGTCAAAACAGCACTTTGGTCTCCATGAAACCCAGACCAGCCACTAAACTCCAGAGGGACTGGACCATGATGACCCATCCCTGAAGAACCCCCCTTGGGTGGAATGATGACAACAGCACAGAAGACACTGGTCCCCCGAGGACTCGACACACACAGTCGTTGGCAGGATGAAGTCTGTGGTCCCCTGGGAAGGCTGGGTGACACAGGGTAGCTTGGGGGACGTGCCAAAAAAACAAGAGGCAGGAATGACCATCTCTGAAATCCCTTCCCGGGTCCGTGCCCACCCCTCGGACTCCCCAGGAATCACAGACCTGTCAGACGATCAGAGAAGCAGCCGGAGAGCGGGAGGGAACCCAAATTCCAGACATCTCAAACTGGCCGCCTACGGTCCATGTTAAGTCCTGTAGTGATTTTTTTTTTTTTAATGGCCTTTATTGCCGGTATTTGAAAAACAATGTGAAATTTCTCATTTCTCCTTTTAAAAAAGGAATAAAAGCCTTCTTAAACCAAAAAACAAAGTACCCTATACTGGGTATCCTAAAAAAGGAGTAAAAGAGGATGTCTCACATGGCAAGAGTTGGCTGGAGCTGAGTTCCAGCTGCCCCTGGCTTGGGACTTGTTGGCCCCAACTGCCTTCACTCACTCATGCTGCGGTCAGGCCCCCGGAGACCGCCGATGGGTCCCTTTTCACAAGGGACTTGGAGGCAGCCCAGTGGGTGAGGGACTTTCCCAGTAAGTGACTCATCGGGGACCAAAAAGATCTAGACTCTCGGGGGGATGCACGCAGCCCCCACTCCAGTTCTCCAGAGACTGTTTTGAGGAGCTCTGTCCTGGGCGGCAAAGTGGACTGTCCCGTGGGGCTCACTGGGAAACCTGGGCAGGCTGGCCGGGGGCAGGGGGGTGGGGGAGGGGACCCTGGTCTGCCACAGACACGCTCCGGGGGGGACACAGTGAGCCACAGTCTTCCTTCCTCGATACGATCCTGTCTCCCCTGATCTAATCCTGACCCCGTCTCTCCTTGTCCACCCTGTCTGTGCAGAGAGAGGAGGGGGAGCTGAGGCGGCCCTCGGAGGGGGGAAGCTGGGAAAGGAGCAGGGTGGTTGAGGGGTCGCGGGCGGGTGGGCTGGGTGATGCTGAGGTCCTAAGCAAGCCTCCCCCTCTACTGCTCCAACAACAGAACCTTTCTTTTTCTCCCCCCTCCCAGTTTTATTGAGATGTAATTGACCTATAACTTTATACTAGTTCAAGGTGAGCAACACTATGATTTCACAGATGTGGACCTTGCGAAATGGTCACCAAAAATGTAGTTAACATTCATCACCTCTCAGGGTTATCATTTCTTTCTGTGTTTAGATTTTTTTAAAACATTTTATTTATTTGTCAGAGAGAGAGAAAGAGAGAGCACAGGTGAGCACAGGCAGGGAGAGCGGCAGACAGAGGGAAAAGCAGGCTCCCCACCGAGCAGGGAGCCCGATGCGGGACTCGATTCCAGGATCCTGGGAACATGACCTGAACTGAGACAGATGCGTGCTTTACTGATGAGGCTCCCAGGCATCCCTGTGATGAGAATTTTTAAGATCTGCTCTCTTAGCCACTTTCAAGCATGTAAGACAGGATTGCTGACTATAGTCACTGTGCTAGACATGACATCCCCAGGAAAAGGTGGTTTTCTTTTTTTTTTTCTTTTAAGATTTTATTTATTTATTTGACAGAGAGAGAGATCACAAGTAGGCAGAGAGCGGGCAGGGGGTGGGGAAGCAGGCTCCCAACTGAGCAGAGAGCCTGATGCGGGGCTCTATCCCAGGACCCTGAGATCATGGCTTGAGCTGAAGGCAGAGGCTTAACCCACTGAGCCACCCAGGTGCCCCAAAAGGGTGATTTTCTGTGCACACACGTGTCTGTGGTGGGCTGACGGGGAGAGGCACCTGGGGACCTAGGCAGGGAGAAGTTACCCGAACACGGCCTGTTCGAAGCCAGAGGACAAGAGCCTGGCCACAAGATGCTCACGCCGGAAATTTGATGAGTCCTCCTCCCCCAGGGGAAGCTGGAGGTATACCCCATCTTTTACCTGGGGTACATGGAGTATGACCTCCCCCAGGGGCTCTGGGGATAAAAGGCCGCCCCTCAGACACCACTCACAGGGGCCACAGTGTGGACAGCACCCCTGGAGTTGTGCAGCCCAGAGCCCTGGGCCCTGCAGAGAATCCTGGGACACTCAGCATTCAGGCCACATCCTTCCTTCTAGGGGGCCCTGCTCAAGGTCAAGCAACAGGCTGCTCACTCTTACCGCCTCCACCCCATTCCTGCTCACTCACTTCAGGGAGTGGGGAAGCACAGAAGTGACAATGCTAGAGCACTTTTATTTGTCAGTAATTATAATGATAAAAAACACATCCATGAGAATAATTCCTTTTTATTAAGCAATTAATTACAGGCCAGGGACCACGCGAAGTATTTGACATGGATAATTTCATGTCACACAAGCTTGGGAGGGAGATACCATTATTATCCCCATCTCACAGATAAGAAAACCGAGGCCCAGACACCCGAGACCCTTATTCAGGTCACATGGCTTATTACAAATGAGAAGCAAAGCTTTGTCCTACGTGTGTTTAACCAGGCTTTACAAGGAAGAACAGCACTGCTTATATCAATAGATCCTGTTTTCCTTTGTTTAATGAACACCCCCCTCTTGGCACAAAGGCGCATTTCCTGTGCTACACAATCAGTCACAGACTTGATAAAGGCAAATAAAAAATCTGGTACTGAAGGGCACCTGGGTGACTCAGTCTGTTAAGTGTTTGCCTCCGGCTGGGGTCATAATCTCCGGGTCCTGGGATTGAGACCCTGAATTGTCGTAGGGCTCCCTGCTCAGCAGGGAGTCTGCTTCTCCCTCTCCCTCTGCCCCTCCCCACCCCATTTGCTTTCTCTCTCTCTCACTCTCAGATAAATACATAAAATCTTTTTTAAAAAATCTGGTACAGGGGCACCTGGGTGGCTCAGTGGGTTAAAGCCTCTGCCTTTAGCTCAGGTCATGATCCCAGGGTCCTGGGATCGAACCCCGAGTTGGGCTCTCTGCTCAGCAGGGAGTCTGCTTCCCCCTCTCTGTCTACCTGCCTCTCTGCTTACTTGTGATCTCTGTCAAATAAATAAATAAAATCTTTTTTTAAAAAACATTTTATTTATTTAGGAGCGCCTGGGTGGCTCAGTGGGTTAAGCCGCTGCCTTCGGCTCAGGTCATGATCTCAGGGTCCTAGGATCGAGTCCCGCATCGGGCTCTCTGCTCAGCGGGGAGCCTGCTTCCCTCTCTCTCTCTCTCTGCCTGCCTCTCCATCTACTTGTGATTTCTCTCTGTCAAATAAATAAATAAAATCTTTTTAAAAAATTTATTTATTTATTTGACAGAGAGAGATCCCAAGTAGGCAGAGAGCAGGCAGAGAGAGAGAGGAGGAAGCAGGCTCCCTGCCGAGCAGAGAGCCCAATGCGGGCCTCGATCCCAGGACCCTGAGATCATGACCTGAGCCGAAGGCAGAAGCTTAACCCACTGAGCTACCCAGGTGCCCCAAATAAATAAAATCTTAAAAAAAAAAAAAAAATCTGGTAGTGAAATGCATCTAAACTCTGCCACCAACTAGCTGGGTTTCAGTTTCCTTGGTTCTGCCTGATGAGGAGATGTAACATGACCCCATAGACCTCTGGCCAGGAATGTTCCACCCGAATCTAACCATGAGGGGGAAAAGACAAATCCAAAACATGGGCCTTTGCAAAGGCAACTGGCCTGTCCTTCCAAACAATTCTTCCAGAGTCAATGCCACGAGAGACCTAAGAAGACACGACAGCAAAAAGGAGAGCATGAACCTTGGCTGGATTCTGGGGGTCCTCCAGAGGACTATTTTTGGGGCTCCCTGGGAAAGTGTGAGTATGGGCTGACAGTAAAGGACATTAAAGCATCAACATTAAAAAAAAAAAAAAAAAAAAAAGCATCAACATTATGTCTCTAATGTGATGAGGACAACACAGACGCGTCCTGACTCCTTGAGGTGAAGTGTCAGAATATCTGCAACGTACTCTCAGATGATTCTGGAAAAATAATAAAAGAGAAAGAGAGAGACCCCAAAGCAGCCAGTTCCCGACAAGGTGTAATCCAAGGGAAGGGTGTGCTGGTGTGCAGGGTGCTGTCTGTGTTTGCTTTTTTCGCAGGCCTGGCTTTTTTTTTTCCAAATAAAAGGGGAGGGAGGAGAGGAGAGGAAGGAGAAGTTGAACAGGCTCTTTCCGGGCCCCTTCCGGTCTCGAGTCTCGGGCCCGGCGTCCGTGTGCCAGGCACGGGCCGTGACCCAGCGCCACGGACTGGGTGGCCCAAACAATCACGAACTTGTCTTTTCACAGTTCTGAGGGCGAAGGTCCAGACGCCAGCAGGGGTGGTTTCTTCCGAGGCCTCTCTCCGGCTTGCCAACAGCTTTCTGGGTGGGTCCTCCCAGGTCCTCCCTCTGTGCACGAGCCCGGGGGTCTTTCTTCTAGAAGGACACCCGTTCCACTGGATCGGGGCCCATCCGAAGAGCGTGGTTTTAACTTCATCTCCTCTGTGAAGGCTCATCTCCAAACACAGTCACACTGAAAGGTGCGGGGGAGTTAGGGCTTCCCCAAGTGAATCTGGGGGTGGGGCACAATTCTGCCTAAAACAGACCCTAAGTCTCCCTGGAGCTTCACCCCAAACTCCACAGGGGCATAAAGAGGGCTTTTGAGGAAATCATGTTTCTCCTCCCCGCAGAGCGCTGAGCCTGACCTCCGGGCAGGAAGGGGCTGCTGGGGGCACATGCCAAGAGAGAGAGAGAGAGAGAGAGAGAGAGAGAAAGAATGTGCTTCCTTCGCCTTTGGCACCAACAACAACCACCTTCTCACCCACTCCTGCCACCCCTCCCCACCCCTCCCCACCCTCGTACACCCAACTGCCCAGTCAGCTGCTCAGGGGCAAAGTCATGCCAAGTGACCTGTGATAGGGCTCCTCCCGGCCCGGGGTGCAAGGTAACAGCCCTCTTCCTAAAGCCCTGGTGTGTGGTCTTCCTTCCTTAGGGGGTGGGTCCCAGACCCCTCAGTGCCTTCACGTGCAGCCGAGCAGCAGCCCATCCTGCAGCGTGCTGGCGTTGGGCCGGGGGGGCGGTGGGGGGGGGGTCTTCCTCCTGGCTGTCACTCAGACTGAAGCAAGCTCCGGCCAGGAATGTGACAAAAGTCATATTTACTATAGAAAGGTAAGAAATACAGTTATGAAAAGTAATCGTTTACTTTTACCTATAATTAAGTAAAAGACCCTAAAAGCCTTTTTTGGCAGGGGGCGGTGCCCCGGTGGGTCAGTCGGCTGAGTGTCCAACTCTTGATTTTGGCCTCAGGTCACGATCTCAGGGTCCTGGGATCCACCCCACGTCAGGCTTCAGGCTCAGTCCGCTTCTCTCCTTCTCGCTCGCTCTCTCTCTCTCTCTCTCTCTACCCCTTCCCCCACGCCCTCTGGCCTCCCCTCAAATAACTACAGCTTTTTTAAAGTCTTTTCTCTTTTAATTTTAAGTCATCTCTCCCCCTAAAGTGGGGCTCAAACTCATAACCCCAAGATCAAGAGTCACATGCTCCACTGACTGAGCCAACCAAACACCCCAAGACTCCAAAAGACTTAAAAATAGTTCTGTGCTTGATAAGGAATAACACAGAGGACACTGGGTGAAGGAGAAGAGAAGTGAGTTGGGGGAAATCGGAGGGGGAGAAGAGCCACGAGAGACTGTGGACTCTGAGAAACAAACTGAGGGTTTTGGAGGGGAGGGGAGTGGGGGGATGGGGGAGCCTGGTGGTGGGTACAAAGGAGGGCTCGTATTGCATGGAGCACTGGGTGTGGTGCATAAGCAATGACTCTTGGAACGCTGAAAAAATAAAATTAATTAAAAAAAATAGTTCTATGTTTGGCGCAGGAATTCTGCTATTGGGTTTCCATCTAAACCCATAATCAAAAATGCAAGAGGGGCGCCTGGGTGGCTCAGTGGGTTAAGCTGCTGCCTTCGGCTCAGGTCATGATCTCAGGGTCCTGGGATCGAGTCCCGCATCGGGCTCTCTGCTCAGCAGGGAGCCTGCTTCCCTCTTTCTCTCTCTGCCTGCCTCTCCGTCTACTTGTGATTTCTCTCTGTCAAATAAATAAATAAAATCTTTAAAAAAAAAAAATGCAAGAAACA
Organism: Neogale vison; assembly: GCF_020171115.1. Taxonomy (NCBI): domain Eukaryota; kingdom Metazoa; phylum Chordata; class Mammalia; order Carnivora; family Mustelidae; genus Neogale; species Neogale vison. The sequence goes on along the minus strand of NC_058102.1, from coordinate 12,218,408 downwards.
CTTCACCTGAAGATGCTCCTTACGCTTGCTTTACAGCAATTTGTAAACCTCCATGTGTGTTTCCCTGGTAGCCCAAGTTCTTGGTGTTCCCATTAATTAGGAGAAAGGAAAAGGAAAATTAAATCCTTTAATTTTTCCAATGCAAAGCTCCCAGCCCCACCACCTGCCAGGGCACCCCTTGTTGGGGGGAGCTCACTGCCCTATGAGCCCCCCCTTGTTCCCCTTGCCTGCTTCAGACCCCTCCTCCTCCATCTCTCCTCCAAGGGCCTCTTCCTTCATTCCCACACAGAGCCCGATGGGAATCCTTGTGAATGGCAGATCTGACTGAGGGTTTGAAGGGGAGGACCACAGCCAGGCCCCCAGCCTAGGCAACCACCCCTACTGGCACGCCCACGGGCCATTTCTCACCTCTGGCAATTTGTTACTGCTCACTTTCTCATCCTAGACCCCAGCTTGCCAGCAAGGATGCATTCTGACCTTCCTGGGCTCAAGGCACCTTTGTCTTTGAGGACCCTCTCCCTCATTAAAAAAAGTAATAATAATTAAATAAATAAAAATTAAATTAAAGGGACGCCTGGATGGCTCAGTTGGTTAAGCAGCTGCCTTCAGCTCAGGTCATGATCCTGGGGTCCTGGGATCGAGTCCCACATCGGGCTCCTTGCTCGGCAGGGAGCCTGCTTCTCCCTCTGCCTCTGCCTGCCTCTCTGTCTGCCTGTGCTCGCTCACTCTCTCTCTCTCTGTCTCTGACAAATAAATAAATAAAATCTTTAAAAAAAAATTAAATTAAAATTAAAAGTTGCTTTGCAGAACTACGGTTAATATAAAGATGATTACACTGCAGACTGGATTCATTATTTTATATTTATGATTATTATGTGCTTTATTTTCTTCTGATTTTATTTTATTATTTATTTATTTAATTATTAAGATTTTATTTATTTATTGGACAAAGAGAGATCACAGGTAGGCGGGGGGGGGGGCCCAGGCTCCCTGCTGAGCAGAGAGCCGATGCAATGAGGGGCTCAATCCCAGGACCCTGAGATCATGACCTGAGCCAAAGCAGAGGCTTAACACACTGAGCCACCCAGGAGTCCCTTATTATTATTTTTTAAAGATTTTATTTATTTGAGAGAAAGAGGGAACGCACATACGGGTGCAGAGGGATGAGGGGAGGAGCAGACTCCCGGCTGACCAAGGAACCCAACACTGGGCTCCATCCCAGGACCCTGAAATCATGACCTGGGCCACAATCAAGAGTCAGATGCTCCACCGACTGAAACACACCAGCGCTCCTGTTCCTTCTGATTTTAAAAGAGATTAACCTTAAACATGTTTGTGGGCCTCTTAAGTATGGTGAGCCTTAGGTAAGCCTCAGGGAGAAGTAACTTACCTGCTTTCCAGCACCTGTTGAAGGCTGAGGTCTCAGAAATCCCTTACCACCCACCTTTTTTCTCCTCTGTTTTTACCTTTCCATCTAGATTTCGGGGAACAGGGGGAAGCCAGCAACATATGTTCAAAAATAAAAAAAAGACAATCCTCTGATGTGAAAAACATCCTTCCCATAGTATGGGAAAGCCATTGAGATTGTTTCAAATACTCCTTATCTTTCTCCTTCAATAGGAAAAAAATAAATAGGAAGCAACCCGAAGGTTTTAACAGTAGGCGACGGGCACTCAGGATACTGTGTTGAATGAAAGAATATGTCTCCTGAATGGATTTTTGTGATGCCATTGAGATAATGCTTAGGAGGGCCTTGTTATAACTTGGGGAAAAAGTTATGTTAATTAAGCCAAAGGAAGACAAAGGTATTCAGTAGACATAATGATCACAATCACATAGAATTTGTATAGAAAAAGAGGAACAGCTACTTTATAAGCTACATTCCTGCTATCATTGTTCCTTACACAGAATCATACTGCATATATATACTCCTCTGCGGACTGAAAGAGCTGATTATTTTTTTAATCCTCAGAAATACACTAGAACATCAACAGTGGTTGTCTGCAGGTTGGGGATCATAGACTTCAGTGGCGTAGGGTGCCCAACAGCATATTCTAACTAGGGGAGAAAAAGGGATTATTTAAAATTAAAGCACAGGGGCGCCCGGGTGGCTCAGCGGGTTAAAGCCTCTGCCTTCGGCTCAGGTCATGATCCCAGAGTTCTGGGATCGAGCCCCACATCAGGCTCTCTGCTCAGCGGGGAGCCTGCTTCCTGCTCTCTTTCTCTCTCTGCCTGCCTCTCCACCTACTTGTGATTTCTGTCAAATAAATAAATAAAATATTTAAAAATAAAATAAAATAAAATAAAAAATAAATAAATAAAAGCACAGGGGCGCCCAGGTGGCTCAGTGGGTTGAGCCTCTGCCTTCCACTCAGGTCATGGTCTCAGGGTTCTGGGATCAAGCCCCATCCCCCCAACAGGGCTCTCTGCTCTGCAGGAGCTTGCTCCCGCCCCCTCCACCCCTGCCTCTCTGCCTACTTGTGATCTCTGTCAAATAAATAAAAATCTTTTTAAAAATTTCAGTTCTTACTGAGAATTATTATTTAAAAAATAATAATAAAATAAAAACATACACCCACAGAATGCCACCGAGGGAAGGGAGCCTCTCTCTGCCCCTCAGTTTAAAGATGGGGACACTGAGACAGCCCAGCGTTGGCTGAGCAGGGCGAAGGAGACGGTGGGATCACTCCATGGTCCCGGGGACCCTCCCAGGCAGCTACAGCCATCCCCATGCTGCCCACGACGTCTGGAATGGCCGAGTCACCGGCTCTAGGTCACCTGCTCAGGTAGCCCAGGTGCTGCCACTCCCCGGCTCCCTGAAGCCTGGGGTGGGGGGGACGGGACAGGGGGCGGGAGGAGGGGACGGCCTCCCGCTGAGTAACTCTGTCCCCGGCAAGGGCCGCCCTTCCCTGCTGAGTCACGCTGGCAGGCTGTGCGCAGAGTCACGATCGCGGCCTGTTTTTGCTAAGTCACGGTCCCGAGGTCTGTTTTCGCTGAGTCACGGTCCGAGGTCCTCTTTCGCTGAGTCACGGTGCGGATGCTCTGCCTGCCTCCCCCAGGCGGGGGGAAGGAGGGGGAAGTCTGGGCGGCGGCGGCGGAGGAGGCGGTGACTCCGAGGCCAGCAGCCGTGCGAGTGCCCCAGAGCCTGCGTCCTGACCGCCCTCCGCCCCCCCCCCACCCCCGTCCCCCGTGCTCTGTGGGTCCTCGCGGGCCTCCCCAGCCTCACTTTAGCGACCGGACCTGCTCAGCTCCTCCGAGAGGCCCGCGGGGTGCCCGTGTGATTCCACCTAGAGTCGCGGATCTACTGAAACAGGGGCTCCAGGGCAAAACAGCTCCTTCCTATGGTCGCAGCCACAAGCCCATGGTCACCCGCGTGCAGGAAAGACTCCAGCTGTGTCCTCCTACCATGTCAGCTTGGCTCTGTCATCAAGCGAGAGTAACACCATTAGAAAGCAGGCTGGGGATTCCAAACTCAGTGGCACTGGGGGACGTGATTGACTTGCCTTCTTCCTGGGCACACAAAGCAGAACACAAGACAAGTCACACGCTATGCAAGATAACAGAGTGGCTGGGAAGTAGATGCAGCAAACATGAAGTCACTCTGTGGGCGCGCAGGAGAGATAAGGCCTGGGTGGCGTCTGGGTCAGTCCTGGACACCTGCCGGGTATGCTCCTCAAGCAGCAGAGGATGTCAGCTGTGCTCAGAGCTCAATCTGGCAGAGCCTTTGGGGTGGGGTGGGGGGCCTCCACCGGCGGTGCGGGAGGGGGCGTCAGGCGGCAGCCGCCTTTTTTTTAAAGTGGTCAGACAGCAGGGGGTCATGTGTGAGGGGCCACACTCCTCCCTCTTTAAGGGATTTCAGCAGTCCTGGGCCACTGCAGACCCGCTGCTTTTCTGCCTGTTATCAGTTCTGGGGTGTCCCCTGATCTGGTCTCGGGACACCTCGAAGCTGCCATACCCTTAGCGGTTTGCGTCACTGCCAGACGCAGGCCCCTGCTGGACACGAGTGACTCCATCTTGCTCTCTCAAGCAATGAAGGGTCTGGACTAGAACGCAGGCTGTGGGAAGAACAGTTAGGGGGCAGCTGATGACGTTTGAACTGAAGCTTTCCGTAATGTATTTGTGCTGAAGTTAGAGTCCCCGATGCTTACAATTGTACTAAGTGTACTGTGGTTACAAGAGGCTGTTCGCAGGCATAATACGTGCTAAAGAATCGGGGGGCAAAGGGGTATGATGTCTGCAACTTACTCTCTAATAAGCCAAAAATATATTTAAATATGTATGTAAAAGAGAGTATGTGTGTGTGCATCTAGAATCAAGAGAGAGAGAACGACCAATAAAGCCAGTGTAACAAAATGTGAACAGGTGACCCATCTGTGTACTACTCCTTGCAACTTTTCTGGACATTTGAAATGATTTCAAGGAGGTTTACTTATTGAGGAAAAAAAATTAAGATGAGGACCCTGAGGTTCTGGTGGGGTTTTGTTTGTTTTTGAGAGAGCGAGCAGCAGGTAGGGTTGGAGGGAGAGGGAGACAGAATCTCAAGCGGAGCTGAGATGGGAGCTGAGCACAAAGCCCCACGCGGGGCTCCATCTCACAGCCCGGAGATCGTGACCAGAGCTGAAATCAAGAGTCAGGTGCTTTTTTTTTTTTTAAAGATTTATTTATTTATTTGACAGACAGAGATCACAAGTAGGCCGAGAGGCAGGCAGAGAGAGAGGAGGACGAGGCTCTCTGCTGAGCAGAGAGCCCGACACGGGGCTCAGTCCCAGAACACTAAGATCATGACCTGAGCTGAAGGCAGAGGCTTTAACCCAATGAGCCATCCAGGCGCCCCAAGAGCCAGGTGCTTAACCGACTGAGCCACCCAGGCCCCTCAAGGACCCTGAGGTTCTGAACTCCCAAATGAGAACAAGGTTTGTGAGATTTTAGTGACCCCACCCTTTTCGGAACCATCCAGAAGTTTCTAAGTAGGAAAATGACTCTAGGGGGGGATCCTGAAAGGGGAACTCCATGCCACTGCCGGATAAAACAGAACGAGGAATGCTTAGTGAGGGCTTCCTCTTCGCCAGGCCGCCTTCTGAGGCTCTTACATAGGTTAAACTAATTTAATCCTGACCACATCCCCTGGAGCTAATGCTGTTATTACTTATCAATTTGTCATATGCAGAAATAAAGCTTAAAGGGTTGACATGCACCCATGTGTGCTAAGTCAAGATCCTGGGCTTGAAGCAATTTGTTTTTCAATTTCATTGCTTGAACCTGTCTCCGCCGCCTAGCAGTGCCTTGATCGTGTTGAACAACGTCAAACCAGGTCTTGGAGCCAGAGTCAGGCTCCATACTGGCCAGGCTGTCCTCGAAGCCTGAACTCTCCAGAGTCCAGACGGCTGCCTGGTCTGGCCACCCATCTTCAGTCACTGGATCTGGGCAAATAGAAGCTGGACAGGGCCTAAGAAAGATGTCGCTCTTTCCATACCCTTCACTGCCCCAGGGGGCCAGGGCCGCCAGACAGCGGCTTGCTCTAGAACTTGAGTGTGCTTGAAGGTGAGGGGGAGCAAAATATGTCACCCCAAAATGCATCCCCTCGGCATAATGGTTATTTTGAATTGAAGTTACTTAAGAAGCAGCCAGTGCCAAGGACACTTGGAATCTCCTTTGTCCCCCTGAAAGCAGGAAATAAATCTCCCATGTGAAAGGTGCCCTCCCTGTACCAGGAGGGCAGAAGGCAGCCTTATCGCCAGAGATAGGGTACTGGAGGCGGAGAAAACTGCATAAATAAAGCTTGTTACTTCCCCTAAGTCACTACTCCAAACCCAGACTTCCTTGGCTTGTCAATTGTTCACAAAACTATTGTTTCTTTGTCTGAAAGATATAAAAGCTGCCTGATTTCATCATTTCTTTGAGTCCCATATTTTTATAGGCTTTCTTGTGTACAAAATTAAATTTGTGGGGCGCCTGGGTGGCTCAGTCGTTAAGCATCTGCCTTCGACTCAGGTCATGATCCCAGGGTGCTGGGATGGAGCCCCACATCGGGCTCCCTGCTCAGCAGGAAGCCTGCATCTCCCTCTCCCACTCCACTCCACCTGCTTGTGTTCCCTCTCTGGCTGTGTCTTTATCTGTCAAATAAATAAATAAAATCTTTTAAAAAATAAATTTTCTCCTGTTAATCTGTTTTTACCTCCATTTAATTCTTAAACCAGCCTAAGAACCTGGAAGGGAGGAAAGGAAATGTTTTTCTCCCTGACAAGAGAGGGATACACCTGGTCTCAGGTCCAGGTGAGCTGTATGACAGCAGGTAGGGAGTTCAACCGTGCCCCGATGCATGCTGGGCTCTGGACCTAGAGAGCGGATCCCGTGGGGTCCTTGCTGCCTTCATGAAGCTCACAGAGTGCGGGGCCTTGTAAGGTGAGGGGGAGAAACTTCAGGAAAGCCTGGGCCCAGTCTGTTTTACAATTTTTTTTTTTTAATTATTGAGGTTTTTTGTTGTTTTGTTTTTGAAGACTTTATTTATTGAGAGAGAGAGAGAGAGAGAGAGTGTGTGTGTGTGTGTGTGTGTGTGTGTGCATGAGCTGGGGGAGGGGCAGACAGACACAGAGAATCTCAAGCAGATTCCACACTGAGCACTAAGCCCCACGTCAGGGTCCTTTGTAATCTCCCCTCCAAGGAGGTAACCATCAACCTGATTAGATTAGCTTGCATTTCCCCAAGTTTTGTAAAATCCTATATTCTTTTTTTTTTTTTTAAGATTTTATTTCTTTATCTGACAGAGAGAGAAATCACAAGTAGGCAGCCAGGCAGGCAGAGAGAGAGAGAGAGGGAAGCAGGCTCCCCACTGAGCAGAGAGCCCGATGTGGGGCTGGATCCCAGGACCCTGAGATCACGAAGGCAGAGGCTTAACCCACTGAGCCCCCCAGGCACCCCCTATATTCATTTTATATATAATTTTAGACAGGGACGCTTGTGTGGCTCAGACGTTAAGTGTCTCAGGTCATGATCTCAGTCAGGGTCCTGGGATCAAGTCCTGCTTCCAGCTCCTTGCTCCTTTCTTAAAAAGAAAGAAAGAAAGCAATGGATTTGACTCAGCTTTGTGTATATTCATAGTAGGCGAAGGCTGTTAACATAATTAATTAATTAATTAACACATTAATTAATTAACATAAATAACAGGCTTCACCTACTATGAATATACACAAACCTGAGTTGTTAGTTGATGTTAGTTGATTTATGTTAGTTGATTTTTCAAAAAAATTGATTAAAAATGGGGCGCCTGGGTGGCTCAGTGGGTTAAGCCGCTGCCTTCGGCTCAGGTCATGATCCCGGGGTCCTGGGATCGAGTCCCGCATCGGGCTCTCCGCTGAGCGGAGAGCCTGCTTTCCTCTCTCTCTCTCTCTCTCTCTCTGCCTGCCTCTCTGCCTACTTGTGATCTCTCTCTGTCAAATAAATAAATAAAATCTTTTTAAAAAATTTGATTAAAAATGTAATTAGTAAGAATTTTTTTCTTTTGATCTGGCTTCTGTCACTCAAGATTATTATTTCGAGCTTCCTGAAGGGTCGTGTTGCGTGGAACAATGGTTCTTTCCCTTCATTGCTGGGACTCCAGTGTACATTTATATCATGACTGTTTCTCCATTCACCTGCTGATGGACATACGGGTTGTTTCTAGTTTGGGACTACTAGCAATAAAGCCACCGTGAACATGGGTGTACAAGTCTTTGTGCGGAAATACGCTTTTATTTCTTATAAATAAATACCTAGGGGTGGAATGGCTGGGTTGTACAGCAGGTGTCCCTTTGGTTTCTTAAGGAATTGCCAACTCTCAGGATGCCTGGGTGGCTCAGTTGGTTGAGTGTCTGCCTTCGGTTTGGGTCATGATCGCAGGGTCCTGGGATCACGCCCCACATTGGGCTCCCTGCTCGGCGGAAAGCCTGCTTCTCCCTCTCACACTCCCCCTGTTTGTGTTCCCTCTCTCTCTGTCCCTCTCTGTCTCTGTCAAATAAATAAATAAAATCTTTTAAAAAAAGAAAAAGAAAGAAAACCATAAGGAAGAGAAAATACATCTACAGTACTGTACCGTGTTTATCATGGAAAAAAAATCCCTGTATATGTGGACCTGCACAGTTTCAGCCCGTGTGGTTCAAGGTCAACCTTCCAGTACCTTTGCAGAGAAGCCAGCAAACAAAGGAAAACGGGTTGAGGTTTCTGGGCACAGCAAGCAGCAGGTGTGGGTGAATACTTGGGGGAAATTTAGGGAAGAGAAGGGTTAATACACAAAGCCTTATTGTTTTGATTCCTCTGGGTGCGATCTCTAAGCTGTTAAGAGTCTGGATTCTTCTCGGCTAATTATGAGTCTAAGCCTGCTTTTAGGCAAATAAGGCAGAAGGCAGATAGTGCTTTTTTGGCATTGGCTGCTTCTCCTTAGCTCAAAATAACCCTTATGCAAAGTGGTATATTCTGACCCCTATGGTATCATTTTAAGGTACCCTCCCTACCCCCCAGCCGAAAGTAAAAGTTCTGGTTGCTTTATACTTGCAGCAAGGTGGGGGTAGTCCCGCTTTTTATTTTCAGTCATTCAAATAGGTGTGTAGTGCTATCTCATCATAATTTAAATTTCCCCTATGCTAGATAAACTTGAACACCTTGCCATGCACTTAGCACTCATATATTTCCTTTGATGAATTGTCCCTTCAAACTTTTTAGCCCATTTTAAGAATTAACTTATTGGGGCGCCTGGGTGGTTCAGTGGGTTAAAGCTTCTGCCTTCGGCTCTGGTCATGATCTCAGTGTACTGGAATCGAGTCCCGCATCGGGATCTCTGCTCAGCGGGGAGCCTGCTTCCCTCTCCCTCTCTGCCTGCCTCTCTGCCTACTTGTAATCTCTCTCCCTGTCAAATAAATCATTTGCCTTCTTTTTTTTTTTTTAAGATTTTATTTATTTATTTGACCTAAAGAGAGATCACAAGTAGGCAGAGCGACAGGCAGAGAGACAGAGGGAAGCAGGCTCCCCGCTGAGCAGAGATCCCAATGTGGGACTCGATTCCAGGACCCCGAGATCATGACCTGAGCTGAAAGCAGAGGCTTAACCCATGGAGCCACCCAGGCACCCCTTATTTGCCTTCTTAATATCGAATCATACGTTCTTTACGTATTCTAGAGACACAAGACATGAGACACGTCCTTTGTTGGATATATGTTTGCAAATACTTTCTCCTAATCTCTAGCTCGCCTCTTCTGTTTTAAAGATTTTTTTTTTTTAAGATTTTTATTTATTTGTCAGAGAGAGCGAGCACAGGCAGACAGAATGGCAGGCAGAGGCAGAGGGAGAAGCAGGCTCCCTGCCAAGCAAGGAGCCCGATGTGGGACTCCATCCCAGGACGCTGTGATCATGACCTGAGCTGAAGGCAGCCGCTTAACCAACTGAGCCACCCAGGTGTCCCGCCTCTTCTGTTTTATAACAGTGTCGTTGGAAAGAGCAAAAGTCCATTTTGATAAGGTCCCACTGATTAATACTTTTTCTTTTACATTTTGTGCTTTTTGGTGTCATATTTGAGAAATCTGCCAAATCTAAGGTCCCTGAGATCTTCCTTTATGATATATTCTGTATCCGTATAGACTTCCCTCTTTCACTGAGCTCTGTAATCTGTTCCGGGCTGGGTCTTGTAAAGTGAATGGCTTGGCAAAGGAGCGCGGGAGGGGGTTGTGTGTTCGAGGAAGGAGGGACCACCCTGAGCCAAGGGCCAGAGGGATGTGTGCCTGGTTGGTCAGGAGGGGGTATTTCTGAGAGTGGCAATGCAAGGTGTGAGGGAAGAGGTGGGGTGAGGCACTCCTGCTGGACAGGTGGCCAGGGCCGAGGGCGGAGGGCCAGGTGTGCCAGGTGAAGGAACTTGTATGTTATCCCAAGGGCGGTGGGAGCAGAAGGGTGTTGACCAGAGATAGGTGATGTGGTCACCGTCGCCTTATCTGCAAAATCCAGGGCCAGAGAAGTGAAGGAGATAACGAGCAGAAAGGTGTTCTGTGGGCAGGTTGGAACCCGCCGTTGGCTCCCGAAGCCTCTTAGGAGGCTGATGATAGGCACTGTGAATGAAATGTTAGCATTTCCTGGTGACTATTTGTCCTACTGCTTTGGGGAGATCTTTTATGCCTGTTAAAAAACAAAATTCACCTGAGTACATTTCAAGATCCAATTGGCTTTATTCAGTGACTTGGGGGTCGGGCAGCATCCCAGCTAGCAAACATAAACGTGCCCTGAGGGTTTTTATAGGCAGAACGAGGGAAGGGCAGTGAAACGAGGCCTGGATTGTTTCAGGCCAAGTCACCTTCCTTTATCGTCAGGGTGGCAAGGGTCTACCCGGCTGATCACCTCACGGCTCCTCCCAGGGGACTCCAGACCTATTAGGCAAAGGTAACATTCCTGGAAGAGGCAGAAACTGAAACTAGGTCAGACCTTGGATTGCCGACACGGGGCTTAGCGCAACTGACTCCATTTGGGGCCTGTCCTGTCTTTCTTCTTTAATTTAGGAATGTTTGGTCTCTTGTCTGTGACACGTGTGGCATTTTCTCCCAGTGTGTCGTGGGGTTTCAGCCTCGCATATAGGGGCACTGGTAACCCAGAAGGCGGCTGTGTTTTGCAGTCTCGTCTGAGGATGTTTGGATAGTTTGGGCTTGTCTGCCTTGCAGAGAAAACCTGGACGGCCCCACTGGGCTCCCCACAGCCTCATCCCTCTGCGAGGTCAAGGGCATCTCCTCTTGGGTCTTTGTGGAATAGGGAGCAGTCTGGACACCCTGTGTCACCTTGTTAACCTGGGATTCCCTCTGCCTAAGGATATCTAGGTGGGTCTCCTGCTGCTCCCTGAACACCACGCAGCCCAGGCCAGACCTGCCTGTCTCCCAGTCTCAGCGGGGGCCTCCCCTCTGTTTTTCACCATTAGAGCCTTGGGAGAGGGCGGGGTCTGCCCTCCTTCCAAAACCAGGCGGTTCCTCCAGAGTGCTGAGTCGAGATTTCCACATTGCCCTGGAGCAGCTGCGTTTCTGCTGAGTCACGGTTGGGAGGGGGGCTCGCGGAGACAAAGGGCCCCCGGATTTTGCTGAGTCACCGGCTACTTCCTCAGCGTCTCTCTGAGCAGACCCGAGCAGTCGGTGAAAGGGCAGCTTGCACAGCAGGCCGGAAGAAGTGAAGCTTCCAGAAAAGAGCAGAAGCCTCCAGTTTCTCTCTAGTCTTTGCACATTTTTTGCAAAGCCCCGTCCCAGGCATCACAGTCCCAGACTGTGCTGCTGAGAGTCCCCCATTGCGGTAAACTGGCAATTCCAAGTTCCCGGGACTCCTCTCCATCCTTACATCCCACTTCTGGCATTCTCGATGGCTCTGCCCTTAGCATACAGAGGTCCTGGGCTACTTCTCAGTCTGAGACCTGGATTATGGTGAAGGGCAGCCTTCCACCCCGGCCTTCTCCAGGTCAGTCCACCCCTCAGGGTTCACTTCCTGCTCCAAACCCTGCAGCCTTGCCTACTTACAGGAGCTCCTAGCAACAGCCGCAGACCCCAGGCGGGGGAGGAGGGGGGATACTCTGTCCCCACTGCCCCCAGCTCTGCCGCTGCCCCTCCCTCTCTCTGCTGCCTGCTTTGTCCCACCTGCAGGCCTCGTCCTGCCTCTCCCCTACTGCCCGGAACAGCTTTCCTCCCACACCTCCCAGCCTGTGAGTCCGCCCTGACCTGACCCTGATCGAACACTGCAATCAGAGTCCTTCTAACCATCCAGACCCATCATCAGACATCGCTGCCCTGCCTCTTCTACCCCTAGGCAGGGAAAGCTCTCAACCCGTGGGACTCCTATGAATAGATGGGGCCCATCCAGGGAATCTAGAAGGATCTCACCGGCTTTGAAGTTTGTCACTTTCATGACACATGCCAAGGGCAATGAGCCTATCAAACCAGTCACATAACTTAGTCCCAGGGTCCAGGTATTAGGGTTCGGGCATCTCTGGGCAGGGGTGGAGGTGGCAGATAGGAGGGGGGCTGTGAGTCTGCCCACCACAGAGGAACTCCCATCTCCTGGGTTTGGTGAGGATGAAATGAGACCGCGCTTAGAAGAAGGCTTGGGGCTGATGACAGAGCTCCGGACGTCTTTCCAGTTTCTACCCACATTAGTCTTCCATGCCCCTGCCCCCATTCCGGATCATTTTCCCTGGGTCCCAAACTTCCCCCTCTAGGATCTTGAACTCACAGGCTCTGTCGGGGCGGGGGGGGGGGGGTAGGATGGGGGGGTGGCTTCCAGCCTCTCCAGCTTTGTATCTCTAGCATGCATACGAAATGGGCCCATTCTAGCCACTCCAAGTGGCATTTGACCCCTGAGAAGGAAGGCCTGGAGAAGAGGGGGTGGGTTCTCTGAGGAAATGAAGCTTTAATGGTAGAATTCCGCACGTCATGCTGGGAGAAGATAGAAGGGAGCCGTGGAAGGGGAACCCTCAGTGTTGCTCTATCCATCCATGCCCTTGAGGGGGGCCATTCTCCCTTCCTGGTGCTGTTGTAAAAATTCTCACAAACACAGTGGCTTCCGATGATACACGTTTCAACTCTGGCGATCTGGAGTCTGGAAGGCCTGAAATAGGTCAGCGGGGCTGTGCTTCCTCTTGAGTTCCAGGGCAGAACCCATTTCCTCACCTTTTCCCGCTTCTAGAGGCCGTCGGCTCTCCTTGGCTCCTGGCCCCCCAACTCCATTCAACACTAGCATCTTCCAGCCTCGGAGTCCTGTCCTGTTTCTCTTGTCATGTCCCATTCTGTATCTATCACCCTGCAGCCTCCCTCTTAGAAGGATGGATTTCCGTGATTCCATGAGGCCCATGAGGATAATCCTGGAAAATCTCTCCATCTCAAGAGCCTTCAATTAACCACATCTGCAGAACCCCTTTCTTTTTTGTTTATTTTTAAAATTTTTTAAAAAGCTGTTATTTATTTATTTACTTATTTATTTAATTGACAGAGAGAGACACACACAGCTAGAGAGGGAGCACCAGCAGGAGTGGGAGAGGGAAAAGCAGGCTTCCCACTGAGCAGGGAGTCCGATGTGGGCTCGATCCCAGGACCCTGGGATCATGACCTGAGCCAAAGGCAGATGCCTAATGACAGAGCCACACAGGTGTCCCTGCAGAACCCCTTTCACCATGTAATGCAACATATTCAAAGGTGCTAGGGATCTGGATGCAGACATCCTTGGCTGGGTCCTGCGAGGGAGGGGGGTGGGGTGCATGCGTAATTCAGCTTACTGCCAGAGGACAAAGAATACCATTTGGACCATTCCCATTTCCTGAGGACAAGGAAGGGGAAGTCAGGAAGCTGAATCAGCTCTGAGAAGGACCACAAGCTCAACGCTGAGACAGAGGAAAGAGCCAGATCAGCTCTGCCCCGGCCTCCTCTGTCCCATGGTTGTCAGTGTGTGGGGTCTATTTTGGCCAAGTCCGGGGCTCTTAGAGAAGCAGTTAGAATGAGAAGCAAGCCTGGGCTGGGAGCCAGGAACCTGTGGTCACTGAAGGTTCTGTGTTGTCCTATGGGTGCAGCCTGGGCAAGTCGGTCCCCACTTGGGGCCTCTGCTCCCCCATATTAAATAAGAAGGAATTCGATCACAGCAGCATTACTTTCTGGGATTCCTGAATTGACAGGCTCTGGATGTGCCTAAGGGAAGTTTTCAGACCTTGACACTCTTATCCCCCAAATTCCCGGGGCACAGATGGACCTCCTCTGTGACACGGCGTGTGGTGGGGTGGGGTGGGGGGTCAGGAGCATGCGTTCTGGCTCCAAAGTGCCGTTGTTGGAATCCCAGCTCTGCTGTCAATAGCTGTGTGACTTGGGAAAGCTATTAACCTCTCTGTGCCTTAGTGTCTATGTGGACACAATGGAGATGCAACTGACAATAACCCAGAAGGACGATGTCAGGATTAAATGAAATCCTGCACGTAAAGGCTCTGCGCATGGAAAGCACTCTATAAAATTGGGTTAAGATTGCAGTTTGTAACTCAATTCCAGCTCCTTCGGGGCAGCCTAGCAATATGACCACGTTTACCAGAAAGATCTTGTGGTTTATCTCTTCACTCTTTCCAGTCAATCAGTGCAGAAGGTACCGTCTGCTGCCTGCCAGGCATTGTTCCAGGCTCTGGGATTTACAGAACAAAGCAAAGTCCTTGCCCTCCAGGAAACTCACATTCTAAGGAGGCCATTGGTTTCTAATAGCCCTCATTTCTAGAAAATTGTTGGCAACACTTAAAAAAAAAAAAAAAGATTTATTTGAAAGAGAGAGAGAGAACATGAACTTGTCCCACACAAGTAGGTGAGCTGCAAAGGGAGAGGGAGAAGGAGAAACAGGCTCCCAACTGAGCAGGGAGCCAGACCTCCTCCAGCTGGATACCAGAATCCTGGGATCATGACCTGAGTCACAGGCAGGCGTTTAACCCACTGAGCCACCCAGATGCCCACTGGCAACTGCCATCTCCGGGAGAGGACACCTCCTCTTGAAATTTTGAAATCCTGGTCTCAGACTGCCTGGGTTCAGACCTTGATTTTAACTCCTCTGCCTTGGTTTTCTCGTTTGTAAAATGGGGATAATAATACCAGCCTGATGGGGGGAATTGTGTGGATCAAACTAGCTAATGTATGTGAGTGTTTAAGTAGTAGCTGATGTGCAGTCAGTGCTCGGTGAACACGAGCTGTTAGTACGGTAACGACAGTTCACAGAAGCCGAGCTCGTTCTACGGTCTGTAGACTAAACTAGACATAGCCCCTCTATCTGGAAGGCCCAGAAACCTGCTGATCGCCACATTGACTTGGTGACCGAAACTCAGGTAAGTGCCCCTGCAAGAGGGTGGTTCACGGGCCAGAGCTCTGACCTCGAATTAGATGCACCCTCTGCCCACTTCTTGAAGACTGTCTCCAAGCATCAGGGCCTCCTAGACATGTGCGGATGGAAGGCACGGCAGGACGCAGCCACCACAGTACCCGTGCTTGACAGAGCATGCTCAAACCTTACTAGCATTTTTTTCAGATATGGGGCACTTGCTACTTCCATTTCCAAGCAGCATCCCTGTCCCAAGCCAAAGTCACCTTTTTATAATTTCTTTTGTTTGTGTTTTTGTTTTTTAGTTTAGAATCCAGAATGGTGGCATTGGGGTGGGATTTTAGGAAACACCCAGTTTTCTCACCTGGGCTCATCCAGTGACCTGCTCTCCCTGAGTCCTAAATGACGGATCTCCTGCAGACCTAGCTCAGCAGTAGTTCAGACACGGCTGGCTCTGTGAAGAGAGGAGTCAGCTGTGACAAGTTCTGGAAGAGCGCCCTAGGCATGCTAGCAGGGAAGTAGAATGTGTGACGGGCATGGCTCTTGGGTTGTGTGTGCACCAAGTGCAAAGACAGCTTGGCGGAGGAGGGCAGACTTCGACTCACTTCCAGGTCTGAGTCCTGGTTTCCTGCTTTATGTGTGGCCTGGGGAACACCACTCCCTTGCCCCCTGCCTCAGTTTCCCCATCTGTAAAACGGTAGTGATCTACCCCACAGAATAAATGTAGAGAAGAACCATAAACACAGCACAGTCTCTAATACTTGGTGCGAAAAAATAAAAATAAATTAAAAAAAAAAGTCCTAAATGTACATATAGGGTGAGAATGAGGCAGGCTGTCCGGGCAGGGTACCCTGGAGAAAGGTGACATCTGGGGAGAGTAGGCTCCCAGCACGGGGAGGAGAGCAGGCAGGGTCTGGGGCTGCTAAGTCCCGGCTGTCGCCCACTAGCCTCCTAGCTTTCTGGACCTTTCAGAATCCCAGGGTGCGCAGGTCCCATCCTGGCATGGGGGCCTCTGTAAGGGATGAAATCACAGGGCTACTCAGATTTCCAGAATTTTTTTTCTTTTTTCTTTTTTTTAAGCGTCCTGTTTTAAATTGCTTTGTTTTCCTTGGGTCATATGACCGCCCCCCCCTCCACCCCCGCTGGCCTGGGGCGGGCGCGGCGCGGGTGTTGCAACGTCGGGCCCAATGTGGGGATCAGCTGCTGGCCGCCGCCACGTGACCCGCGGCTGGGATAAATGGACGGCGCGGCCCCGCTCGGGCACAGTCACTCTCGCACGTCCTCTTGTGCGTCCGGGAGACGTCGGAGCCAGCCCCCGAGACACCGAGCGCCGGCAGGATGGAGCGCCCGCAGCCCGACAGGCAAGCGCGGGGCGCGGGGCGCGGGGCGCGGGGCGCGGGGCGCGGGGCGCGGGGCGCGGGGCGCGGGGCGCGGGGCGCGGGGACCGACTTCTCCCGGGTGGGCAGCCCCTGCGGCGCCGCCTAGCTCTCGGCTCCAGCCTCTCCCGGAGACAGTGCCGGGAGCCTCTTCCCTGAGTCCCCTTGGGCTTTGGACTAAGGAGCCGGGTTTCGGTCTCAGCCGGTGGGGTCGTTAGAGGGAGAAAGGTTATTTACACGTCTGGCTGCCACAGGTTGGGTGACCAGATGGGAGTGTCCCTATGGTTTTTATTTTATTTTATTGTATTCTTTTGTTTATTTATTTAGACTTTTTAATGTCTTTGGAGGTGCTTTCTGCTTAATCTGGAATCTGTGGGGCTGCGGTGCCTGGGTGACAGTGGCTGGTTCTCTTACCAGAGCCCCCTGGTGGCCACGTCCTCCTCTTACTAGGAGTCCAGCACCTGAAGGAGGCACCACAGTGGCTGTCCTGTCCCTATTTTACAGATGAGGACTGCACTGTTCAGGGAGGCGGGAAGCCCAAGGCCCTCTGGTTAGCAGGTGTCCAAGCTAGGATCTGAACCACAGTCTGTTCACCTCCAAGTGTGGCTCCTTCCCTTCTCCCAGGAGTCTGACCAGCATGTACAGAACAGGGTGATGTTTCTGGAAAGGGTGAGGGAGAGAAAGGAGAAATAACTGTTCTGTGGGAGGTGGATGCGGACATAGAGCAGAAATATTCCCAGAAAGGGACTTTTTCTTCGAGTAAAATAGTTTTGCAGATTTTTTTTTAACCCAAGCACTTTCATGATTAGCGTAACATTATAAGAGATTTGTGTCTGAAATATCAACAGAATAAATGAATTAAATCTGGGGTCTAGAGCCAATCGAAGAAATTATGACCTAAAATATGAATGTTCATACTGCTGGGGCTGCTTCTCACTGGGCCTTGCAAACCCCTCCCCCCATAGTCACTGGTGCCAGGATTTCCCAGTTGGTTGTGTGACTTGGAGCACGTTGTCGGGGCTGCATCCTAAGGCAGTCGGGAACGTTGCCCCTGTATTAGGTGGCAGGCTGGACTGACTTCTTCAGAGAAGCCCGATAGTGCTCGAAGACCTGCGGATACACAGGTGGTGTCCCCAGGAGCTCCAGCTTTCGGAGGAACCCTGCTCAGAGCCACCCTTGTTCACCCTCCCCGCCTCCCCTCTGCAGCATGCCCCAGGATTTGTCAGAGGCCCTGAAGGAAGCCACCAAGGAAGTGCACGTCCAGGCAGAGAATGCCGAGTTCATGAAGAACTTCCAGAAAGGCCTGGTGACCCGAAAAGGTTTTAAGGTATGTGGCCTGGTGGGACAAGCCCTGCTGGAGGACGTAATGGGTGTGTGTCCCAGGCACTCAGGCCAGTGGTTTGAGCAGGGATTGGGACCAGGGACACTGAGGGACCAGAGGGGCATGTCCAAGGGAATCATTTTTGCAGATGACATTGAGGCTTAAAGAGGGGAGGTGGTCTGCTCAAGGTCACACAGCAAATTCACAGCCTGCTACGTGCCATTGTGGGGGGGAGGGTTTGCTGGGGCTCTAGAGCCGTCCACTGAGTACCTGTTCTGTGCTGGGCGTTTTACATACTCTGTTGCTAACCTGTGCCCCAGGTCTGGGGGAAGGAAGGCAAGGAAGAGCAGGCCCAGAGAGGTGAAGCAGCTAGCGGGAGGTCACACAGCCAGTAGGTAAATGGGAAAGGCTGAACTCAAACCGAGGTTGGTGTTCCTTCAGAGCCTGTGCTCCTGACCTGAGGCAGGGGGTGGCATGGGTTCGAGCCCGAGCACAGCCACCTCCTCACCAGGCAGCCTGTGGGCAGCTTACGACAGCGGGGTCTTCTTAGGCACCCACTCTCTGCTAGGCACGGATTTTTGCTGTTTGCCCGCACGGCTCAGGAATTCATGCAAACAGCGGGTGATCACTCGAAGAATCAGGCCGGGGTCGGGTGCTCAGACATCAGTGTGAGGACAGGCTTGTTCAGGTTAAATGGGGTTGCTGAGGTGGGAAGCCCTGTCCCCCGACTGCTGAAACCCCTTCCTTTTGTGGTCTGCACGCTCCCCGCACTTCGAACCGGAGAGACACTTTGGCGGCAGGTGCTGTGCTGTTCTAGGGGGTCAGGCCCTTGGCTGCCTCCTGCGACTGCTGCATTTGGTCTCAGCTCCCTCTCCCTGTGCTCCTCCTTCTTTTCACAAAAAGATGGCATGCACCCAGTGGTTGGACTGGAACTGGGGGGAAGCAGGAGCCGGGGTGGTGGCTCCCGGGGTATCCTACCCCCAGCCACTGGGACTTTGGATCTTACCTCTAAGCCCCTAAGTTCGAAGTGAGCATGGAGATCCGGGAGAGAGCCCAGTGCTCACCCAGATGATGCTGAAGGAGGTGCCGTTTATCACCACAGCCTGGGAACCGAGGGCCAAGTGCCAGCCTGTGCGTTGTACTTGACCTGGGTCACCCTGCTTGACTCTCCCAGCGGCCCCCTGGAGGACATCGTTGTCCTCTTTGGCAGGGGAGGGGACCGAGGCTGGTCTGGACACAGCTGCTCAGACCTTCAATTACCCAGAGAGGGCGAGTGGCTTACCCCAGGGCCCGCAGCCTGGGCCCGGCTGAGCCCAGGTTCAAACCAGGTCAGCTCCCTTGATGACCCGGGTGGTTTTGTATCAGGCTTCCGGGCTTTCTGCCCCCACTGAGAAGGTCTGTGGCTCAGAAAGAACTTGGAAACCTCAACCAGAGCATGTAAACTTTGTCCTTTCAAACTCCAGATCGAGGGTTAATGTGTGATGGGAGGGTCCCCAAGTCAAGCTGTGCCGGGCTGGTCTCCCCCAGGCCAGCCTCTGGAGGTGGTGGAGTTCAGAGTGGGTCTCTGGGAAGGAGACTTGGCCCCACAGACAGTCACCCGGAGGTCCAAGTCCAGAGGCGCTGGGAAGCTCCCGTGAATGCGTTCTTTCCGGTCCTCCCTTGCTCCAGGGCCGCGTTGGCTCCTGGCAACGCCTGGGCCCGACTCCAGTTTCATTTCTTGCTAGCCGTGAGGGCTCACCGTCTCCTACCCTCTCCAAGCTTAGCTGCTTTTCTGTAAAGCGGGGATGACAAGTCCTCTGTGGGGTTTTATAAGGGCTGAGTTAGGCTGCGTGTTCATCCGTGGAATACCAGGGTTTCGGGTGTGTCAAGCGCGTGGTCAAGTTTTCCCCTGACCTGCCCTCTGCGGTGCAGTGGGAGATGGGGCCGGGGGCAAGCAGAAGGTGGGGGCCCTGCCTGGGTGGGTGGGGGTATCCCGAGGGTCTCGCCAAGACAGCCGCGGAGGGGCTGGATGGGGTTTTTCCTCGAGGCCAGCAGCTCAAACCGCTCGTGTGACCATTTCAGCTGGTGATGGCCTCTCTGTACCATGTCTACGTGGCCCTGGAGGAGGAAATCGAGCGCAACAAGGACAACCCAGTCTTCGCCCCGCTTTACTTCCCAGAAGAGCTGCACCGCAAGGCTGCCCTGGAGCGGGACATGGCCTTTTGGTACGGAACCCACTGGCAGGAGGCCATCCCCTACACGCAGGCCAGCCGGCGCTATGTGCAGCGACTCCAGGAGGTGGGGCGCAAGGAGCCAGAGCTGCTGGTGGCCCACGCCTACACCCGCTACCTCGGCGACCTGTCAGGGGGTCAGGTCCTCAAGAAGATTGCTCAGAAGGCCCTGGACCTGCCCAGCTCCGGCGAGGGTGTGGACTTCTTCACTTTCCCCAACATCGCCAGCGCCACCAAGTTCAAGCAGCTCTACCGCTCCCGCATGAACTCTCTGGAGATGACCCCCAAGGTCAGGCAGAGAATCCTCGAGGAGGCGAAGACGGCGTTCCTCCTCAACATCCAGGTGAGGGTCTGGCAGCCCGGGGCGGGGGTCGTGGTGAAGCTGGGCCTCCAGGTCTGCCACTGACCAGCTGGGTGGTCTTTATTACCTCAGTCGCCCCGTCTGTAAAATGGGGATAGAACAGTACCCGCCTCTTGGGAGGGTCAAGTTCATACTGATCATGGCAGGAGCTGGCACAGGGCCAGCCCTGTTCTGTTAGTTTGTGTTCTCTGGGCATGTGATGGGGTACCATTGTAGCCCTCTGTGACCGCACTCGCTGACAATATTGATGTCGTGGGTGCGTGGTTATGTGGCCAGGTTGGCACTGCGGGGAGAGGGCGTCCCCAGGTGGCGCAGGTGTGGCCAGGACACAGGGGAAGGGCATGACCAGGATGTCCCCATGGCAGGATGCTGGTTATCTGCAAGCACATGGGGAGGAGCGGGCAGGCGACACGGATGCACCTGTGACATTTTTCCTCAAAAGCTGGGTGACAGGAATGGGACTGCTTAGTATTTTTCTTCACGATTTCGTGAAGTCGTCAAGATTTCTGAGGACAGCTTAAAATACCACCATCGGCTGGGGCCTACCGCCATCTCTCACCGGGACGGGCTTGTGTGTCTTCTGTCTCTCAGCTGTTTGAGGAGCTGCAGGAGCTGCTGAGCCGGGACGCCGAGGACCAGAGCCCCTCGCAGGCCCCGGGGCTGCGCCGGCGGGCAGGCAGCAGGGCACAAGGTGAGGCTCCCGGACCCACTGGGATGGGCTCTGTGGGAGGGGATCCCGGGGCCCGGTGGTCTGTCTTCAGTACCTCTCGGCTGTTCTGTCTTCTGAGTGTTTTAAATGAGAAGCAGGGCATGGGCACAGGGGCCTGGGGCCGTCCTTCTGGTGTGGCTCAGGGCCAGCTGTGCAGCCTCTCCACACCTCAGTCTTCCCCATCTCTAAAATCAAGGGCAGTCGACAAGTTCTAGTTCATTGGCTTAGGAGTACAGACATGCACAGAAAGGACTGTCAGGAGTCGTGGGCAGAGCCTCTTTTTTTGTGTGTGTGAAGCCCAATGTGGGGCTTGATCTCATGACCCTGAGGTCGTGAACTGAGCAAGAGTCGGGAGCTGTCCTAGTGCCATGGGACACTGGGAAGACAAGGAACCCCTGGGTCTTTTTCCTTTGCTCCTGGAGCCACTGTCCCCAACCTGCCCTGGGGCTTCCCCACCTGAGCTGGGACCATGTGGAACCCTCTGTTGGTGGAACTATACCTGGGAACGTGGGAATGAGGCCAGGTCCAATGGGATGGACTGGGCTACCTGGTAGGAGGAGGGGTCTTTACCCTCATGCAGCAGTTCTCAAAGTGCGGTCCCATCGAGTGCCCCTGGAGGGTGTGTTCTCACAGTGTGGGCTGGCTGAAGATGGAAATGTGGACAGCTTCGAGAAGTAGTAAGCTCCCTGTCTTTGGAGGGATCCAAGCAGTGGCCAGAGGGCACCCTGTCTGCATTAGCAGAATCCTGGCATTGAGCAGGAACAGTACTAGGGACCGCTGAGGCCCTTTTGCTGTGTTTTTTCTGGGACCCCCTCATCTCCCACCTCTATCCACCTGTTGGTGACATTGCCCCCTTCTCTCTTGCAGACTCGACTCCCACGGAGCCTCCCAGAGGGAAGCTCCAGCTCAACGTTCTCTCCCAGGCACCGCTCCTCCGATGGGTCCTTACGCTCAGCTTTCTGGTGGCGACGGTGGCTATGGGGCTTTATGTCATGTGAACGCAAGGGCGCTGGCCCTGTACACTGTGAACTCTGTCCAATGGAGGACATTCTGTAGAGGAACTCTCTCTTGGCTGGCTTCCTTACCTTAGGCATGAGGGGTTGTCAGTGCCCTCTGCCCTGTCCTTGCATCCCTCTCTTTGGGAAGGGAGTCTGTGGCATCTTCCCCAACCCAAAGCACATCCACCTCACAGACATGAACTTCCAAAGTGGGATGAGGGATCCTTCCTGGGCCCTCAGCACCCCCAGTTCCTGCAGCAGAGCCCCGAAGACATGGCCAGAAGTGGCAGCTGTCTCGAACCGCCAAGGGTCCCGAGTTCACGGTCTCCTTGACATGCCATGACCTCTTTCTCTGCGGGCCGTGGCAAGTTTTTATATAAATGTGCAAAGATGTTGTGTCTTGTGTCTGTCTTGTTTTTGTTGGAGCCACTCTTTGTTCTTGGCTGCACCTGAGCTCTGGTGTTTTGTTATGTTCTGTTTTTATAGCAGAGTGGGGGTGGGTTTGTGGGTGGGATGGGGGGTAGGGAGGTGTTTAACAACACTGTGGCCTTGGCCTCTAACTTTTGTGTGAAATAATAAACTCCAGTGCCTGATAGTAACCTGAAGTGTTTTTCTTGGGCTCTGTTACCCTTGGGGAGCTGAACTTTTCCCCGATTGTCTCTTGAATATTCCTGGGGAGAAGGGGTGAGGGAGGGAGTAGAGGGGGGCCGGTTTCGGAGGTTGGTCTCTGTTCTGAAAACGTGAGGGGTGAGCATTAGGAAGTTGGTGTGCGAATCTTCATGTTGAACCTTGTGTGATGCAAGACTCAGCTTTACTGAGGATGGCATTGCCCTGCTGGGCTGAGATGAGCCGATCTGGGGATAAAATGGACGCAGTTGCTCCCGCAAATCTTTGGGACTCCTGTGAGATCCCTGGGTTCCAATCCCTGCCACTCTGCTTTGTAGCTCTGCCTTTGAGGTTAGTTATTAACCTTGCTGGGGCTCAGTTCTGTCACCTGTAACATGAATACAGTGAGACCTACCTCACCTGCTTGTCCTGAGAAGCAAATGAGATGCAGGTAAAATGCCAACATCATACCACATTAGGTCCTATCAGGAAATGAGGCTGATCAGGGGTTTGTGATTTTTGCGAAGTGATTTTTGTGCTATGTGTGTGAGTCGCTTCACAAAGTGTCCCCTCATTTAATCCTCGCAGCAAGCCTGTGAGGGGGTGCTACCACTCGGGGGGGCAGGATGGATTTAAACCAGGTCAGTGCACCTTCAAAACCCCACATTCCCCCTCCTCCCAAGTCATGAAAGCCACTGAAATATTCATAGCGCAGCTTCCCAATTCAGGCAAGTGAAAACCCCTCCCTGAAGGTGTGGTTGGGAAAGCAGAAGACCGAGCATCTTAGCACCACTAATATCCAAGGACTGGGAGTCAGGAGAGCGTTGTGCCCAGTCCTGGCTTTGTCACCAGGTCTGGAACCTCAAACAAGTGACTCGTCCCTTTTTGTTCACTGGCAAGACGGAAGTAATAGATCTACCTCCCACAGCTGGTGGAGGGCCCCGGGGGTGTCTAAATATCATTGTGTGGATGGTGGCATCAGAATCACCGGGGGATCTTGGGGCCCCACCCTGAGACCTTCTGAGTCTGGAGACCTGGGGCAGGACTCCGGAATCCCGTGGGTGAAAAGTTCCCGGAGAGATTCCAAAGCGCAACCAGGCCCAGGAGCCACAGTTGATGAGACGAGGTTTGCCAAGAGCAGGCATGCAGATGGCTGTAGCTCTTCCCACCCTAGGCCTGCTTTCCAGCTTTCCGTGAAAGGGACGCCCTCGTTCATTCTCTGTAGTGATAACGAAAAGAAAGGAGGGAGGAGAGAGGCAGAGAAACAAACCACCTTGATTGTACTAGTAGGAAAACGGCGAAATAGTCTGTATTCTATTCCCGCTAGGGAGAATCTGCAGCTGTTAGATAGGACAAGTTTGGCACCTGGATGGCTCCGTCCCAGACGCATGCAACTCTTAATTTCTGGATCCTGAGTTCGAATCCCAAGTTGGGTGTAGCAAGTACTAAAAATAAATAAATAAATAAAAATTTAAAAAATAATAGAACGAGTTAAATCTGTTCTGTCCTCAGGGGAACCTCCATAAGGTATTACTGAGAAAATTAAGTGTCAGATTCATTTTTTAAAAATACACTGTAAAAATACACAAGTACATACTCCGCCTGAGTATGTTTCCGTGACTGTGGCAAAGAGAATAAAAAGTTATTTCCAGTTGTTCCTCCTGGAGGGTGGGAAGGAAAAAGGGAAGAGATTACGCAGCCCTCGTTGCTGCTGGAGAACGCCAAGTTTTGCCAAATCTTCCGTTTTTCCAGCCGGGTTGGGTATCTGGTCGTGAATTTTCGCAAATTTTAAGCACTGTCAAGTAATGAGAAGTCTTCAACAACGAAAAAAGCTATCACTTTTTGGGTCTAAGGAAACATCCTGGAGTCCCAAGGATGGGCCTGTTTCGGGGACAGTGGGGACAAATAAGCCCCGTGGGGACTTATTTCTGACCCATCCCCAGCGGTCGGAGGGTGTGTGACACGGAGGACTCGGCGCAGGGGGCAGCCGGCTTCCGCCGGGAGCAACGGGGCCCGGCTCTGCAGGCGGTCATTTTCTCGGAATACTTGTAAAAAGGCTCGAGGACAAGCCTAGCAGGCGCTCGCCGCCTGGAGGGAAGGCCGCCCCTCCGCCATCTTTACATCCGCCCCGCGCGGAGCAGCCGCTCCCTCCCGGGTCGGAAGTTTCGCGCCAAATTGTCCGGCCTGCAAAATGGAGCCCGGAAGGAGGCCAGGGACGTGACGTCATGCGCCTCGCAGCCAATCCGCTCCGGCAGCCGGCCTGGAAGGCGGTGCTCGCGGGCGCAGAGCGATCCAATCACTGGCTGCGGGACTCCGGCGAGCCAAACGCTCGCTGCGAACGCGGCGTCTGATTTTTCCCGCGAAACTTGGCGGCAGAGAGTGGAGGTTCTTCTCTACCGGGTCGCGGGAGTGCGGTAAGTTGTGCCCGCCCCAGGCGCAGTCATGTCGGGCTTCGACGACCCCGGCATCTTCTACAGCGACAGCTTCGGAGGGGACACCGCGGCCGACGAGGGGCAGGCCCGCAAGTCGCAGCTGCAGAGGCGCTTCAAGGAGTTCCTGAGGCAGTACCGAGTGGGCACCGACCGCACCGGCTTCACCTTCAAATACAGGTGCGGGCTGGGGCGGGCGGAGGGTGGGCGTGCAGACCCGCCGGTGTGGAGCGCACGGACCCAGTGCGAACACGCGTCCACACCCAGAGCCTTCTGCTGTCCTAGAGCAGGGATGAGGCCACGGGCCCGGAGAGGTGATGGGGCCTGTCACAGGTGGGAGGATCCGGGTCCCAGCCGCACCCGTGTGACATTTGGGTTTTGTCCAGTTTATACCTGAAGTTAACTTTTGAGTGAGCATCTGTTGAGTGGGCCCCTTACAACCACCTGGAATTTGTTGGGGCCTTTGGTTCTTTATCTGGGACTGGCTGTTGACTTCCTTGTTGTTTTCCTGTGGTCTGCGTTTGTGATGCCCCCTAGACTCAAGTTCTCTGTGTGTGCAAAAGGTGAAGGTGGTCGTCCG
Source organism: Neogale vison (assembly GCF_020171115.1). NCBI lineage: Eukaryota > Metazoa > Chordata > Mammalia > Carnivora > Mustelidae > Neogale > Neogale vison. The sequence goes on along the minus strand of NC_058102.1, from coordinate 12,193,004 downwards.
GATTTTTTTTTTTTTTCTTAAAGATTTTATTTATTTGGCAGCCAGAGATCACAAGTAGGGAGAGAGGCAGGCAGAGAGAGAGGGAAGCAGGCTCCCTGCCGAGCAAAGGGCCTGATGCGGGGCGATCCCAGGACCCTGGGACCATGACCCGAGCCGAAAGCAGAGGCTTTAACCCACTGAGCCACCCAGGTGCCCCAGTCGTCCGGATTTATTTCACTTAGGCGGTTGTTCCAATCTTGCCGCTTCTGCTGATCAGCCCCTGTCGTCCGCCAGGCCCTGTTCAGGTGCCAGCTGGCACCCAGAACCTGCTTTTGGTCATTGTCTAACCCGTGGCATCACGCCAAATCCTGGTAGGCCCAGCCTCTATCCCTGGCACCTTAAAATGCAGAGAAGGTGAATTTGTGGGTCTCTGTGGCTTGGGCATGGCCAGTGATTAGCTGATTGACTTCCAAGTAACGGACTTTCTGTGTCATCAGTAAATGGATGCCAGCGGTTCTGCCTCCCATTTATTCATGTGCCCGCTGACATTGACCATGTGTGTGCCAGGCATTGTGCTAGGCATTGAGATAGGAAGATGAAAAGACTCCCTGCTGCTTGTTGTTCAGAAGCTCAAAGGTCAGTGGGGGCAAGGCATGGAGGTCAAGAGATAAATTATAAGGTGACAGTTGCCTCAAAGGAGGAATGTAAAAGGGGAGTGAAGGAGGCTTCCAGAGGAGCCCAAGATGACCCCCGGCTGAGAAAAGAGTTTTGGGTGTGGCATTGCCTACCAAGTATCGGCATTGCCGGCATTGTCGATAGGAGCAGTTGAGTGTATGGGCGGAGAGGAATGGGTGGGCTTTTAGAGTAAGGTGCTTTCCAGTTCAGGGTGGCTGTTTCTTGTGGCTCTGGGCCATAAGGTCGAAAGGAATAAGATCTGTGATGAGGCTGCGGAGAGGGCACTGCATAGCATAGGTCCGGGGTCCCTAAATGTGTTTGGGGACAGTAGTCCCGTGGGATGCTCTGTAAACAGAGTCCCATCTGGTGGTTGATAAGACAGACACGGTCACTGCTATCTGTGGTCTCCCAAGTTTGAGCTTTGTTAGTGTCTGAGAGAAAGTAAAAGGCTCCAAAGGGTCCTGCAGGGAAAGAACTGAGTTTCCCAAACCAACCTGTGCACACAGCCCTGTCTTTATTTTTTTTTATTTTTATTTTTTTAAAGATTTTATTTATTTATTTGTCAGAGACAGAGGGAGAGAGAGCAAACGAGCACAGGCAGACAAAGAGGCAGGCAGAGGCAGAGGGAGAAGCAGGCTCCCTGCCGAGCAAGGAGCCCGATGTGGGACTCGATCCCAGGACCCTGGGACCATGACCTGAGCCGAAGGCAGCTGCTTAACCAACTGAGCCACCCAGGCGTCCCAGCCCTGTCTTTAGTGTGGAGATCTCTCTCAGCATCTCGTAGACTGTTTCCATGGGGCTTTTTGGAGAACACCCCTCCAAAAGGAGGGGTTTTTGGAGGACAGCCTTCTGGGCAGTAGGGTGCCTCTGCAGGGTTACAGCATAGAGCTGTGTGGACCTCCATGGGTGTTTGGGAAGAGGAAAGAGGAGCGGGCGGGGGTGGCGGTTGGTGATGGTGTGGGCGGATGTGGGGCGCATGTGTACCTCAGCCAGTGTTGATTTCCTCTGCTCTGCACCCCACCCCCATCCTGTCACTTGCCCTTGCCAGGGATGAGCTCAAGCGCCATTACAATCTGGGGGAGTACTGGGTCGAAGTGGAGATGGAGGACCTGGCCAGCTTTGACGAAGACCTGGCCGACTACTTGTACAAGCAGCCGGCCGAGCACTTGCAGCTGGTGAGTGGGACCCCATCCCTGAGTCCCCCAGGGCTGGTCCCGCTCTGGTGACCAAGAGTTGTCACCTTCCTCTTCTCTAGCTAGAGGAAGCTGCCAAGGAGGTGGCTGATGAGGTGACCCGGCCCCGGCCCGCAGGCGAGGAGGTGCTCCAGGACATTCAGGTCATGCTCAAGTCGGATGCCAGCCCGTCCAGCATTCGTAGTCTCAAGGTGGGTCCACTTAGAGACCGGTTGGAGGGTGACAGTGGCTGCTGCTTGGTGTTTAGGAGCTTCGGACACAGGCAGACCAGAGTGCGAGCTGTGTGACCCTGAGCAGTTCGCTCGACCTCTCTGAGCCCGTTTCTTCCTTGGTATAATTAACCCATTGAACAGGTGAGCTCCTTTCGTGGGCAAGGCATTGAGTTGGGCCATGGAAAAACAATGTTGAACTAAACACCAAGTTCCTGTTCTTGTGAACTTTATATCCCTCCAGGAGGTGTGTGGGTTGGGGGGGGACCTTGAGTAAACCAGTGAATATCACCCATGATGGTTGTAGTTGATCGGAAGTGCAGTGGAAGAAATCAGGGGGGTAGCCCTCTGGGAAAGACGGAGAAGGCTTTCTTGGTGCAGAACCACCTGAGGGGGCAGACGGCGCCAAGAGCGTTCCAGGGAGGCTGAGTGTAGCCCATGCAAAGCCTGAGTGGTGAGTTGGGCCTGGTACATTCAAGGCCATGTTGAAGGACAGCCAATGTGGCTGAAGAGTGATAGGAAGCAGGAGGGGTTGGCAAAGCCAGTCGGTCATACAGGTGTTTATTTCCTTAAAGATTTTATTTATTTATTCAAGAGCGAGTACAAGGGAGCGTGAGTGTGGGAGGAACAAGGGAGGGAGACAAGCACACTAGACTCCCCACTCAGCACGGAGCTCAGAGTGGGGCTTGATCATGACCTGAGCCTGAGCTGAAACCAAGTCATTCGTCCAACGGGCTGAGCCACCCAGGGGTACCCAGGGTGTTTTTTTGTTTTAATTGATAAATACCGAAGGCTGCTTCGCTCCAGGAGCAGGGCTAGACCCTCACTATAACAAATGGGACTTGCTTTTCGTGGAGATTATGGTGGGAGAACCAGGTAAGGGAGGTTGAGAAGGCTTCAGGAGCCATGTATAGTCATGAAGAAAAGAGAACGAGGTACACATGACAGTGGCCGAGGAGGTATGTGGTGGTGGGAATAGGCCTCCGGTGAAGTGATGTTGGAATGAGTCTGAGAGATGCATCGTCAGCTGCATGACAGCTCAAGGAGAAAGCAGGTGCAAAGGCACTGAGGTGGGGATAATGGCATGCTTCATGGAATAAGACGAAGCCAGTGTGGCTGGACTCCAGTGAGCGTGAGGGTTGGGGGAAGGAAGGGGGAAGGAGGGAAGAGGCCAGAGGGTCAGGGCCTTTCCAGCCATGGGAAGGAACTTGGGTTCCTCACAGTAGGAAAGGGGCAGAAGTTTAAGCAGAAAGGTCCAATTCCATTTGCAAACAGTCCCTCTGGCTCTCCTGTAAAGAACTGATAAAATAGCACGAGAGCGGTGAGTGGGAAGTGCCGATGGTCAGGACGCTAGTGGTGGTCATAGGGCTGTTGTCAGAATCTAGGGAAGTGACGCGCGTGCCGGTGCTCGGCGCACTCTGCAGTGGGGCCTGGGTGTCACCCATTTAGCTAATGGCGCCTCCTCGTCACACGCTGCACCCAGAGGACCATACTCTGGTCTTTGCTTATGTCCCCACATCCTGCAGCTCTTTTGGAGCCCCCGTCAAGCTACCTTTGGCTTGCACGATGGCAGGTCTGTTCAGAACCGGGCTGGTGGGCTCTGGAGCTTGTTAGCTTTTTCTCTTCCCAGCACCGGGGAGGGGCTCTGTTTGGAATCCAGCTCAGTGTCACGCGCTTGCCTCTCTGGGGACGTGGTATTGGGTCTGTTTTGTGGGGGCAGCTGTTTGATTAGGGAGCCAAGCCTCAGCCCCCCCCAGGGACACGCTTCCTACCCTCAGACTCGTTGGAGGACACAGTGAATGGCCTGTTTCAGCTGATGGGTTCCCCGTGACTGGGGAAGAGCCCTCTCTAGAAGGACCATTTGTCAGGATGACTTGGAGGGCAACCACTGCCCTTTCCAGCTTGGGATTCTGGTGCCAGGACACCTGCAGCTTTGTAGCTTGTGCTCCAAAAAAACAAAACACGTGTTCTGTGGTGGCTCCAGCCCCGGGTCATGGCGGCGGGCCTGCCAGCCCTCATGTACCGCAGAGGGGCCCAGCCTCGTTCCTTCTCTGCCCCCCATGTCCCAGGCTTTGGAGGGGGTGCCAGCATGAACCCACAGCCTGCCTGTCCTAGAGGAGCCACTGGGAACAGGAAGAAAGTGAGGAAAGGAACTTATTTATTTTTTTGTCTTATGGAAAATTCTACTTGGAAATAGAACAGCGTAATGACTCTTACGTATCTTTAACTGGGTTTAGTCGTTAACCTTTTGCCTTATTTGGTATTTCTCTTTCTTCCTTCCTTCTTTCCTTCCTCCTTCCCTCCCTTTCTTTCTCTCTCTCTCTCTTTTTTTTTTTTTTTTTTGGTAAAGCACTGTGTTTTAATTTTTTTAAAAAGATTTTATTTATTTTTGAGAGAGAGAGCGAGCGCACGCCCATGAAAGGGGAAAGGGGCAGAGGGAGGGGGAAGCAGACTCTCCCTGTTGATTGCTGGAGCCTGACATGGGGCTTGATCCCAGGACTCCAAGATCATGACCTGAGCTGAAATCAGATGCTTAACTGACTGAACTTCCCTGGGGCCCTTGCTAAATTTTGCATAAATTACAGAAGGGCCACTTTACCCCTAAATACTTTAGCATGCATTAAAAGAGGAAATTTTCTAGAAATGTGTTTCTTTTATCTTTATTTAAGTAGGCTCCATGCCCACTGTGGGGCTTGAACTCGAGACCCTGAGATCAAGAGTCACATGTTCTACTGAGCTGACTGGGTGCCCCAGAAAAAGAGATTTTTACCATAATCCCCACTGTCCCTGTCTCCCTTGAACCAACCACGCGGTCGGTGGCTCTGTTGCAGTCGGACATGATGTCGCACCTGGTGAAGATCCCTGGTATTGTCATCTCGGCGACCGGGGTCCGCGCCAAGGCTACCCGCATCTCCATCCAGTGCCGGAGCTGCCGCAACACGCTCAGCAACATTGCCTTGCGCCCCGGCCTGGAGGGCTATGCCTTGCCTAGGAAGTGCAACACGTGAGTGGGCCTTGCTGGGCCCCGCGCCTGGTCAGGGGGGATGGGGTGGCTGGTGGGGGCTAGATGGGCAGGGGGAGTGCTGGCCTGCAGCTCAGGGCCTGCCTCACGGGAGTGGCACAGCCCCACACACAGGTGTCCTCTGCGTGCCCACCAGGCTGCCCAGACACCCTTTGTGGGGGAATCCAGGGTGGGGAGGAAAAAGCAGTGCAGGGGAATGAGTCTGTTGGAGTCTTCTAAGGCACACTGGCTTGCTGGGGCAGCTGACCCAGGAACAGGGCGCGCTCACGCATGGACAGTTGCCACCGACTGTGTGTGCACTGCAGAGGCAGAGAGCAGATGGCCTCCGCCTCTACAGCCCAGCATTTGCTCTCTGGCCCCTTGCAGGAAGCAATCTTCACCTTGACCTGAAGGGCCCGCCCCTTCTCTAAGGCTGCTCCTTGGCCTCTGCTGGTTCCCCTCAGCTTTCTGACCTAAATGTGGCAGTGCCCCAGGGCTTAGCCGTACTGCTTTTTTTCTCTACTCGTTCCCTGTGTGGTCTTGAACTTTAAATACAGTCCACGTGCAGAGGACACTCACATGTGTGTCTCCCCTGAACTCTCCAGGGTCATATCCAGCTGCTGGCCAGATGCTCCTATGTAGGTGGCAGGCCCCCCACACAGACCTGACCTCCATCCCACGCCCAGATCTGCCCTTCCGCCACCCCTCTCCTGTACCCCAGATGGAAGCACTGATTTTTCAGGTGCTCAGGCCCAAGTCCTTGGTCTCTAGAGTGTTTCCTCCTATTTCCGTCTAGACAGCAGAGAAGTCATTTTGGCTCTGCTCCTGAGCTTGCACGTAGAGAATCACACTCTTTCTCACTACCCGGCATGGCTGCCTTGCTTCATGCTCTCCTGTCTCACCTGGAGCCGTGATCTCCCAAGCCCACCCTCGTCCCCCAGTCTGTTCTCCACATCACAGCTGGTGACACTTTGCCCTGCAGGTGACCTAATCATTTTCATGTCACCCGAAGTCAGACACTGTCCGGGCCTGCACGGCCCTCCACAGTCCTCTTCGCTCTCTTTAGGCCCAGCCTCCCTCTGTTCCTGGGATCGTTGAGCACAGTGCTGGCACAGGGCCTTTGGATGTACTATCTCCTCTGCCCTGAACATTCTCCTCCTGACCTCTGCAGTCCTTGTTCTCAGTTCCATCAGCTTTCTCTTACGTCACTTTCCAGAAGTTCATCCCAGGTCCTCCATCTTACACTCGGTACGCACATAGCCGGTCACTTCCCCACCTACCCGACAGCACGGGGCACTGCTCTCGTTCTGTCATGCAGCCATTTACCAGCTGGCTTTTCAGTCTCCCTTGACAGGAACATGAGCTCTGTAAGAGCAGGGACTTTGGTTCCCTGCCGTGTCCCCGGCCCGTAGAACAGTGGCTGGCACATAGTGGGTGCTTTGCGGGAACGCAGCTGTGGTCATTGAACCATGACTTGCTAACATGGAGGTAAAAAGAGGCTCGGACCCTGAGAATGGTCTCTAGGTGCCCAGAGCCTCACCAAGAGATCCTGGGATTTGAGTGGGGTTTTCATAAGGTCGTTGGTGATTCACTCTCTCTACCTGTGGGGACACTGAGACCCTTGTGGGGGTTGAGAGTGTGACTTGACTGCGTCCCATAAGTTAAGGGAGGAGCCCGGGCTGCAGCAGACCTCCCCCTTCCTGATCTGGTTCGTGGTCCCCCACAGAGCTGCGCTCCTTTTATGGACCTTGTCCAGCTTATCGCGGAGAGCCTCAACTTGCTCCTGGCCAGATCTTGTCCCCAGCTCCTGGGATGGACTCCCTGGGCTTTGGGTTCTCCGGGGAGCTCTGGTGACCCTTTCTTCCCTCTGTACAGGGAGCAGGCCGGGCGCCCCAAGTGTCCACTGGACCCATATTTTATCATGCCTGACAAGTGCAAGTGTGTGGATTTCCAGACCCTCAAGCTGCAGGAGCTGCCCGATGCCGTGCCTCACGGCGAGATGCCCAGACACATGCAGCTCTACTGCGACAGGTGAAGCAGGGGTGCAGGGCGGGGCAGGGTGGGCGGTAGGGGTGGGGGCTGGGTGTCTGTGGGAGTCAGTGGCCCTGGCTGAGGCACGGTGGGAGGAGAGGACGGCTTGTTGTGGAACACTTGTTCACTGGAACACACCAGTGCTTCCCATATGTTTCTGCTCCCTCGGTGGCCCTGGAATCTGCAAGGGCACGTAGCCCCCCGCTCTGCAGTTCCAGAACCCCCTGGTGCCCCTGCCCCGCCCATGCCTTCTGATGACATCCTTCCTTGGATTTTGCGGAGTGGTTGGGAAGGAGGAGAGGTGTCCAGCTAGAGTCCGGTCCCCTTGCAGCCACCTGAGAGGAAGGCTTGGACTTGTGACCACGGTTCTGCACCTGGATGTGCATCCAGACCCTCAAGCTGCGGGAGTTGCCGGATGCTGTGCATCCAGATTCTCTAGATGTGCAGAACATCTGCCGATGTTCTGTGCTGCATGTTTTTCCAAGGAGTGAATTGCTAGGTTTTGTTAACTTTGTCAGTGACGGTGGAAACTTGTAGAGATCTGACTGGAGCAAGTTAAGGTGCGCTGGTGAAGGTTTGCTTTTGTTAGCAGTAAAATGGGCTTCATGGCCGTCTTTAATTTCTAGATAGGTTGCTGGAAATGGTAATTGGAAAATGCACATGTTTCATACAGATTCTTAATAGGAATTAAGTGTTTGGTGTTTGTTAGGTTATTCTGCAAGTAGTCTAACCCAGGCTTAAGAAGGGGATGTATGGGAAGGGGTACCTGGGAGGCAGACTCCTGATTTCAGCTCAAGTCATGATCTCAGGGTTGTGAGATCAAGCCCCCTGTCGGGCTCCACACTGGGCGTGGAGCCTGTTTAAGGTACTCTCTTCTCTTTCTCTAAAAAACAAAAGAGGAAAAAGAAAGTGCATGGGCAGGGGTGCCATAGAATCCTTTTGGGGCAGTGAGTGCGACAGTGATGCTCCTTTGTGGGGTGTGACTCTGGCACGTAAAGCACGTTTGGGTCTGTTTCCTCCCTTGATCCCATGACACTTGAGCAGGTCCGATCCTGTTATCACTGCCCTGCTACTTCTCCAATCTCAGAGAGGTGCAGTGACTTCTTTGAGGTCACACAGCTTCTAAGTGGCAGAGTGCAGACATGTGCATGCCCCACTGTCCCCTCTGTGCCTCACTGGTTTTCACTGGAGCGACTTGGAGACTCCTTGTTTCATTGTCTTAGTTTTGCAAAGAGAATGTGGATGTCCAGAGGCAGGATGTGCCCAAGCTCGTGGAGCCTGAAGACGCAGAAATGGGGGGAAGACCTTGCAGAGAGGCCGGAGGGCCTAAGGAGGACAAGGACACCCTTGGAAACCCCTTGGACACCCCTTCCCCTGAGGTGGCCAAGAGGACCCCAGTGGCGAGTCTGGCAACAGATGGGGATGGGGCTTCTGAAGGCTGGGGTGAGCTAGCACCGAGCCTCCCCGGGGCCCTAGCCAGCAAAACAAAAGAGCCCTTGCGGGCAGGGAAGGGTCAGGCCAACTCCACGACCAGGCTACTCAGCACCATCCGCAGGCCGCCGAGCCATGCGCACTTGGAGCGGGGGCCCCGAGGGACGGAGAGATCTGGAGTATCAGTGCTAAGGTGGAGCGTGAGGGCCACGGTGGGTGAGAAGGTCCCCACCAGGCTCTCATCTTTGTTTCTCTCTCCTCCCTGTCTCCCCAGGTACCTGTGTGACAAGGTCGTCCCTGGAAACAGGGTCACCATCATGGGCATCTACTCCATCAAGAAGTTTGGCCTGACCTCCAACAAGGGCCGGGACAGGGTGGGCGTGGGCATCCGGAGCGCCTACGTCCGTGTCTTGGGCATCCAGGTGGACACAGATGGCTCCGGTGAGTTTGGGCTTTGGGGCTCAGGCTGTGCTGTGTCCTGGGCCGAGCCCCTGCTGTCTCTCTCCAAGGTTTTGGTCAGGCCTCCTGGCCTCCCCGTCCCCCCTCTCTTCCCAGTGGCCCTCGAGCGTCTCTATGATCTGGCCCTCTAGTTCCTCACAGCCCTTTCTTTCCTTCTCTCACTGGACCACGAGCACAGGCCCACTCCTGGCAGGGAGACCTGGGCTCTGTCTCCCCAGGCTTATGCCATCTGGGCTCTGAGGCCCTGCCCTGTGGGGGCCCCTGACCAGCTGGCCAGGGTCTGCCTCACACAGCACTCATGCACCCTCCTTCCCTCCCCCACCCAGGCCGCAGCTTTGCCGGGGCTGTGACCCCCCAGGAAGAGGAGGAGTTCCGGCGTCTGGCCGCCCTCCCCAATGTCTATGAAGTCATTTCCAAGAGCATTGCTCCATCCATCTTCGGGGGCACAGACATGAAGAAGGCCATCGCCTGCCTGCTGTTTGGGGGTTCCCGAAAGAGGTAGGGGCTCAGTCCTGCCAGATCTGGGGGGTGGGGAGAGTGACTTGGCCATAGGGGGATAGCCGCTGACGGTCAGGAGTTGAATGTTCTCATTTTCCCGGGATCCTCAGCCTTGCATGGTACTCCCAGGCCCCTTCCCCAGCTCCCAGGCTTGCTGTCCCCTAATGGCTAATCCATGCTCTCCTACCCAGAGGGATCCCCTTAACCAAAGTAGGGGTAGGCTGGGCAGGGGAAGGAGGGGCCCAGGAGGTACAGTGGGGAGAGCTCTGAGCTTGGAGACCGGAGACCAGAGATTAAATCTCTGCCACTTTTTCCTGTGTGGCCTTGGACAAGAGATACCACCTCTCTAGACCCAAGTTTCCATGGAACAGGGCAGACGAGAACCTGGCCCTTGCAGGACAGCACGTGTGCTCTTGAAACTAGGAAGTAGTAGAGCTAGGGAAGATAACGTTACCAGCAGTTACCACTTACTGGGGCCTTCTTGCAAGCGCTTTCATGTGTCCGACACCCAGCCAGTTCTCATGGTCCTCCTTAGAGGACGTTCTGATCAAGCCCGCTTTGGAGGTGAGGCAGTGGAGGCATGGAGAGCAAAAGGGACTTCCCGAGAGGCCCCATCAGTGGGGCCAGGATCCTGCCTGCCTGGTGCCTGTCACACATGCTGCCCGCCCCCCCCACCCCCTCCCTGGCCCCCCGCTTTCCTTTCCAGCCACCAGGGCGGTTTGATCAGACCCTTACCGTATGTGACCGGGCCTTGAGTGCCCTACCCTTGACCATCCTTGGCCTGGAGTCAAGTTCTCTCCCTTGTTAACCACGGGTGAGGCTAGGGGGCACGGCTGTGAACGAGGGTCCCAGCCCAGAGCCCCTGCCTCCCCGAGGCTTACAGGCTCTCGATGCAGGTTGTGGGACCGACTGCCAGCCTGCCCCGTGCCCAGTTTCAGTCCCAGCCTGGCCCACCTGCTTGTCCTCCCCTAGGCTCCCCGACGGACTCACCCGCCGAGGAGACATTAACCTGCTGATGCTCGGGGACCCGGGGACGGCCAAGTCGCAGCTGCTGAAGTTCGTGGAGAAGTGCTCTCCCATCGGGGTGAGTGCCTGGGACACGCCGCTCTGCTCTGCCGCCCCTTAGGAAGACAGGCTGCGGCCCGGGCTACCTGGTCCCTGGGCCATCCTCGGTGGGCCGGCTCACCAGGGCCTCTTCCGCATTCCTCTTGGCTGCGGGTCAGGATGGACTGAGAGGAGGAAGGGGACCAGCGGGCGTGGGGCAGTTTGGGGCAGCGGGTGGACTGCAGCCTCAGAGGCAGCGTGGGCTTTGGGTCTCTGCCTGGCCAGTGGCTAGCTTGCGGACCTTGAGCGCGTTCCTCCATCTTCTCCCTGAGACTCCGTTCATCCACCTGCTAAATCGTGATGTTGGTCATTGTGCGATGATCAGGGGCCAGGCACTGCTCGCGGCCCGCTGCGTAGACTTGCTGACCTAATGCTGTACTCGCTGTGCGGTGGGTGCTGTGACCCTTTTTAATAAAGGAGGAAACTGGGGTACAGAAAAGCTGGGTCATGTCCTGATGTCCCCCCTGCCCCAGGTGTACACCTCTGGGAAAGGCAGCAGCGCGGCCGGCCTGACAGCCTCGGTGATGAGGGACCCCTCGTCGCGGAACTTCATCATGGAAGGCGGAGCCATGGTCCTGGCCGACGGTGGGGTCGTCTGTATTGACGAGTTTGACAAGGTGGGTCTGACGGCGAGGTGGGGGCCGAAAGGTGGGTGCTCCTTGGGGTTGGGGCTGGAGGCCTGGCCTCCTGGGCTGGGACCACAGAAAACACCTCTGACTTGGAGACTGGTATTCGGTCCTGGGCCTGTCACTAGAGGGAAGTAGTTGAGCCTCTGAGCCTCAGTTTCCCCATCTGGAGAAGGGAGAGGAGAGCCAAGCCCACACAGCTCGTTGTCACCAGGGCGAGAGGCCGCCTGGTTCTTGCCGTGGACCAGACATACAGTTGGGACTTAGGGCTGGTCGCTGCTGTAGTTTTGCTGCTGCCCCGCTCCCCCGCCCCCTCCCCTGGGCCTCACAGATGTCTCTGCCCCACACAGATGCGGGAAGACGACCGAGTGGCGATCCACGAGGCCATGGAGCAGCAGACCATCTCTATAGCCAAGGTGCGTGGCTGCCGTCCCGCCTGGCCCAGCCATGCTGGAGGGTGCTGCCTGGGGCTGTGATCAGGCTCCAGCCTCCGGCTGCCCTGAGCACCCCGGGCTGGGGCTCATTTGCCTGTTTGCCCTGGTGTCTGCTGGCTGCAGCCACCGGCTTGCGCGCATGTACGTGCGGGAGAGATGTGTGCCCGGGTTCTCATCTCGCTTGTCTGCCCCCCCACCCCCCTCAGGCTGGGATCACCACCACCCTCAACTCCCGCTGCTCTGTCCTGGCTGCTGCCAACTCGGTGTTCGGTCGCTGGGATGAGACGAAGGGGGAGGACAACATCGACTTTATGCCCACCATCTTGTCCCGCTTTGACATGATCTTCATTGTCAAGGACGAGCACAACGAGGAGAGGGATGTGGTACGTCCGGAACCAGCTGGGGCCGCGGGAGCCAGGCCCACAGCTCTGGGGGAAGGCAGACAAGGGGCTTGGCTTAAAGTCCTGCCTGGCAAGAGTCTTGCCTGTTAGTGGGCAACTGGGGCGGGGGTGCGGTATCTGCAGCTTGCATGGAACGCTGGTCTAGGGGTCTGGAGTCCTGCCTCCTGCCTGGGCTGTGCAGTCGGGGAAATTATTCTCTCCCTCGGCTCAACCCGTTGTATGTGACACAAGCGAGTTAGCCTTTGCAAGGGTTAGAACCCCAGCTCTGGTCGGGATGTCTCTAGAAGGAACGGAACGGCTTGTGTAATGGGCAGGCCTGGAGGTCCGAGGCCCACCCAGATCCAGGGGCCGGTGTCACCAGAGCTCCCTTTCTGCCCCTCTGCTCTGCCTCCCTTGCTGGAGGCTTGTTCTCAGGTGGCTGCTGTCTTCACGGGGGCAAATAAGGCTTTGGCAGCTGTGGGATTTTGTTGAATCAGTTCACCGCTCACAAGGAAAAGGGGGGCCTCCTCCTTTCCAGGAGTTCTGGCCCTGCCTGCTCCTCCCTCCCTGCCTGTGCAACTTCTGTGTGGGGATCAGGCTCAGGAGGGCCTGGGGGCTGACCCAGTGTCCCCTTGGCTCCACCAGATGCTGGCCAAACATGTCATCACTCTGCACGTGAGTGCACTGACCCAGACCCAGGCCGTGGAGGGTGAGGTTGACCTGGCCAAACTGAAGAAGTTCATTGCCTACTGTCGAGCGTGAGTCCTGGACTTTGGCCCTGCGGGATTGGGGTGGCCTGGCTCTCCTGGGGGAGAGAACCCTGAAGCCCAGGCCTGCTTCTCACACAGGGGACCTGAGATGAGGCTCTTCTTAGGATTTTAGCTCTGTTCCTTTCTGGCCTTGAATAGGTCACTCTGTGGTTCTTGGCCTCCGTTTCCCCATAGCTAAAACAGGGATGTAGGAGCTAGAAGGTCTTGCAGGCCCCCCAGGACCGTCCTGTGCAGGGAGGCAGTGCAGTGTGGACGTTGTGGACGTGGCCTCTGGGTAACGTCCGCTCCCACCGTGTGACCTAGGGCAAGTCAGGGGACCTCTGAGCCTTGCATTCCTGGACTGGCACAGGCCTAGGTTTTCGTGAGGATTGCACAGAGGCTGAGAGCTCAGCAGAGCCCCAGCAGAACCCCACATTCAGGAAATGGTGGCTGCGACTTCTGGTCTGGCTTCTCTCACAGATTGTAACAGTGATTGTGCATGTAGTCCCCGTTCTGTGCTAGGCGTTCCTCTGAGCGTTTCCTGTGTAAATGAACTTTCGCCCTGTCCCGAAGCCTTGGAGGTGCTGTAGTTAACCCGTTCTGCAGGTGGGCCTGAGGCAGAGAAGTGGGGAAAAGAAAGGTTAAGTGACTCGTCCAGGGTCCTAAGTGGGCAGTGGCAGAGCCAGGATTTGAACCCAGGGACCCGGCTCCAGAGGTTGGGCTGTTAACTATGGTGCTGAGAACCTGTAAGTGCCCTCAGTTGGCTCTTGTTGGAGGTAAAACCTGAGGGTGGGGGACTCTTTGAGGGCCCCTCCAGTGGGAAGTGAGGCGCTGTAGTCAGGTGGGTCCTGAACTCCCCCTCTCCTTGGGAGTGCTGAGCGGTGTAGCACGCAGCAGTCCTGGGTGCTCGTCTTGGTTTTGAGGTCCTTATGGCCCTTCGTCAGGGGCTTGGCCCCAGGTGTGTCTTGCCCCACCTTGATGCCAGGTCCTGGGTGGCCTTGGAGAGTCGCTCCCTCTTTCTGGCCTCAGTCTTTCCATCCTTAGGATGAGGGTGGGATTAGGTGATCTAAACATTCCCCTGAATGAGTGACTGTCATGTGGTTGGGGGACACGGTGGGTGCCCCCTGAGTGCTTCTTGGCCTCATGACAGCAGCTCCCCACATCCTACAGGAAGTGTGGCCCCCGGCTGTCGGCAGAGGCCGCAGAGAAGCTGAAGAACCGGTACATCATGATGCGGAGCGGAGCCCGTCAGCACGAGAGGGACCTCGACCGCCGCTCCAACATCCCCATCACCGTGCGGTGAGCGGACGCGCGCAGCCCGGACCCAGCTGGGCCGGACGGGCCCCGGGTTACCAAGCAGGATGTGCCCAGCAAGCCTGGGGCCGGGGCCCCTTGCTAACTCCAGTGCAGGCCCATAAGATGGGCTGTGGGTCGGGAAGACTTTGGGGAGTATAAACAGTGGCCTCCCTGACTACATGTATTTCTTGGCTTATTTTATGGCTGAGAAAACCTGAAACCCTGTTTTGTGAATTTTGTCTGGCTTCCCTCATTGCAGGGAAGCCTGAGGGTGAGGGGAAGTGTCCAGTCATGGAAGTTATGAGCCCTGGGTCCTAGACTCTGGCCCATTGTGTGATTGCAGGGAAATTGCTTCTCTTGTCTGGACCTCAGTTGTCATAATTCTTCACTTCTTATTCTTGTGAGTTTACACAGAATATAGTGACTGGGGGTTGGGACCTACCTGGTAGGCTGCATCCCGCCTCCAGCGCTGATGAGTTAGAATGAATCTGGCTGTACGTAATGGAAACCGCAAATAGAGTCGAGTAAGCAAAAGGTGTTTGAGGGTAGGTGGTCTGGGACTGATGTGATGGCTTCTCAGGGTCATTGGCAACTCAGGCTTGTTTCCTAGTCCCAGATGGCTGCTGGAACTGCAGCCCTCACCTCTGTATTCCAGGGGACAGGCAAGGAAGGAGAAGAAGGGCCTATCTTTTCAGGACATTGGCTGAAATCGCCACAAAACTTTGACCTTGGAACTTCTTGGCTACACCTTAGTCACCTAGACGCATCTAAATGCAGGAGAGGCTGGGAAATGTCTTTTAGCTGGGTGCCATGTGCTAGAGTCAGAATTGGTTCCGTTACTGAGGAGGAAGGGAAGATGGGTCATGGGGACTGCAGGCAGTCTCCCCCGTGGCCTTCCTACCCTGGGCAGACACCTCCCTGATGTGGCACGGGTCGGGGCAGGGAGTGAACTGAGGCCGCCCCGTCGCTCCCGTGCAGGCAGCTGGAGGCCATCGTGCGCATCGCGGAGGCCCTCAGCAAGATGAAGCTGCAGCCCTTCGCCACGGAGGCCGACGTGGAGGAGGCTCTGCGGCTCTTCCAGGTGTCCACGCTGGACGCTGCCTTGTCCGGCACTCTGTCAGGTGAGCAGGCGCGGGGGCACATGCTGAGGGTCCCGGGGGGGCCGGGCAGCATCCTGGAGGCCTGGAGCGTTTGTTGCTTCTGTGCGGTTGCCCAGCGTCTCTGAACTTCCTCTTGGTGGTCAGAACCCCCCCCGCCCCCGCCGGCCTCCCTTCTCTCCCCACAGCCATTTCCTCCCAGAAGAGAAGCGCAGTTTCTCTTCTACACCCTTGAACACAACCGACTTGACCCCGTCGGTTGTTATGGACTGTGATTTTGTCCTTGTCTGAGAACATGAGCGCTCCTGCTTGTGAGCTCGCGGGCACTCCGAGCGCTTCCAAAGCTCTTTCCCTCCTTTGACTTCCGGCTGCCTTCCAGAAGCCAGCAGGGCACTTCGAAATGAGATGGGCACTCAGAGGCCTGTTCGTGGTGCCATTTGTTTAGCTAGAACGCGGATCTCGACCCGCAGGCCAGTGTGGGTCAGACTCCTGTCCGTCCCACTGCCTGCCTCAGGCTCAGCCTTCCAACAGATTTTTCTGGAGCACCGACTGTGTGCCAGGCTCTCCTGGGATAGATTCCTCCCTCCACCCTGTGGGGTGTGGTATTTGCCAGACACCATTCTAGGTGTTGGGGTGTAAGAGGAAATATCTCCAAGTGTCTGCCTTGTGGGCCTCTCATTCTGAATGGTGGGGAGAGACAACAAAGGCAGATAGATCAGGTTCAGGCCGAAGTGGGGGTGGGGATTCTGGCAGGCCAGGTGTGTTGAGGACAGGATGCCTCCCCATCAGAGGGGTGGTCGAGACGGGGGTGGTCAGCAGGCAGTGGTGTGAAATGAGGACATTAGGTTCTCTGGGCGGGGCGGCGGTGTAGAGAATGCTCTGGGTAGAGGGAGGGCTCTGTGCCACGCCTCCAAGGAGACCGCAGGCTTGGCAGGTTCGAGGGCAAGTGTGGCTGGTACCTTGGGTGGTGGGAGGGACCTGCTCACCCCCAACCTCGTGTCTCTGCCCTAGAAGGGATTTCTGTCTCTTGAGACATTCGGTAACCGAGAGTTCTCTGGGATGTGAGGTCAGGTGTGATTTGGGACAGTGGAATTTTAGTTGGGCCTTGTAGGCTGTGTAGGAGTTTGCCTTGCAGACAGACCCTTTCAACCTGGAGCCTTGAAGTCCGTCCCAGTGGCTTCGCTGACCATGCCCAGACCTCTTCTTAGCTGAAACCCAAGGCATCTGTAGGTCTTGGTCATCAGGAGAGACTCACCCCTGCAGCAGTAGTTGGAAGTTAGGAGCCTCCCGCTTGCCCGGGCTCCTTAGGGCACCGTGCAGATGTGGCCTCTGGGCCAGGCCCCCCTTCCCCCCGACCGTGTCACCAGTGGCTTCAGCTCTCTGAGATCTGCTTCTTCTGGAACTTTGTCCCTGCTTTCTGACCAGCCAGAGGGTGTCCACATGTTACTAGTGTTCTCACAAAGTCAGATCCTATCTCTCCACAGAGCCCTCCACTGGCTGCTCCCCCAGAATCAAACCCAAACCCATGCTGTGGCCTAGGGGTCGGAGCTGACCCCTGGTCCCTAGTCTGGCCACGTCGCCAGCCCCTGGGTGGGTTTCAAATGGAGTCGGGTTTCTACCTCCATGCTTTGCGCCTGCCGTTCCCTCTGCCCTCTGCACAGGTGTGCCTCGCGCCCTGGCTTCAGGGCTCTGCGGAGCTGTCTGCTCTGGCCTGCACAGTCCCCCACATGCTGCTCCCTTCTTCAAGGTGTTTCTTCTTTTTGTTGACGTTTTCTTCTGAGCCATCTTTCTTGGCTCAGGGGCCTTGTCTCTCCAGGCGTCCATCCCTCCACGGGCCAACTGAGATCCCTGGCACCCCGTTCGCACCCATCCCTCCCTCTGTCCACAGGAGTGGAGGGCTTCACCAGCCAGGAGGACCAGGAGATGCTGAGCCGAGTCGAGAAGCAGCTTAAGCGCCGCTTTGCCATCGGCTCCCAGGTGTCCGAGCACAGCATCATCCAGGACTTCACCAAGCAGGTGGGCCTGCCAGGGGGCCTGGGGGCTGGGCTCGGGTTGGGGGGTGGGGTGTCTCCTGCTCGCTCCTGGTGCCTGCTTCCCACCTAACCAGCAGCCGTGTCCTGCGGCTCAACACACAGGCCTGAGTTGGGGATGGGGTGACTGTCCTTGTCCTGGACCTGTCCCTGTCATTTGTCCTCTAGGGACTGCTTCAGTCTGGGGAGTGTGCAATTTTCTGTCCCATTAGGGTTGGGGAGAGGGTGCTGGTGTCTATAGCCAGGCTCCCCCAGCCCTTCCCATCAATCCCTTCCCCCACTGCCTGGCTTTTTTTTTTTTAATTGTTGAAGGGACTTTATTTATTTATTTATTTTAAAGATTTTATTTATTTGACAGAGATCGCAAGTAGGCAGAGAGGCAGGCAGAGATGGGGGGAGGCAGGCTCCCTGCTGAGCAGAGAGCCCAATGAGGGGCTTGACCCAAGGACCCTGGGATCATGACCTGAGCTGAAGGCAGAGGCTTAACCCACTGAGCCACCCAGGCCCCCCCACTGCCTGGCCTTTACGGGCACGGGGTGGGGGTAGAGCCCAGATGGCGAGCTGTCCTGCTCCTGGAGGACAGTGCTCTTGGCCACAGAGAGAGGACTGGGGCTTTCTAGATGCTATGGAGAACTTGCGGTCTCAAAAACCACAGGGACAGCCCACCAGTTTCTGGTTTTCGCTCCTCTTGACGGACGTTATCTTCCTGCAATCTTTAGTTTCATGCAGTAGGTGGGACCGCACCCATTCTGTAGGCCGGCAGACTGAGGCTTAGAGAAGTTCAGAGCATCAGGAGCTTGGGTTCTGGAGTCAGGTGGACTCCGATGAAGTCCCAGCTCTGCCACTTAACTTGCTGTGTGATTTTGAGCGAGTGACTTCGCCTCTCTGGGCTTCAGCTCCTCCCCTGTAACACGGGAGTCATCTCTGTATCAGCCGCACGGGAAGGACGGGAGTTCATGTACACAGCAGTGCCTGGCATACTGTGGGGGCTGAGGACGGGTGAGCTCTTAGGAGCCATGGAGACGGTTGTGAAGGCCTCTTCTAAGCCCTGTTCTCTGGGAGCAGGGAGGGTAGGAGGGCCCAGTGGGTGAGCCGGTGGGGTGTTTGGGGGTCCCCTGGGGAGACTCGCTCCTGCATCTGGCCTTCCGTCCACAGAAATACCCGGAGCACGCCATCCACAAGGTCCTGCAGCTCATGTTGCGGCGCGGCGAGATCCAGCATCGCCTGCAGCGCAAGGTCCTCTACCGCCTCAAGTGAGCCCTCGCTGCCCCGTGGACGTCCCCGGGCCTCCTGCGCGTCCCCTACCAGCCCCAAGCGCTGCCCCTCAACACCCCCCAGCAGCACCCCTCCCCAGCGGTGCTGTCCTCTGTCTCCCTGCCCCCGACATGGACTGTCTCGCGCTCTGCCCCGCGGGCGTGCAGCACCCCCTACCCAGCTGCCTTCCTACCTCCCTGCCTCTGGGCGACTGCTTCTGGGCAGTCTAGTGAAAGTAATAAAGCCGTGTTATGTGCGCACGCTGTGGGCTCTGCGCCGGGGAGCCTGTGGCCGCCCCTGTCGTGCCATCCCTGCGGAGTGGGTGTGGGGGCAGGACCAGCCTTGCGGCCGGCCCCAATGGGGTTTCCCACCTGCATCGGCTGCTCGGGCTCCTGGGCGAGGTGATTCTCTTCTCTGGAGCTGGTCCGTGGGGCCGCTGTGGCCCGTTTCTCACACCTGGCAGTAGTACGATGCCCGCGGACCAGGTCTGCGTGGAAATGCCCCGGACGGTGGGCGGCCTCGGCTGTGGCGCAGCGGCCGGGTGGGGGCGGGGGCGTGCATTCTCCCCGGGCTGGCTGGTTCACCCTCAGTTTCCCCTTCTGTAAAGGGACGACTCCCGTGCTTTGCAGGGCTGTGTTCAGGGTGAGTGGCGACAGAGTGTCCCGGAAGGACAGGGCCGTGTGGTGAGACTCCCGTGGCGTTTGGGATTTGGGGACCTGTGTTCCCCCCCAGGCCTTAGAGCAAAGTCGCTCAGAATGAAGATTCTGGGATTCTGTGGACTGGTTGGTTTGCTCCTGGCAGGCCACCCACAGCTGTGTGGCCTTGGTTCTGGCACTAGGCTTCTCTGCGCCTGAGGATATGCCTTCATTTGTTTTGCCTTTTTTTTTCCCCCTTGGGTCTTGTTAACATCTGTCACCACATGTTTTTTTTCCTCTTGTGATGGGAACTTTTAAATTTCTCTTAGCAGCTTTCCAGTATTTAGTACGGTACCATGAACCATACTCCCCACGAGGGGCATTACATCCCCACAGCTGACGTATTCTATAGCAAGTGTGCCCCTTTGACCCCCTTCTCCCATTTCGCCCACTTCCCACCCCACTTCTGGCAGCCATTCTTGTGTTGTCTGTGTCTGTTGAGGGGTTTTTCTTTTTCTCTCTTTTTAAAAAAATTCCATATGTAAGTGAGATCATATGATATTTTTCTTTCTCTGACCTACTTCATTTTTAAAAAATTTTATTTATTCATTTGAGAGAATGAGAGCTCAGTGGGGGAGGGTCAGAGCAAGAGGGAGAAGCAGGCTCCCCGCTGAGCAGGGAGGCCCACATGGGGCTCGATCCCAGGACCGAGGGACCATGACCTAACCCAAAGGCAGAGGCTTAACTGACTGAGCCACACAGGTGCCCCTATTTTATCTAATAGGGTACACCAATATGAGGGTAGAATTCATAAAATTAAAGTCAGTGAAATGAAATACTTGATATTTAAGGTGCATTTAGAAATACAGAACCAGAAGCAAAACAAGAGTATTCAAATGTATTAATTCTATTCTAATAAATTATGAGCAGACGAAGTATTTATAAATAACCACCACGTAAAAATGAAGCCAGCCGTGACCTCCGCGTCGGCTGTGTGATCCTCTTCCAAATGCAAGCCTGAAACTGGACGCAGGAGTGCGGTCACTGTTGTCACGAGAGTGTGTGCGCGGCAATTTCCATCTGCTTCAGGCTCTTTCCGACTCCCCGGTTCCAGGAAATGGAGAGATGAGAGGAGCTAAATCAGTTTTCCTCTGATGCACTCATATGCTCAAAGCCCTTTCTTCTTTGGTCATTTGGAGAACTTCCGAGCAGCTCTTGGTCGCCGTCTTCCTGCGAGCGCCGCCAGCGCTTCCCGGCCTCTGCCCCTTTCATCTCCCGCAGGTGCCGACGCCGCTGCAGGGCCGGGCCTTCTGTTCCTCTGTTCGGGGTGCTGGGGGGAGAGGAGGCTTTGACCCCCCCAGCGGGCGCTTGCGTCTCTGGGCAGTGGAGAGGGATCTTTGTCCGGGGAGTGTGTTCTCCTGGGGTCTCCCCTGTGATGGTTTGTGCCCCGCCCGCGGAGACTGCAGAATGGAGGCTCTGTCATCCCACATGGGTCCCACAGTGGGTGGCACTGAACCCTCCAGCAGTTGCAGGTGTGGGTCCTGCGGTCACCTCCGTTTTACAGATGGGGAAACTGAGGCTCGGAGA
This sequence comes from Neogale vison, assembly GCF_020171115.1. Classification (NCBI taxonomy): domain Eukaryota; kingdom Metazoa; phylum Chordata; class Mammalia; order Carnivora; family Mustelidae; genus Neogale; species Neogale vison. The sequence continues at coordinate 12,172,336 of NC_058102.1, read as the reverse complement.
GGCACGTGTCACCATGCGTGGAGGGCAGGGTCCGGATTCAAACCCGCTTGTGCTATGAACCCCCAGGCCACTGTGCCTCTTGCACGACACCCTCATCAGGCAGGTGCTGTGCTCTGGCTGAGCGGGCTGCTGGGTGGACGCGGATCTGGCCTGGGAGGAGGTGTAGGGCCAGCAGGAAGACTGCCCTGGCCCAGTCCCCATCCCCCGGGTGGCTGGCACTGTTGGCAGGCCCGGGGAGGCACTTGCTTGGCTCTCACAGGAGAGCCCCCCACCCCGAGCCCACCGCACACTGCTCTGTGGACACGGTCCTCTGGGACAGGCACCTTCATCTCCCTGTCTGGCTTCCCTTTTCTCATCCATGGAAAGGGGGTGCCAGTAGTCCTCCCCAACCCCCCCAGGAGGGCCCAAGACTTAGTGGAGGTGGCAGATGTCCCTTCAGCCCCTTCAGCCCCGGGCACAGCCGCTCTAGGAAGGCTGAGCTTGTCTCCCTCTGCCTTCTTGCCGTTCACCTTTCCTGCCCAAGTGACTCCAGGCCTCTCCAGGCGCCCCTACCGCCCACCCCACCCCACCCCTTGAATCTCCTGTCCCTGCTAAGGGGGCTCCCCTGTCCCCTCCATCTCCATGAGGGGAGATAAGATGGGCTTGTTTCTGCCTGTTGGTTTGGACACTTAACACATTTTTGTTGTCTATCCACCGTGCGCCGGGGGCTCCAACAGGAGGGGGCAGACCTGAGGGAACCAGAGGCTGCCTTCACCAGGCCTGATCCTTTGTGCCCCTAGGTCAGAAGTCTTAAGGAACCGGTGTGTTTTTTTATTTATTAATTATTATTATTTTTTAAGATTTTATTTATTTGACAGACAGAGATCACAAGTAGGCAGAGAGGCAGGCAGAGAGAGAGGAGGAAGCAGGCTCCCCGCTGAGCAGAGAGACTGATGAGGGGCACAATCCCAGGACCCTGAGATCATGACCCGAGCCGAAGGCAGAGGCTTTAACCCACTGAGCCACCCAGGCGCCCTGGAACAGATGTATTTAAAAAGCCAGTATTACAAAGGAAGGTGTTGTGAGGCTGATGCCAGTCTGGGTTTTTACTCATTGGAAACAGACGGCTCACACTTGAAGCAGGTTATCTCTGAGAAGTGCTTGCAGGTAGCTGCCCAGACCCCATTCTCTTGTGTGTAAGAAACAAAACCACAAAAAACCCTGAGTTTAAAAGATGCAGAAGACAAGCATTCCAAATGTCAGCTCATTAAAGAGGACGTTTTTATACGTTGGGGTGTCGTAACAACTATTTTTCATATATATCGGAGCATGAATATAAAAGTTGTAGATTTATTTGACAACAACTGATGTCAGTGGGAGCTTCAAGTCTCGATGAGCAGAAGTGGACGTTTGTTTCCCAGCTACTAGTATGTTAAGGCCAAAGGGTAGGTCATGATGATTTCGAATACAGCTTTTGGGAATGAGCAGTTCAAAAATAAGCTCTTTTCACTTGAAATATGAGGCAGGCAAACACAGTAGTTAGGAGCATCCCCTCCGAGCCAGATGGCCTGGGTTCAGGTCCCAGCCGGCCACTCTCCCAGCTCAGGCCCCTGGGCCGCTCCCTCCACCTTTACGGCTTCATTTCCTCCCCTGGAAAATGGGCATCCCAGGGCCCATCTCATCAGGAGGGATGCGAGGAGGGGACATGGGTTAATGTTTATAAAGCACACGGGCCCGTGCTGGGTACACCGTGTTCCAAGTGAGTGCTCATGCTGAAACGCTAAGTGTCAGCATTTCAGAGTGGGCTTGGAACTCTGGGTGCCTGTTTCTGGGAAAGCAGGCTCGTGTGGGGGGTGTGGCGGGCCCCAGGACCAGGGGACCAGCTACCTCGACCGGGCATTTACAATACCCTGGCACAGAGCGTTGGTGGGCAAAGGTATTTGGAAACCGAATTCTTCACAAGAGGCAATTTATGACCACCCCCCCCCCAGCATTTTCGGAGTCTTTAGAGCTATTTTAGTGGGAAGTTGGAGTTGGCTGGGAGTAGTAACTGGTAACCTACCAGAATTCAGCAACAGGCCAGTTTGGATGAGGCTGTCATGGGCCCTTTGGGTTGGGGAGGCGTCCCCTGCTCGGGCTGCCATAGCCAAGTACTTGGGACTCGGGGGCTGCAGCAGCAGACCTTCCTGTCCTTCCAGTTCTGGATGGTTTCCCCCGAGGCCTCTCTTCCAGGATCTTCACACCATCATTGTTCTGTGTGTGTCCAGATTCCTCCTTAAAAGGACAGCAAAATACTGGATCAGGGTCTGTCCCAACAACCTCATTTTAACAAAATCCTTTCCTCTTTCCTCTCTCTTTCTTTCTCTTCCCTCCCTTCCTTCCTCCCTTCAAGATTTTATTTATTTATTTGACATAGAGAAACACAGCGAGAGAGGGAACATAAGCAGGGGGAATGGGAGAGGGAGAAGCAGGCTTCCCGCTAAGCAGGGACCTCCCCCCACCCCCACCGAGCCACCCAGGCCTCCTCTTCATAATCCTTTCTAAAGGACTTGCTCCAGGGGCACCTGGGTGGCTTCATGGGATCTGGCTCAGGTCATAATCTCAGGGTCCTGGGATCAAGCCCAGCATTGGCTCTCTGCTCAGCAGGGAGCCTGCTTCCCCCTCTCTCTCTGCCTGCCTCTGCCTACTTGTGATCGCTCTCTGTCAAATAAATAAAATCTTTATACATACATAAATACATACATACATACGGGGTTTGCTCCAAACAGAGTGAAATTTTGAGGTCCAGAGGTCCTGGAGGTTGAGTCTTCTCAGGTGGGGCCACCACTGCGCCCACCACAAAGGGGATGTGAGTTGGGGGAGGGAAAGGAAGACCGTCCCTTCCGCCTGCAGTGCGTTCTTATGGATGCTGGGTGGGACACGGTGGGATGGGGCCAGTGGGGTGCCTCCTGGGTGGTCCCCAGCCTTCTTCTTTCGAGAGGAATGGGAGAAGAGGAGATTGCCGACCAGGGAGCTCTGTGGCCCGAGGGAGCTCTGTGGCCGGAGGGAGCTCTGTGGCCCAAGGGAGCTCGGTGGCATTGTGCTCAAGGGCGAGCCAAGTCCCCTGTAACTTTACAGCACAAGGCACTCAGGGAGGGGGCCTTGGAGACCAGGATGAAGGGCTTGCTGGAAACTGATTTCATGCGGGTGCCAGGGCCTTCTGGGACTTTCCTTTGCCCTGGGCTGCCAGTTCACTGGCAGATTGAGTCGAGTTCCCACTCAGTGCTCAGCAGACAGACGGACAGATGGATGGTAACGGGCCGCCCTTACGGAGCACTACCGTGTGTGAGGCACAACTACAGTCTCTGATTTCCTCCTTCCCTAAGACCGAGCTAGTGGTTTATTACCGTCATGTTAGCGATGAGGAAACTGAGCACAGAGGCTTTAGGTGCCATCGCAAGGTCACACAGCAAATGAATGGTGGCGTGGGGTCAGGGAAAGGACTCGGACCCTCAGGAGCAAATGAGCCATCTGGGAGGGGGGTGAGCGCAAATGCATCAGGCAGAGGCTGAGTCTGGTGGTGCGCCTGCCTGCCGTCATGTCTGAAGTTCACACCTCCCCCTCCGCCGGGGACCTTTGCGGGGGTCTGTTCTCAGATAGGTCCCTGCACTCTGGGGAAGACTGTGTCCTGGCTTTCAGATTTGGGGGTATAGGCAGGGTGTGTGGCCCCCCAGCCCAGGAGAACCTCACACTGGAGGGGTCTGGAGCCGCTCCTGCCCAGAAGGCTTGAACCTCAGCTTGCTCTCAAGGAAAATGCCTTCCGGGTCAGCGTGGGGAGGGGCGGGAAGGCTGGGAGTGAAGGTACCAAGAGGAAGCCCGCTCCTAGCCAGGCTCCACCTGCCAGAGAGCCCTGGGGTCGGGTAGGTGCTGCTGGTGCTGGGCTGGTGAGCCAGTGCTGTCTCCCCCTGAGGAAGTAGATTAGGAATCGAGGAGGCCAGATAAAGCAGGGGCGCACGGAGGGTGGGGTCCACATCTGAAATGGGTTGGAACACTTCCTTCTGTGCTGGCGGGGTGTTCCAGCCCATCCTGTCCAGATATGGACAGTAACAGCAAGGAATAAACAAGTTAATACATAGAAAACATTGAGGACAGTGCCCTCCAGAGAGAAGAGGCTTACTAATTGTACATAGACGAGTTACAGACGGGAACCTGTGCCCATCGGCCTGTGCTAAACAGATGTGCCCTGTGAGGTCGTAAGCTCCCAGTCTCTGTAGGCAATCAAGCTCCATTGTCCGGCTTGGTCTTCCAGACCTGGAGCATCCAGGAATCTCCCCGGCTACTCTTCAGAGCTTGCCGCCACCCATTAATTAGGCATGTTCTTATGTTAAGCTTCTGTCTCTAATGCCAGGCCCATGGTAGGTATTCGGTAAATGCTGCTTGAATGGATGAGGCTAACTGTCCCAATTTACAGATGAGATGGAGGCTCAGAGATTTTAAGGGAAAGACAATGTCTCAGCCCACAGTGGAGGATTTAGGTTACCATCGCAGGGTGGTCTTACCAGGAGGCACTCTTAGAATTTCCAAGAGAGCCTGGCTTCTCCTCTTCTACCATTTCTTCCCTCTGCTTCCTGCCTTTTGCTCTGTTCTTCCTTGTGGACACTCCACAAGGAGCTCAGCTGTTGCATTTCTGCCCCAGCTGACCTGCCCCATTCTGGACCCAGACTTCCAGGCTCTGCGCGTGACAGGTGTGTGATATGTCACTCCCTCGGAATCTCAGTTTCCTGGTCTGTAAAAAGGGCAGAGCGTTTCTGGTGTTAACGGTCAGTCCTGTGTCCTGGGACGCCCTCGGTCCTGGGAAAAGCAGGACAGTTGGTTACCCTAAAAAGGAGGGGAATACAAACCAACCACCTTGAGAACTTGTGGCCAGAATCGGAGGACACCTGTGAAAAGCCATCAGCTCCAGACCCATCACAGGGCCCACAACTGGGAAGTGGAAGTTGCAGTTACTGACCCTTCTTACCGAGTGAGCCGGAGTCTGACTTCCAACACTAACACCCCTTGCTGGCTGTGTGCCCAGGTGCATCTCCCTTGGCATCCGTTTGTTTCCCCAGGTTTCAAAAGGGTTAAGTCATCATGCAGGCCCAGAGCAGCACGGGGAGGGCGAGGTGAAATATTGCAGGTAGAGTGTGTCATTCAGACTGAGCACTTGCCCTCTGGACAGGTGTGCCCGTGGTTAGTAACGGGGTCATTAAGGTGTGGGGAGAGCTGCCCCACGTTAACCAGGTGCTGCACACCACCGGGGCCCAAAGCAGCCAGTGGGCCTCTTACCTGGTCCTGAGCCTTGGTTCTTTTTCTATAACCTCCAGCAGTCGGAAGATTTTAAAAATAAAAACGAGCCCCGCTTCTTCTGAGCGTGTGATGAGAAGAGTGTCCGCGAGGGGGCGCCAGAACGCCGGCCACGGCAGCGGACTCCGCCGCCTCCCTCCCCACCTCCCTCCCCGCGGCGGCCTGGGGCTGCCGCCGTGCGGGTGGCTTCCCAGGGGCTTCCCGGCCAAACCCTGGGAATCTGGAAATTCCCTGGCTCAGACTCAGCCTGGAGAATCCTGTAGGCTCTGGATACTCACCCCTCGCTTGGGTTAGACAGAGGCCTTGCGGATACCAGACCCTGGGGGGCACCTGCATCACAGACTGATCACAGATGGAAAACAGGCACTGCGTGCGGGGTTATCACCAACAATGGGGAGATCCTGGATCCAAACTCGGGGACAACCGACCCGCACATCTTTGCCAACAGCCTCTGAGAACCGCAGAATCTTAGTGCTAGAAGGATCTTACAAACTTAAGAGGCTTAAAAGGCTGGAGTCAAATTTTGGTTTGTCAAGTATTTTATCTATTTTAATAATATATTTATTATTATTATTAATTATTATTTGCACATAGGTTGAGAAAAGGATCAGTTCCCCCTTCCCCTCCTGGGAGGCAACCACAGATTCTGGTTTCCCCCAGATTGAGACTCATCAAATATTAGAATTTTTGAGAATTCTGGGAGACCCAGCTGCTTCTAGCTCCCCGCCCTCAGGCTCCTGCTGGTGTCACTGTTGCAGGCTACCTGAGTTTGCGGGTCTTTCTTGGCTCGTGGGGTCTCCCACCTTCAAGCCCACCTGTCTCTGCACTGGGGTTTGGTGGCACTTAAGAGGGTGTCCCTTTCAGTGCAGGGGGCGGGGCTGGTGTTGCCTCTGGGCACGCCCTCCTTTGGGGGCCCTTGTCCTGGAAAGGGGAGAGTGGAAGTGCCCACTGGTGGGGTGGGCGTTGGGTGGTGGCTGGTGTGTCCACCAAGGGTGAAGGCCTCCCCTCTCTCCACCTGGGAGGGCAAGGGCCCCGAGCCCTGGGTTTGAGGGCCAGCCTTCCTCAGCCCGAGATCTCCTTTTTCAGAAGCCTTTCCTGCTCCCTGAGGCCGGGTCGAGGGGTCCTCTGAGCACCCCTCTCCCCTGGGGGAGCTCTGATCTCGCTGGATTGCACTCTTGTTCTGTTCACCTGTTTCCCCACGAGAAGGTACGCTCTGCAAGGACAAGTTTCTGCCGAATTTCCCATTTCTTTCTCAGTGCTCAGCCCAGAGCACTCAGTAAATGACTCACTGAAACCCCACATTTCCCCCCCAACACCCACAGTTCCTCCTCCTCCTGGGCCCACCAAAGCCAACACATCTCTGCCCCTAGAGTTGGCCATGTGACATGCACTGGCCAGTGACACAGGAGCCCAGGTGACACGGGTCAGTTGTGGGTGAGAACCTTACATGGCTGTCACCTGATTCTTTTTTTTTTTTTTTAATCATTTTTTTTTAAATATTTTATTTATTTGTCAGAGAGAGAGAGGGAGAGAGAGCAAGCACAGGCAGACAGAATGGCAGGCAGAGACAGAGGGAGAAGCAGGCTCCCCGCTGAACAAGGAGCCCGATGTGGGACTCGATCCCAGGACGCTGGGATCATGACCTGAGCCGAAGGCAGCCGCTTAACCAACTGAGCCACCCAGGCGCCCCCTGTCACCTGATTCTTAACAACAACTTTCAACCTCAGCAGTAGCTGGGGGTTCCTCTGTGGGGACACCCGGGAGCGGAACCCTGCACCCCCAAATTGTGTTACGTGAGTTCGAAAGAAACCTTTGCTGCGTTAAGGCCCCTGAGATTCAGAGGTTGTTTGTTACTCGGTCTCGTCTCTCCTATCCTGACTGTGGCAGATCAGGGAAATGGAGATGGTGGCAGAATTTCTGCTCTTTCTACCTCCCGGGCGGGTGTGACTATCAAGAGACGGAGGTTGATCAGGAACCGGTTATCGCCGCCCTCACACCCTCTCAGGCTTCACACCCCAAGATGTCGGCTGTCCTGGGTCAGCGCCTTCTGAAGGAACGCCATTCCCTGTCACCCGTGTCACGGAGACATTCACATACCTCAGCGTAGAGCTGGGAGGAGGTGGGAGGCATTAGAGTATGTGGAGTTCCTGGGCGAGTCCTTGGCACATGGTACGTGCTATGGACGTGTTTCTATTATCATTAGTGACTTTTTAAAAAATTCATTCAACTGCATTTCCCGGGCATCCACTGCATTTCCTAGACTCCAGGAAGATGGAGAACGAAGCTTGTTTCTTCCTGCTTTGGGGCAGAAAGGCCCAGAGAAGAATGTCCAGGCAGCAGGAAGGACCTTGTGTGAGGACACAGGAGGAGGGACACCATGGGGCCTGGTGTGGGGGCAGCCGGTGGCCTCGTGCCTCGAGGTGGAGTCAGGGGTGTGCCTGGGGTGGGGGCGCCAGCCATCAGTTACGTGAGCCCCCAGCCTGCGAGCCAGACGCAGCTTTGACAGCCCTGTTCACAGCCCCCTACAAGGAACCTGTTCCTCCACAGCAGAGATGGGGTGCGGAGGTGGAGGGGGTCCCCCGAGAGCAGCGGATCCACGTCTGGATGCATCTTTCTTCACCTTCCTTGGGGAGGAAGACAAGAGGCCAGCCCCTAGTGCCAGCACCTGGTGGGGTGAATGGCTTGTGGCCACTGTCTAGTCCCTGGCTCCCACCATCTGCTAGCCTCAACCTCAAGCCCCGTCCGGCCTCCTAGGCTCTGATGGGGAGGGGCTGGGGGTTGGGGGCCGGCTGGCCGCAGGAGCAGAGACGGCCGGTCAGGAGGGAGACCAGGGAATCAAGTGCTGGATGGAGGGAGAGAGGGGAGAGGGTAACACTCCCATCTCCATCCTCTCCCCCTTGGGGGGGAGGGGCTGACCTTGCTAGAGAAGGGGCAATGGCCAAGGACGGCTTCATTGCCGCCTCTCCATCTGCAGGACCAGGCCTGGGTATGTTGGGTGCAAAGGAGCTGGGGACAGTCGCCCCCTCTTCTCAGAGCCTGGGGGTGGGAGCCAGTGTCGGGCGGCCCCTCAGAGGACACAAATGACCCCACCTCCGAGTGTGGGCTGGTTTCGAGACTTGGGTCTAGTCACTAGACTACAGCAGTAGTGATGGGACGTCCCTTCTGAGATTTGTCCTCTGATCTGGGAGCTCCCTCTCTCTGCTCCCTTTGGCTTGCTCGAAAGCCAGCTGCCGTGTTGTGAGCTGCTGGCCTCTGGCCCACAGCCAGGCAGGACCTGCAGCCGACCAACCGTCATGACCATGAGCTTGGGAGGGGAAATCCACCCCCCCGCCGCCCCGAGGTGAGGCTTTAGATCAGACCACAGCTCTGGCCGACTCCCCACCGGCAACCTCACGACAGAGCCTGAGCCAGAGCCGGCTTGGAACTGAGATCGTGGATGTCTGTTGTTTGAAGCCACTGAGTTTTGGGGAAGTGTGCTCTCCAGCCACAGAAAAAAAAAATTTTTTTAAAAAAGATTCTTTTTATTTATTTGACAGAGACACAGGGAGAGAGGGAACACAAGCAGGGGAAGTGGGAGAGGGAGAAGCAAGTTTCCTGCCAAGCAGGGAGCCTGATGCGGGGCTCCATCCTAGGACCCTGGAATCGTGACCTGAGCTGAAGGCAGACGCTTAACGACTGAGGGCCCCCCCCCCAGGCTCCCCCAGCCACAGACAACTTAATACAATCCACCACCACCACCTCCGGAACCCCCCACCCCAGATCCACGGAGAAAGTCCCAGGCTTACAACCTTGTCTTCCACATTCTGTTGCCTGAAGACCTGACCTGGGGGGAGGCATTTCACCCTCTCTGGGTTCCTTTTCCTCTTGGTTAAGCCACTTTCCGAGGTGCACAGGTCTTTCTCACTGTTCTCTAACCTTGACCTTCATACCTGCTCGGGGTTGTATTTGGGAAGGGTCTCCACGTCCCCCCAGTGACAGAACCGATGTAGGGCCTCCTGGCACGTTGTAGCATCGTCCAGGACGACGGCGAGGACAGTGAGGGTCAGACTGTCCGTGGCTGGTGTCTCACTGGCCACACCCGGCGTTGTAGCTCGCCTCCTACGCTGTGGAAGCTGGGGGACACAAGGACTCTGTTTCCAGACTCGCCTGCGGCTGGCGATCCGCGGGCCACGTCAGTCCCCCACGAGGAGCACTCTCGCAGGCGAGAATTTGGAACCGGGTGTTGTGGGAAGAGAGCCCGGGCACCGAGCGCCCATGTCACCGTGTGGATCGGGGTTCTGGAGCCAGTTGCTGAGCCGTGAACTCCCGATTCCCCAGCTTTCTGATGGGAGGCAGGAGCCGTGGCCCTGGGGCGGCCCAGTTTGGAAGTTGCTCCTGGACGCTCCGCTGCTTAGTACACTTTAAAAAAAAAATAAATGGGGCGCCTGGGTGGCTCAGTGGGTTAAGCCGCTGCCTTCGGCTCAGGTCATGATCTCAGGGTCCTGGGATCGAGTCCCGCATCGGGCTCTCTGCTCAGCAGGGAGCCTGCTTCCCTCTCTCTCTCTCTGCCTGCCTCTCCATCTACTTGTGATCTCTCTCTGTCAAATAAATAAATAAAATCTTTAAAAAAAAATAAATAGATCTTTATTTTTTTATTTTTTTTTAAAGATTTTATTTATTTATTTCACAGAGAGAGATCACAAGTAGGCAGAGAGGCAGGCAGAGAGAGAGGAGGAAGCAGGCTCCCTGCTGAGCAGAGAGCCCGATGCGGGACTCGATCCCAGGACCCTGAGATCATGACCTGAGATGAAGGCAGCGGCTTAACCCACTGAGCCACCCCGGCGCCCTAAATAGATCTTTTTATGTATTTATTAAGATTTAGAGTAGATTTTGTTGTCGGCCACTGAAGCCTGACTGATTCACCTTCTCCAGAGCATTTGGGACGAGTCCCAGGAGGTCACCTCTTGGCATCCTCCTCCCAAGGGGGCCAGACGTTAGCCCCAGGGGAGGGTGCCGCTGGGCTCTGCTGTGTCCGTCCTTGTTTTAAGCCCCTGGCAGTTGCCAGAGAGGTGGTGAGTGGGTAACATGACGGGGTCTGACATTACCTGTCACGGGGAAGCGCTGTTCGCGAACCCCACAGGAGACAGAGGGCAGGGGTCATTACAGGAGTCCCAGAGTCCCTGCTCACGGGTGATCGCGTCCTCCAGCCCTGCACCACGGAGGACGCAGAACGACCCCGTCCTCTCCTGCCCGTGCTTTAGGTGGGGAGGGGGAGATGGAGGCTGCGAAGGGATGAGGTGGTTAGGAGGCTGGGAGACCTCCCAGGGGAGATGGGGGTTCAGATTCAGGCCCCCCGATTCCCATCCACTGTGGGACCTGAAGTCCGCAGACTGGGGCCGTGACTCTGGCTGGTCCTCTGCCTCGGCCACAGGGCTCTTGTGGGCAGAGTGACTACGGTCAATGGCCACGGGAGGCCTTCGTGGGATGGGTGTTGGGAAAGTGCCTACCCTCGGGCCTGGCCCCAGGAGGCACCTCCTGGTGACCTGGTGACAGGTGACAGGCCAGAGAGCTTGCTTCCTGTTGCCGTGGTGACAGACTCCTGCGGAGTTGGGCTTCCATTAGAAGGTGGTCCACGCAGCAGCGGCTGTATTCCAGCCCCCGTTCCCTGAGCCTGTCCCCTGGCACCGGGCCGGAGGGGCAGGCCGAGGGCGACGGGGAGCCCACCAGGCCTCTCCACCTCAGCCCTTCCTGCTCCCTCTGCCATCCGCCGGCCTCCCTGCCCGGACTCGGCCTCTCTGGCTGGAAGCCTGAGGTCTGGGTTCCAGTTCGGCCTCGACTTCCTCCTGGAGAGTGAGGAGGGGCTTGTGTTTTGGCTCAGCTTCCCAAAACGTGGGTCAGATGTTGGCTGGGCCCCCTGCCCTTGCAAATCCCAATACCAGCTCCTTCAGCCTCGGCTCTGGAAGGGCCCGGTGGTCCTCCAGCCTCGGGCTCCTGCTGCTCCTCCCTCCCACGTGGGTCCTCTGCCCCGTGTGACACCAGCTCGGGTGTGGAATCCAGCCCCTTCCTCGGTTTCCACAAAACCCCTGTCTCCTATGGGGGCAGTGGAATGCATGGAATGGGGGAGGGCAGGCGTGGGGCAGGGTTTACACGGACCCCGAACCCAGAGCTTCCCGTTCCCTCTGGAAGCGCCTGGCCTTCCACCCTGTCCCAGGAAAGGCTTGCTTTCCCCCATGCCTGCGGGATCCCCTTCTCTCCTTCACGCAGAGCCAGTCCTGACTGTGGCCCCCGACCCCTCTCCTGTCCCCCTCCCAGCCCAGGGACACAGAAGCACAGGCCTGTCCAGGTCCCATCACCGTACTCCCCCTTCCTGCAATCTTCACAAACAAAAGAGGAGTTCTGGGGAACTGCCTGAGGATTGTGGGGTGCAGGGAAGACTCTGGTCTCTGGGACCTAGCCATCTAAGCTCTGCCCGCTGGAGAGGGTCCTTCTGCAAGCACCGAGGCATATCCCACAGCCAGAGGGGAAGGACCCCAAGACTCAGCACTGGGCCAGGTGTCACTGGGATCATCTCCTTTTGAGGATGTATAGAGTTGTCAGCTTGGATCCGCTGGAAGTTTCCTGAAAGCTGCTACAGCCCCCAGCCCCCAGACAGGAGATTGCTGAGGGCAACGGTTCTGAGGGATTGTGTCCCCTGACACCAGTTCATGCAGGTCAACCCCTGGAGGATGCTGGGCTATCCTGCCCCCTCCCATGAAGTCTCTGTGGCTGGGCTTTGACCAGGGCCATATGCCTAGGAAATGGGGGAGCCCAGGAAGCACACTGGTTTCCTGTCCTGAGGGACTTGCATGGGTCACGTGACCCTGACTGACTAATCAGAAAGCCCCATCCCTTAGTAGAGAGATTGGCTCATGGTGGCCACATGACTCAGGCAAAGCCAATCAGAGTCTTCCCTGAGATTTGATACATGGACACCAAAGACAGTGGGTCCCTTGCCTTCTACTGGCATGTAGGATGGCATGAATGGGGCCATTGCCACGCCCCATGGAGACAGAGCCTACGAGAAAAGAAACCAACACACTGAGGGAATAAGAACTTCTGAAAGATGAGGTGATAAGACTTGAGGATGTTTGAGTTCCTGGATCCAGCTGGGCCTGAAGGCAGCCCCACTTCTGAATTTTCAGAATGTGAGCAAATAAATTCCCTTCTGCTGCTCTGGGTTGCTTTTGACAGTGTAATTGAAAGGATCGTGACTATCAGAAAGGGAGATAAAGAGGGAGCTTACAGGAAAGGCCATAGGTCAGAGGGTGTCCCAACTGGGACCACAGAGACCATTTAGTCCCTCCTCCCCAAATATTGTCTATTGTGAGATCATCTGGCAGACTGTTGAAGTACATGCTGGTTCACTAGGCTGGGGATCCAGGAACCTCCAATTCCAGAAGCTTCCCAGGGAATTCTGGTATCAGCCAGGTGGGAAACTGTTGACCTTGTGCTATACCCTCACTCTGTCATTAGGGAAACTGAGGCCAGAGGGAGAAGCACACAGCAAGTTGTGGTAACTCCCCATTTGTTCTTTCTCCCTTTCCTGTCTTCCTGTTCCTGGCTCCAGGAGTGAAGGCAAGGAAGGGGAAGGTTTAAGACCCTCCGCAGAGGGACCCAGGCTCAGACCATTGTCCTGCTCCCCCACCTCTCAATCAGAAGCTGAGCAAGTGTACAGAAATGACCGTGCTGTTGGTCCTGGAACTGTTGCTTGCCTGACGCCCAGCCATTTGTCCATCTGTCCATCCATCTATCCATTCACCAAGTACTAGGCACTCTGTGTGCCCAGGACAAACCAGTCAATGTAGCCTCCATAGGTTATGGCTTTCCTCCATATCCTCCCCCCTTCCCCTTCTCCCTCCCCTCCTTCCTTCCCCTCTTTCCTCTCTCTTCCCTCCTCCTCCCTCCCTTAGTCCTACCTTCCTTGATTCTCCACTCCCTCCCCATTTAGGGAGGAAGCATGGATCCTGCCCTCAGCGACCTTATGGTCCAGTTGGAGGCACAAAACCAGGCCCCAAAAACCTAACTCAAGAACCATCGTTCAAGGGGCACCTGAGTGGCTCAGATGGTTAACGCTCTGCTTTTGGCTCAGGTCATGATCCCAGGGTCCTGGGATTGAGCCCCATGTCGGGCTCTCTGCTTGGCAGGGAGTCTAATTCTCCCTCTCCCTCTGCCTCTCCCTCTGCTTATGCTCTCTCTCTGTCTCTGTCTCCAGTGGGAAAACAAAACAAAACAAAACAAACAAAAAACTTAAAAAAAAAAAAAAAGAACCATTGTTTGGAATTATCCGAAAGAGAAGTATAGACTTTTCAATACAAACAACTGCCCTTGAACTTGATCTTGTCCCAGGTGGCAGCAACAGGACTCCTGCTTCCAGAGGCTCCGAGGAAGGCAAGAGCTGCCCTGGAGGGAGGGATGGCCCCAGCACGAAGCAGGGGCCCAGTGAGCACCTACAAAGGACCCTGGATCTGAGCGAGCTCTGCCCTGGAATGTGCTGGGGAAAGGGCTGGGGAAAGGGCTGCACTTGCCGGAGGGCCTGGGACCTTCACTGTGGGAGGGGTGGGGGGTACTGAGCTGTTGGGTCAGGGGGCAGGAAAGCTCAGAGGACAGACCCCTGCCTTCAGAGAGTCAGAGGTGTACATGGGTGAGGGGCTAGATGTGTGCTGGTGGCCCTGGGGGCAGGGCTGGCCCCGGGCAAGGGGGTTGGGAGAGGAGGGAGGAGGCCCGGCAGCCCTGAGCCCTCGGTTTGGGAGCCTGGACGGCACTGATGGGTGACGCCCGCTGCGTCACAGCCCCCCCCCCCCCCCCCCGCCGTGCCAAGTGAGCTCCGAGCATATCTGCTCATTGCCCATAACAACCGTGCCAAGTAGGTGATGCCACGGCCCTCAGATTCCAGACGGGGACATGGAGGTAGGCAGAGGGTAAGTCACGTGCGAGGAAGTGGAGGGAGTGAGATGTGAACTCAGGCGGTGGGGTCCCTGGCGGTAGGGCCCCGTGAGCAGAGGTAAAGAGGGTTGGAAGGGAGCAGGGCAGGGGCTGGGTAAGGCAGCTCCTGAGGCCACCACAGCTGTAGAGGCTCTTCAGGGAGGGCTCTCAGGAAGAGGTGTCCTGGAACCGGCTCACTGGAGAGGAGGAGCAAGCGTGTGGAGGCGGGCAGGGGGCCCCTGGGCGTGGCCAGGACTGTCCAAAGCAGACCCAGAGCCACACACCAGGCCCTTTGCTGGTGTCCGGAGGCCCCGTGTGGTTGGCCGGCCAGCGGATCACAAGGCATCTTGACTAGCTAGTATTGCCCCATGTCCTTCTGGCCTCCCCACCGCTGCCCAGTCCCTCAGCAATCTGATCCAACCTCAGCCTGACCAAGCTGCTCCCTGTGCAGGAGCCCCCATGGCTCCCCACTGCCTGAGCACGAAGTCCCGGCTCTACCCCTTCCCGGACGTGTCAAGGCCTCTCCAGCACCCCCACCCCCGTTAGTGGACCTTTCCCTTCTGGGCCCGCAGCCACCAGCCCAGCGATGGCCAGAGGGGGTGCCCTGTCCATCCAGACGACAGCGTCCTTGCTGCTCCCCTGTTGGACGGGGAGCTCAAGTGCAACCACTGCTCTCTCCTGGGGGACCATGTCCCTCGTCCCTCGAGCTCAGCGCAGGCTCTCTGGGAGAGCACCAGGCCACAGACAGGGAGGTGGGGGATCCAGCACACTGGGGCTTGAATCCCAGATCTGCTGGCAGAAGGCCCGTGGTGAAGGATCCGTGGGAGGTCACATCAGTGGCCCGCTCATTGCTGGAGGCTCAGGGGATGTTGGCTGGAGACAGGAGGGAGACAGAGAGAGAGGGGGAGGGGGGAGACAGAAGGAGAGGGAGGGACAGAGAGAAAAGTAGAGGGAAGGAGAGAGAAGGAGGGGGAGGGAGAGAGGGGAGGGGAAGGTGGGGAAGAAGAGGGAGGGAGGAGGAGGGGTGGGAGGGAAAGGGAGAGGGGAGAGAGGGGAAGGAGAGGGAGAGGGAAAGAGCGAAGGGGAGAAGGTTGGGGAGGGCGCCGTGGGTGAGAGGCGGAAGGAGGCGTGAGGCCGGGAGAGGAGGCCGCCAGGTGAAGCGGGGAGGAGGGGAGAGCAGAGGGCATCAGCCAGGGTCTGTCTGGCTCAAGTGAGAAGGGTTCTGTCACGAGGAGCCACCTGCCAGCCAGCCGTTCTCAAAATAGCTGTCCCTGCTGGGGCCACGCGGGTGGAGGGCGGGGCGCAGGGCACGTGGCTTCTGCGATCTCCAGGCTGACAAGAAGCCTCTGCGTCCTGTGCGTTGAGGGGCTGCGGCTGGGCCTCAGAGGTCCGTCCTGCGGGTCTGTGTGTGTGTGGTGGCCTGGGTCGGAGCCGGAGGCTGTGCTGGCGTCGGGCAGGGAATGGCCAGACTGATAATGATACTCATTAAAGTGGTCCTCATCCTCATCATAAAAAATGAGGCAGACACGGCGAAGTTGCCCACCCATGCTGGTCCCTCTTCTTCCTCTTGCAAGGACCCAAGGGTGCTGGGGGCGGACCAGGGGACGCACCCACCTCCCAGACTCTCTTGCAGCTAGACCCACCAGGGCACCCACCTCTGGCCACAGAGACACAAGGCGAGTTCGAAAGGAGGGCCCTGAGGAGACTGTCGTGTTCTCCCTTCTTGGGGCGTCTCTGTGCTAACTCCTTCTCTCCCGCTGCACACAGACCCGCCCCAGCAGGCCAGGACTCTCTCTCCGGCTGCACACCAGGCCGAGAAGCCCAGGCCCGGGGTGGCCAGACCGCTGCAAGGACACGGACACTTGCCCGGCACGTTCGGAGTTTGCGTCCCAGCTGTGCCATTGCCCGGCTGCATGACCTTCTTCGGCCTCAGTTGTCTCAGCTGTGAAATGGGAAGGAGAGAGCGTGATCAGGGCCGAGACCCTGCTGTGTCTCACAGGCCTGGGCCACCAGAGGACAAGGGAATACCGATGTTGATGCATTTCACCACAAGCTGGATGTGTTTTGTGCATTTGGTCCCGTCTAGGTTGGCAGGTAATTTTTTTTCTTTTTTTAAAAAGATTTATTTATTTGAGAGAGACAGAGAGATCAGGGACAGCATCGGGGCAGAGGGAGAGGGAGAATCTTAAGTTGTCTTCTGCTGAGCGCAGACCCCTCCGCGGGGCTCCATCTCACACCCCTGAGATCGTGACCTGAGCTGAAACCAGGAGTCCGCTGCTCAAACCGCTGCGTCACCCAGGGGCCCCCAGTCCGGCAGATTCTTGTAACAGATTCCTGCTACTTGGAAAATTGGAGCGACCCCACTGCAGGTGGTTCTTCTTCGCCTGGTGTGGCCACTCTCTGATCCGGGCCCGTCCGGGCCCGTCTTCATCTCCTGGGGACCCGGCCCAGCGCCTGGCACAGAGCAGCCATTCCCCGGGGTTCCTGCCGAGGCACGGAAACAGGTAAGACCAAGGACAACTGGCCTCCCTGTTGCACGAGGCCCATGTGTTCGCCTTCGGGGGGTGGATCGGGATTTAACAGGGAGCAGCGTCTTGGAGCAGAAGGAGTCCTGGCTGCTGCAGGAGAGGAGGTGGGCCGTGGAAGCACGTTCTTGGTTGGAACATTCTAGACCCTGGAAGCCAGGTGTCCCGTGTGGGGCTGGAGGAGAGCCCTCCCTCCTGACCCTCATTCTGTCTCACCCACCAGCCATGTGTGAAACCTTGTCCCTCCCTCCCATCGCTGTACCCGCAACATCTAGAACCCCCCGGTACAGGAGTGTGTGCAGAAGAGGGTCTGAGGCAGGAGTGGCTGCTGGTCTGAGGGAGGAGGAAGAAGTCAGGAGCCAGAGGCTTCTGTGGGCTCTGTCCACAGAATTTTCCAGACTGGCTTCTCCTCCAGTCCCAGTCTGAGCTGCTCCATGGAACGGCATGGCCTCAGTACCCCCCACTCACCCCCCCCCACTTCGTTGAGCATCACCGGGGGCCACATTCTTTCTGAGAGCCTTGCCACATCTGAGGTTCCTTCTAAGGATTCTGGCTCCCTCCATGGAGAGAGACAACTCCGTGGGGGCCCGGATCCCCCCACCCCCGGCGAGTCCCCAGGCCCCTGCGTGGGCAGACCCCAGTCCCTTGTGATGTCAGCCCGGTCCTTGCCTCCAATGCCTGGACACGACCCCTGCATCCCTCGGCGCGCAGAGCAAATGGGGCGGCCTTCAGCCCGGGGTCCCATCCAGGTCTGTCCTTCCAGGTGTGTGTGTGCAGGGAACTCAGCCAGGCTGCCGCGGGGATTAGACTGGAGACATGTGGGAAAGTGCTCGGTAAACTGTAAAGAGTAAGCAGATGGGAGGGTTCCCTTCCACACCTCCTCCCACCAGCTGGGGGGTTCCACCCCGAGGAGTACTGGGGGCCTGCACAGAGACTCCCTCCTCCTGGCTCTGCTCTGCGGGCCCCTTCCCGATGCCTGAACTTTGGTCACTAGGAGCTCTCGCTCTGCTTCGTCTCTAACCCCAGTGGAAGGGTCCACACATGGGTCACTGACTCTGGGATGAAGCTTCCACCTCGTCCTCCTGGGGTGGGGCGAGGAAGGGAGAGGGAGCGGAGAAAGTCCGGAGTCTGGTGAAGCCCCCCTCTCCGTGTTCACAGGTCCTGCCTCCCTCCAGTCCCCGTGAAAAGGGTCCCAATATGCAATCCGAGGCTTGACCCAGGGGCTTGAATCAAAGGGTACAAAGCAGAAACACTTGCCCTGGAATCCGCCAGTGGAGGGTCATCCCCTCCTCCAACAGCTGCTGGGGTGAACTTCTCTGCCCGCCTCCCCATGCCACCGGTGTCTCCGGACCCCCGATGTTGCTCTGAAATGTGAGACTAGAACGCAAGGGTGTGGGGAAGGGGGTCGGCGGGAGGACCCCAGGGCTGGGCTGCCTCCATGGGCAGCCGCTGCTCACTCGCCGTATGACCTGGGAAGATGAGGACCCTCTCCGTGCCTCGATTTATTCTCCTCGAAAACGGGGATGATCACAGCGCCCAGCCCATAGGGCGGTTTGAGGATTTAACGAAGTGGGGCGTAGGGAGAGCCTGGCCTGCAGGACGGGCTGAATCGGTCTCAGGTTTGCGGTTACTCATCCCAAGTCTGTTGGCTTCAGGACACCGGCATCTCCTTCTGGACCTCACTGGATCTCCTGCAAACCGCACCCCCCTGCCCCCGCCACGGAGTCTGTTTCCTCCTGCAGCAATCAGCCATCTTCCTCACCCACATGTGATTCCCCTCCCCTGATTCCGACCCTTTAAGACCCTGTAACCACTCACTCCCTGGCTTGATGCACACATTCGATGTTCTCCCGCCCTCTGACCCCACCCCGTATTGGGTACTGACACTAGAGCAGACTGGGAGGGCCCGGCCTCACAGAGCCTGTGGGTGAGCGTGGGCTGAGACCACAGCGACTACACAGGGACATAGGTGAGGGCGTGTTAAGTTGCGCAGACCAGTCATCGGTTGTCCCCGTTTCGCCACCTAACAAGCCCAAACGCGGGGCTTCCGCAACAGTCCTTCGTGCTCGCTCACAAGTCTGCAGATCAGCTGGGGATCCGTGGGTCTGGCTGGGCAGCCCAACAGGCCGTTCGTCCTTGGCCTTCCGGGGACGTGTGTGTCCCAGGGGGATGGCAGGGGGTAGCATGCAGAGAGAACGCTGTCGTGCTTCTGGAGGATCAGAGCTGGGACGCTCCCACTTCTGCCCACATCCCATTGGCCGAGCCTGTCTCATGGTCAAGTCCACCGTCCGTGTGCTGGGAAAATATGCCCTGCCTCTAGGGGGACATCCTGCAAAGCCACAGATGGAAGGTGTGCGTGCAGGGGGCAGGGGGACAACTGGGAGCATCAAAGCTGGGAAACACGGATGCTGATGAGGCTCATCCCCGAGCGTCTGTTCCTGAGGGTTGCTCAGGGTCAGCCTCCCTGCACAGCCCACGTTCATGCTTAGACCAGAACGAGGAGGAGAGCCAGGGAAGAGCTTTCTAGGCAGAGGAAATAAGTGTAAAAACTCAGAAGTGGAAACGAGTAGCTGTGTCGTTGGAACAGACAGGAGCTGGGTGAGGCCGGTGGGGCCATGTGTGTTCTCTGTCTCCATGCCCTGGTCAAGGCCCAGGCTCCCCTGCTTGTCCACCGAGGCCCCCATGCTCTGGTCCACACCGAGTGCCCCCCTCAGGCCCTCTGCCTGAGCTGCACCGGAATACAGCAGTCCTGTCCCCAACAGGTGCATCCTGTGATGCCATGTGGAGTTAAATACTAGGAAGGGAGGGGGCACCTGGAGGGGCTCAGACAGTTAAGCATCTGCCTTCGGCTCAGGTCATGATCTCGAGGTCCTGGGATCAAGTCCAGCATCGGGCTCCCTGCTCGGCGGGGACTGTGCTGCTCCCTCTCCTACTGCCCCTCTCCCTGCTTGTTCTCTCTTTCTCTCAAATAAATAAAATCTTAAAAAAAAAAAAAAATACCAGGAAGGAAGAGAAACCAGGGTGATGGGATAGAGACAGGCAGAAGGAATATTGATTTCTCTCTCTTTAAAGGCTTCATTTATTTATTTATTTGAGAGAGAGCGAGAGTGTGCGAGTGGGGGAGGGGCCCAGGGAGACCAGCCGACTCTGGGAGCAGAGCCTGAGGCGGGACTCACTCTCGAGCCCCTGAGATCAGAACCTGAGCCGAAATCAAAAGTTGGACGCTTAACCCCCTGAGCCCCCCAGACCCCCCAGGAATGTTGATTCTATAGTTCAGTATTTGGGGAGCCTCTTGCCAGTGGTGGCTTTGCTCTGCGGGCTTCTCCCGCTTGAGCGTCTGTCACTAAGGAGTTATCGCTGTGCCTTGTCTCTAACCCTGGCGTGATACGTTCTTATAAAAAAATAAAAAGCATGTAATTTATTATTTTAAAAATCTTGACTATGGGAAATTTCAAACATATAAAAAGATAGAGACAGTTGAGCAAGGAACCCCGAGGTGCCCACTCGCCGGCATGGCTGTCTTATCTCATTTGTCAGCGCCCGCTTGCTTCACAGCTAATGATTTTAAGTAGAGGGGGTGCCTGTTTCGGAGATGGTCGGAGGAGCCCTCTCCGTGGAGGGGATGTTAAAGCAAAGTCCTGCACAGAGTGTGAGCACGTATCTGGGGAGGAATATTCTGGGTGGGTGGGGCAGGGACCAAGTTCCCGGGGAGAGGGAGGGAGAATGAAGAATTGGAGGGGGGGGTGGGGGGGGACGTGCAGCTGAAGGTCTGTGGCCAGGGGCTGCCCAGCTGCATATGGGGAGAGGAGAAGGGTCAGAAACCGAAGGGGCCCCGCGGCAGCCAGAGGAGCCCCGGACAGGGGCCCACAGGTCTGGTCTGGGGCTCAGATCTGCAGGTCCTCCCGTCATTGTGAGCCTTGGGTCCATCCCTAAAGGTTTCTGAACTTTGGTTTCCTCCTCTGGAAGCAGGGGGACATAACTCCCCACCTCCCGGGGTCATCTGTTCCTTCCCCCTTCCCCCCCTCTACGGTCCTCACACTTTGAAGGCGTGTCCAGTATTGACAATGCTAGTGACAGAGTAAGAAACGGAGCTGTCCTGTCCCAGCCGCCTGCCTGGTCTGCCAGCCGTTGTCCAACTCCACGTGGCCACCTCAGTGGGTCCCTAACCCCTGCTCCCCGTACTGCACCCTGACCCGTGGCCACGCCCAGGTCCTCGAGTAACAGTGTTGGAGGTTGAGGGCAGAGCAGAAATAATGGATGTCTATTGGTTCCCCTTTATCCCCCTCTCCAGGGGTGACTCTGCAGGAGACTGCTGGGTACAGACCCTAGCCCCCGGTGCGGGCGTTTGGGCGGAGGGTGGCAGCACAGAGGAGCTCTCTGATGTCAGGTGAGCTGCCTAACCTCGCTTAGCTCCGCGTTCTGCGTCAGCGAGCAGGATAATGGAATCCGCCTCCTAGGACAGTGTGAGGATTTTCTGAGGGGTTTTGGAAGGAACGCAGCCCACGGGTGAATTCTGGATCAACCTGCTCACTCTCGGGGTGACCTCACTCCACCTCTCTGAACCTCAGTTTCCTAATCTGCAAAACAGTGGGAAAGAAAACAGCCTCATGGGGTTGCTGGGATACGGGGAGACAGTGCCTAGAAGCACTGGCAGGGAGGCCTCCTGGATGTCACCTGCTTCCTTCTCCTTCCCTCCCCAGACTTTCTTCTCGGAGGGACCTCAGGGGAGGCAGCAGGTGAGGACCTTCCCAGCCTGGCCTGGCCCCTGTTTCTGCACCGTCCCCCCAGCTTCCCCTTGGGAGCGGTGCTTCTCCCACGGGAGGAGCAGCCTGGAGCCCGGAGCTGGGCCCATGACTGCTGCCCAAACTCTCCTCAGGGGCAGAGGACCTATCTCAGGGCATTATGGGAACTTAGGTTGTTTGCTGCTCCCAGCACCTTCCAAAGCTGGTTCAAGTCTGACGTTCTCCCGTATAAGTGAGGGGAGTCGGGGATCTGAAGGACCTCCATGTCTGTCTGACTCCAAAGCCGGTGCTCTCTGTTCCTGCTTTTCCACATGGCCTGAGTGCACGAGTATGCGTGTGTGTGTGTGTGTC
Organism: Neogale vison; assembly: GCF_020171115.1. Lineage (NCBI taxonomy): Eukaryota > Metazoa > Chordata > Mammalia > Carnivora > Mustelidae > Neogale > Neogale vison. The sequence continues at coordinate 12,150,474 of NC_058102.1, read as the reverse complement.
GGGGGGGGGGTTCTGCCCATCCCTCCATCCACCCAAGCCTGCAGGAAACAAAAGAGCCAGAAAACAGAACAGACGCTTGTGGGGTAGAGTGTGTGGGTGAGCGAGTGAATGAATGAATGACTTATGAACAGGTGAAGGAGGGAATGAATGAGTGCCTTTGTGGAGGTCCATTGTCCTCTTTTTCTGGAACCCCCTTCTCCACCACGTTCTACCCCAAACTTACCTCACCCCCAGCCCCGTTGCCCCGGACCCGTCCTCTGCCCATGAAGCAGCCATCTTGAACCCCCCCACACCCCCAAGACAGGCCCCCGCCCCCACCCGCAGCCCACCTGCCTCCTTGGGGTGCTTTAAGGGGGTTGCCTTGGCAACCGTAAGTTTCCAGTTGAAGCAAAAAGTTCCAACCACGGTTTGCTACGCTGGAGAATGACATGGGGAGGACCAGTGGAGAAGGTTGCCACGGCAACTGAATATTTAAGTCGAATTTCCTCGTGGGTCTCAGTGTGGGGAGATTACTCTCAGCAAGTCAGACCCGGCCCCCTCGCCAGGCAGCTCTGCCAACGCCAAGCCGAGTGCTTATGGGGAGGGAGGCGTCCCGGCCGGACTGAAGGGCCCATTGTTCCAGGCCCATCCATTGTCTCTGGGCTTCTGGGCCATGTGCTAAGCCCCCGGTGACCTCACGGAGGGCAGTCTCCCAGAGGACAGCTTTTGTGTCTTCATTCATCTCCATGTTGGGTTGTGCTTTTTGTCACCAAGTCACTTTGCACCCCCCTCCCCACGCTTCTGATATCCAGCCCATCCTTTGACCCCCCGTAGAAGCCTGGAGGGCTCCGGGCACTGGAGAAAGGGGCCTCCGACACCTGGCTTTTTCCAGAGTGGGATGGAAGGATGAGCCCTTGTCTCTAGGGACAAGGAACGAGCTTGAAGGGAATCTGACTGTTGGCTTCCTCGGGGTCTGTCTGAGCCCCCTCAGGGGTCCCCTTTCAGGGGCAGGGCCATCGGGGGTGCTGGCTGAGCGGGATCTGCCCTCTGCCCCTCCCTCCGGCCCCAGTCCCAGCTCAAACCCTGCCTCAGGACCTCGAGGACTCCCAACACGGTGAGCCCGGCACCTGTCTGACTCACGGGGGCACAGGTCACCCTGTTCCTGCCCCGCCACAGTCCCCTCGGCTACAGGTGGCTCAGCAACCCTGCTCCTCTCCCGGGTGCTCCCCCCCACGTCAGCTCAGTCCTCCACACCTTTGCACACTCAGAGCCTCTGCCCCGACCACGCCCACCTGGACCCCGCCACCCTCCTCCCTGAGTCCCGTGGAAATCAAGAAGGAAATTCCTGGGAGTAGAGGCCTGGATCTGACTTGGCTTCTTACTTGGTGCTTAGTCCTGTGTCTGTGTTCATGTCAAAGAGCCGCTCTCACCGCCCTGTGAGCCTAGGGTGCCGGCATGCGCAGCTCTGGTGCGAATAAGAGTTTTTAAACCGTGCTGCCACTTGTGGGATTCGTTCTCTCTGGGCAAATATTCATGCGTGATTTCTCCCCTCCTGTTCCTTTTCCTCCACTGCCTCTCTGCCTCCCTCTGCACCACCCTGGGGGCCTGGGGTGATCTCACCTCCCTCCAGGACAGGCCTTCTTACCACTCCTGAGGGTAAATATTTATACCAGGAGGGTGTCCTGGGGAATGTTGTTACCCTCCTCCTTTAAACAAGCAGGTATCACTGAAGAAAATAGGGTCTCCTGAGCCTTTCCTTTCTCCCCCACTCCTCTTCACCACCTCAGCCTAGAGCAGGGAATGGGGTTGCAGCAGTCAAGGGGTCTCTTCCATGGCCCGTGCAAGGCCCCTTCCCCATCTGCTCAGTCCTTGCAAGGACCTGAAGGCCTTGGTGTTCCGGCTCCTTCGGAGCTCAGAGAAGGTGAACATCTTGGCCAGAGAAATACAGCTAGCTAGTCATGGTAGAGATGGAACTTGAACTCGGGTCTGCCGGTTACACCTGAATGGATGTTCTTGCTTTGAAACAAGGTTGAGGCATATGACAGAGAGAGGTTGGACAGACAGCAGCTGCCCGCGGGACAGTGAGCCCCAGCAACCGTGCACAATTCATGAGCAGGTGTTGGGTGCCTAAGGAGACACCCATCAGAGGCTCTGGGTTCTTCTATCAGCGTGGGCCGTCTGCCTACCCCTCTCATATTCCGGAGGGGAGTGGTAGCTGCCCTCCCCTAATGGCGGCTCATTCCAGGGGTTCGGATGTGGGAGGGAGAAGACAATGTCAAGGTCGTGCCGGCAGGTCTGGGGAGCCAGGGCTGGGTGGTAACCCTTGAACCAGGATTCTGGTCTCCTCAGAGATGGTGTCCAGTGGCAGCCACAAGCCCTCTGCTGAGGGAAACCAAGGCAATGGTCGCAGGCGTCGGGGAAGGCCCTGGAGCTCTTGCTCTAAGCAAAGTGTGTCAAGCTTGCTGTTTCCATGTGACCCAAATCTGATTGTAGGTGCACCAGAGAAACTCGTTCCTTTGACCAATCCACATGAAAGTGGGGTTCAGGTACTCCTTGGGAGCACAGAGAATTGGAGTCAGGAGGCCAGTGTCCCATTGGGGATGTCCCTTGGGATGACCAATGTCCCTTGGGGATGAAATCAACCCTGATTGAGAACCCCTGGAGAAATCATGGCCATTTTTTCTTAATTTGAAGATCTAATTGGCTTTATTAAACGGTTCATGAATTGGGCAGCCTCCGGCTCCTGGAATAATCATAGTTATTGTGACTAATGAAAAGAATTTTTTTTTTTTTAAAGGGACGTGATGACGACAGCCCTACCCCCAGGATGCTGCTGACCCCTGTGTGTAGAGCCAGAGACCCTATTTGTAAGACGACTAGGAGCCCACAGAATGCAGACGGTGGTTGGAAAGTTTCATCTGGAGAAGATGAAACGTGGGAAGAGGGTTAGTATCAGTCTTCAGACAGGTGCTCGCGCTGCCTCCCAGGCGGCGAGAGGCAGAAAACTCACCCTGTGACCGGCATCCTGCTTCCCCCACGACGAGCCCGTGAGGCTGGCTTCTGCTACTTTTGGGCGGGGAGGCCATCCAGGCTCACCGAAGGGCCCCAGAACCGGGTGGTTTTGGCCTCCGGTGTGCTTTTCTCTGCCTGCGCGTGCTACTTCCTGTGGCTCCTTGAACACATCACCACTCAGCAATACTCACTTACTGACGTTCGATTCTGCGGATCGGAGGTCTCCTGCGGGTGTCGTGGGGGCAGGGCTGGTCCTGCGAGATCTGACAAGCACCATCCCCCTTGTGTCACCACCACCACCCGAGACGTGACACATCACCCCCAGATTCTGGAATCTTGGCCTCCAGGCGTCTCTGTGCACTGACCTTAAGCGGCGGGCTGCCTACCCTTGGCAGAGGGAGGACAGAGTCTAGTCGCTCTGTGTGTCACTGAGCAGCGGACCTGGTCCAGCCGCGGCATCTGTCCTTCCAGCGGCGAGCGCTGGGTGAGGGGGACCTTTAGGCTGAGGGTGGGCTGTGCTGGGAGGGCCGCGAACATTCCAGGCCCCTGGAGCAGCCTGAGGCTGGCAGCGTCCTCCCCGGCTGACCCTCCACAGGGACCGGAGCTGGGCTGGCATCCACACGTTCCTGACCCTGGTCTTGCCGCCTCCTTGAATGTGGCCTTGGGGCGTCTAGGAATGCTCTGCGGATTTGGGCACGGCCTTGGGGTGCCAGGCAACTGTGCCAGCTCAGGTACCCAGTGTTCTGCCCCAGCTAGGGGCACAGGGGGCGCCCGTGAACACCATTTGTTAATGAAACAGGCAGGGGGTGAGAAGGCAGCTGGAGTCACTTTGTGCTTTGAAGAGCCCTAACCAGCCCCGCTGGACTCTGGTCCAGAACTCCCTGGGTTCAAATCCTCACTTTACCACTGACAGGCTTTGTGGTGTTGGGGAAAGTGTTTAACCTCTCTGGGCTTTAGTTCTCTCATCTGTAAGTGGGGGCTTAGTCTTTTTCTGCTCTCCTCCTTCCTCCCAGACCACGTTTTAGATGCTGAGATGGAAAATATCTGCATTGGAATCTTGGTCCCACACCTGTTATTATTTATGTGGTATTGGGCAAGTCCCCAGCTATTCTGTGACTCCTTAGATTTAAAAAAAAAAAAAAAAAGCCAAGGATACTCTGACGTCCAGTGAGTATTACAAGATACATCTTGATTTCAAAGCTGTCACGATATGAAAATATGATATATCTTAGAATTGTTAAATTTTGCTATCCCAAGTGCTTGTATTTTAGCCTGTGCATTGTCACCTCATGGTCTCAGAATGGCTGCCAAGCATCATGTCCTCACACCAATATCCCCATAAGGAAGGGTGAAAAGGCCCAGCCAGCAGTGGCTGGCTGAGGTGTGGGGAGGACACAAGATCTTTCCTAGAAGTTGCTCAGCAGACCTGCTCTTGTGTACTCATACTGTCAGCTAGAAGTGGGTCATCCAGTTACGGCTACTGCAAAGCAATCTGGGAAAGGGTCTGGCAAAGGGAAATGGGAGACTTATAAGTAGTCTAGAACAATCGTTTTTGGTCCCTGATTTGGGCATTGGGATGTTCCATCCTGGATGGGAGCTCTGTTACTAAGACCAAAGTTAGTCATCCGTTGGGCCGGCAAATCCCGGACTTGGCCAGAGATGGGAACTTGAAACTCAGCTAACACCACTTCTCACCGAGCCCCCTGATTGATTTATTTTTCCAGCATCCTTCATAGCTGGTCATCCAGCCTCAACTCAAAACCCTCTAAAGGGGGGCCCCACTTCATGAGCTAGCTCCCAGCCTTTCTAACCACTGAACTGCTGAAATGCTCTTGCTTAAACGGAGCCAAATGGGCCTCCCCCAGTGAATCTTGCCCAGGTCCCATGGGTTTCCTTTTCCCAGTGAGTGCATCCCAGGTTTTGAAGACTGAGCTCTTCCTCTCCCGCTGGCCACAGTCCCCATGCAGCTTCAGCACCCTCAACCCTATCAATTTCTTTTTCAGATCCTTCCTGACATTATTCTTGAAGGCGTCAGTCTTTTGTCACGGAGCTTCCCGTCCAACAAGTCATTTTAGCCATTCTTTCTTGAGAGTTCACTTTTGTCCGTCATTGTCCTCAATCCCAGGGAGATAGCAGTGAACAAAAAAGACCTTCCTCTGCCTGAGCCCACCGAAGAGCCACTTTACATGTACCCTCCTCCAGGAAGATTTCCCTGATTTCTGGTTAAGCTAGGGTCCCTTCTTTAGGCTCCCATAGCCCACCAGTCCCCTCTGCCATGACACTCAGCATATTCCTGACCTGCCTCTGTCTCCGGCTCTGGACCACGAGCCCCGAGAGGGCAGGGACTATGTGTTGAGTATGGTGGTTAGGCACATTCTAGAATCAGCGCATGGTAGCTGCTGGATACACAGCTGTTTCCTCCAAGAATGAGCCGTAATAAAGATGGTTCTCAGAACCAGGAAGAAGGGGACCTCTTGCCATTTCTGGGGATGAGGACAGCCCTCACAACATTAGCCCCTGCTTACGATGGACTCCCCGCTCTCCAACCTTAGGTGACCTTCTCGCTCCCCATCTCAGAGTTGAGAATAGTGGATGTCAGGCTGACTTGGAATCTTGGCTCAGCCACTTACTGACCCACTTACTGATTTGGACAAGTGACTTAACCTCTCTGAGCATCAGTTTCTTTATTTATAAAATGCGAATATTAACCTACCTCATTGGGTTATCATGAGGGACTTCATACCTGCCAAGAATCTGGCACATAACCCATGACAGGTGTGCCATGAACTTCAGTTCTTGCTTCCCACCGAATGAAACTCCACCAGCCTTTGCCTTTGCCTTGGGGTTGTTGGAAAGGGTGGGGGATGGGATGGGGGGGCTGTCAGGCAGCTTGGAAGTGGCTTTGAAGAAAGCTGGGCTTGGCATTCCCATGCAGCAAGTCCCAGGAGAAGGGAGAAATCTGGGACGTGACCTTCGTGGGGACCCAGGTCAACCATCCCAGACCACAAAGCTTGGTTTCCCAGGCCAGCTGGATAAGTGCTGATTGATCAGCATCTCTCTCTCTCTTCAAACCATACATAACATAAAATGAAACTGACGTCCGGAGAGGTCAGATGACTTGTCCAAGGTCATACAGTAGCTAGTCCCAGATCTCCAGATTCATGGCCCAGGTTTTTTTTTTTTTCTTTTTTTCTTCTTTCTTCTTCCTTCCTCTTTGTCCAAGAATGTCTCCCTAATGATCTCTCCTTGGAGATGATCAGGCCAGGAGTCGCTTCTTTATTTCCCTAGTGAAACAGCTGCTACCTGTGGCCAATTCCCTGAGCTGTGTTGGAGGAATCCGGGAGAGGGTTAGGAGGCCCATAGTGGACAGACACTCCAGAAAGGGGATGTCCTTTCATTGTGCAGTGCCCTCTCCCTCCACTGTCCCTCTGAGCTAGTAGGAGGGTTGGGGGCTAGGGCACACGGTCTCGGGGGCGCTGTGGCATGGGGACTTGCCCTGGAGGGCAAGCCCATTATTGTCACTAATATCATCTTGGGAGGGGCCCCCGCCATGCCAGCCTCTGTGTTCCGTGCCATGAAGCAAGATGAGGCGTGTACCCATTTAACAGAGGAAGAATAAAGTCACAGGCTAGGTCAGCTGCCCACCAGCATCCAGCCAGCTGAGCTGAGAAGGAAGCCTGGCCCAGCACCTGGGGCCCCCACCTATAAGGACCAGCATTTGCAGGGTTCTCAGAATGTGCTGGACACACTTCCAAGCACCTCATGTGTCCTAACTTGTTTCCTTGGCACAACCGCCCTCTGAGGCAGGGACTGCTATCGTCCCCAACTCCTGGATGGAAAGCTGAGGCAGAGGCAATGTCCATTTCTTGCTTCGGGTCATGTAGGCGAGAAGGGAGAGAGGCCGGAATGAAGAATGTTCTGTCCCTCTCATGCTGCGAGCATCCCTTGGCGATGGTGATGCTGAAACCGACGGTGGGGAGGGGAGAGCCAGGTCAGCATCAGGGGTCACAGGCAAGGGCTGGGCGAGGTGTGAGCCCTGGAAGGGATAGAGCCCCAGCCCCACCTCAGAGCAATATTTGCTCCTTGTTTGGTCCTGCCCAGGGTCAAGAAAAAGTAAAGGGATGGGAGGGCGGGGAGAGAAGCAGAAGAATCTTCCTTTCTACCCTGCACAAGCCCAGATCTAGACTTTCCTTCTCTTTGATGTTTTCAAGAACCCAGGGTGTGGAGGGCAAGGCAAAGGGCAGGTGGCTCCCTGACAGCCACCACCCGCACCTGCCGACCACCTCTGCCCCTGGTATGGGGGAAGCCGAAGCGACACACAGTCTGGAATCAGGGACCGGGTCTCCACCAACTAGCTGTCCCCCTCCCTGACTGGGGCAGGAGTCCACGGGGTGAGGAGCGTGGATTCTGGAGTCTGACTGTCATACTTTCAATGCCAGCTCTGCCACTTGGGCGAGTGGACCCGGAAGAGAGGAGACCCCGGTGATCAGGTGATTGTGATGGGGAGTGAGAGGCCTCTAGGGAAGGGCGGAGGGAAGGGATCCAGGCTGGGAGTCTGGTGGGAAGGGGGGCTGGATGGGGGGGGGCAAGAGGAAGTCTTGAAAGCCGGGGTGTCTGACCTTGTCCTGTGGACCACAGGGCAGGAGTGGTGATGGAGGTGGCGGGGGGGAGCTTCTGGAAGGTTCTGTGTAGGGGAAAGGCCGGTCGGATTACAGCTAAGCCCCGAAGACTCTGGCATGCGACTCCATCAAGCGCCCCCTCCCTTGTTCTATCAAACAAGGCAAAAATAAAATAATATGAACTCAGAGAGGGAGATACACCAGAAGACATTCTTCACTTGAGGGAACAAACTGAGGGTTGCTGGAGCGGAGGGGGGCCAGGGGATGGGACAGTTGGGGGACGGGCGTGCAGGAGGGCACAGGACCTGATGAACACGGGGTGCTGTATGCCACTGATCAATGACTAGACTCCACCTCTGAAACTGATCATACACTATGTTAATTAAACTGTATTTTGTTTTTTTAAGATTTTAGTTACTTACTTGAGAGAGAAGGAGGGAGAGCACAAACAGGGCAGAGGAGAGGCAGACTCTCCCCTGGGCTCGATCCCAGAACTCCGGGATCATGACCTGAGCTGAAGGCAGATGCTTAACTGACGGAGCCATGAAGGTGCCCAAATTAAATTAAATTTAAATTTAAAAACTGGGGGGAAAAAAAAGGAAAACACGACAAAAAAACCCAAAGCAGTTGCTGGCCTAGTGGGTCCTTGGGTCCTATCAACTTCCCATGTTGGCTTAGGATGCAGAGCCTGGACACGGGGTTGACAGGACCTCCAGTCACCTCGGAGGGATCTCACGGACACAGGAAGGGCCCGGTCCCCAATTCATTCCAACACAATCACCACAGGGCGCTGAGAAGGTGCTGGGTCAGTTTGGACCCCTGTTCACCTTGACCTCTTGCCTTCACCCCGAGCCACATTCTGGGCTCCCCGATCCCCACGGCTGCATGATTTTCCCAGCAGAGCAGCGGGGACACTGTCTGCTGAGTCCTTGAGGAGGGCATGGGTGGCAGATCTGGGGTGTGGTGGGGCAGAGGGGCCCGAGGGAAGGGGCCACTCTGGGAAGTCGGCTCTGCTGTCAGCATCAGAGGGAGGGGCAGAGAGAGAGGATAGGAGAGGGACAGTGTCAGGAGACCAGAGGCAGGGGTGGGGAGAGGAGCATTTTCTTTTAACTTCATGAAGATATTTATCTGACCCAAATTACTCTTTTTTCCCTTCAAAAACAGTAAGTGTGTAATTCTATGGACACACGTACGGACGGTAGGGTGGGGAGTGGGCAGGAAGGTGGAGGCTTTTGTGCTGAGATGGCATCTAGCTGTGGCCTCTGGAATCACCAACCACCAAGGCCCGGGCTGCCGGAGCTGCAGGGCCCCTTAGCCACCACCCACAGGTGCCTCACGTGACAGAGGAGGGAACGGAGCCTGGCAGGGGACGCATCTTGCTCGAAGGCTGTTTCCTGCCTGGTGTCCAGTACACAGTGCTACCAGGGCCCGGGGTCACCCGGGGTGTCGCTGAACACACGGGCACTCTGGGGAGGGCAGAGGTTCCTTGGTGCAGCGTTTCCAGCAGCCTGCCCCATCAGGAGTGGCCTGAGGACCCCAAGACTTGCTCCCGACCTTGGGTATCCCCCCGGGAGCACCCCCGGGCAGCTGAGGTGTTCTCGTGGAGGGTTTTCCTGGACCAGGAGATCCCTGTCCAGCGAGCCCCACACGAAGCCAGCAATGTTCCTTTTCTCTCACACAAACACACGCTCTGTGTTGCTTTTTCCTTAAATTCTCTGCTCCCTCCTCTCTCTCCTCCTTCTTTGCAACCACACACACTCATCTGCCCACCTCTTCCCTCCCCACTCCCCTCCTTCTGGCTCATAAATTCTCCCCCTGGGGCCTTTTGCCAAGGGGTTGAATAAACAGGAAGGGAAAGAGGCAATAAATCACAGCTGAGTCTGGCAGGCTCTGGGAAGGTCTCCGGCTCTGGGGACCGTCACAAGGAGCCAGAGGCCTCTTTGCCTTGGGAACAGCAGCCCGAGCCTGGAGGGCCTGGAGGGTTGGGGAGAAAAGGGCCTGCTGAGCAGTGGGGATCAGTACTATCGGGGGTCAGCGTCAGGCTTGGGATCGACCCCACTATCGGGGGTCAGTCCTCAGAGCGAGGGAGGAGAGAGCCCAGGCTGGGAGACTGGTTCTCCTGTGTGACTCTGGGCAAGTCTCCTCCTGTCTCTGAGCTTCAGTCATCCCGTCTGGAAGGTGGGGCAGGATTGGACGGACAGGAGGGGTCCTTCCAGCTCTGATGCTCTAAAGTTCTGAGGCTCCATCTTTCCCACGACGTGGGAGCTCCGGAGGGCTGGGCCTCGCTGTGCTGCCTGGATGGTGGAGATCATATAGAACCCCAGCATCCCCCACAAAACCCCAGCGGGCTTTTGTCAGAGCACTGAGCTGCCCCAGGACATCCCTGGGTGGGGATGAGGGTTGGAGGAGGTGGCCCCAACGGGTAGCCCTCAGTTTGAAGTTGGCTCTGGCTGAAACCTCCTTACCTCCAGGTGAGCTGGGACGCCAAGACCCCAGGCTGGGAATAGAAGTTTTGGGTTCTGGTTGCCAAAAGGAGCTGATAACATCCCCCTGTATTCAAGTGACAGCTGGGGACTTTGGGAGAGCGGCCACAATATCGGAGTGGACGAGGGGAGAGAGGATGAGGAGAAGGGCGGAGAAGGCGGCGGGCTCCAGGAGTGGGGCTGGGGACCCCGGGCATGAAGAGCCCGGTGTGTGTGCACCACCGTGAGCCCTTGCTTCTCGGCCCGCGGGTGAAGGGCTGTACGTATTCACTCGGCATCTGTCTGTGGTTTCCATCTCTGCGCCCCTGGGGGAGATGCTGCGAGTCTCTGCGTGGCTGTGGGGAGCAGGTCAATGCCTCGCTGGCGCATGTCCCAAGGTGGGAAGGAAAGTCCTTCAGCCATCAAGTCTTGGTGAGCTCAGCGACAAAGCTCCTGTCCAGAAGCTGGGTCTTGGCCTTGGACCGGCCACTCGGAGCACTGAGACCCAGGGACCCCTCGCTGGAGGCGGAGGGTCCAAGCATGGGGGCGGGGGTCAGATCTTGGAGGTTCTGGTGCAGCCCCGAGGCCTTCCCTCCCCCTCACTTGCTGGGCCAGGGTGACTGGCTGGGGTGTGACTCCTATCCCTTGGGGGTTCGGCAGGCCTGTCCTGATCTCTAAGGGTTCTTGGTGTTCCAGGATGCTAAGACTTGGTGTCTGAAACGTACTGTCCACAGCAATAAATGTCACAGGAAGAAGCATGTGACCAAGCTGCGGAGGGAGGTAGAGACCTAAGACATTCGGAGCCAACTCCCTCCTCTCTCCCCCTGCCTCTCTCCTCTCCTCCTGCCCTGCGCCTCCCTCCCTAGTCTTGTTCTCTCTCTGCCCCAAGAGCTGATCCACCCCAAGAGTCGCAGAACCAGCACCCAGCTGTCCTCTGACGGCAGAGGTCATGAGCTGCTGCAGAGGTCACAGACTCATCCCCGCTGGGCGGTGGAGTTTCCATGTCCCAAGAGGCCTGAGGGCTGCTCTGATGAGAGGGACCTTCACGTCACTTTAACACACCCTCTTTGTGCCCGCAGCACCTCTGTCCCTGGCCAGAGCAAAATGACCCGGCCTTGTGCAGCGGGGATGGAGGGGTGCGGGGATGGGACCAGCAGGGACAGCACGAGATGGGGCTTCACTCAGTTTTGTGACTGTGCCCGTGTCCAGGGACAGGAAAGCCAGGCAGATCCATCACCCTGTTGATGTCACCAGGACTGCTTCCCGGCCCTGGCTGCCTCCTGCAGGGACTGCGTTTTGCTCTGCCTGGGCACCTCCCATCCGTGCTTACCTATCATCTCCCCCCAAAACGCCTTCCTCAATGATTCTACCCCAAAGGGCCACCCTGACGTTTTCCATGTCGGCGCCCCACTGTTGAATACATAGCGTTCATCACAGTTTATCCTCAGTTCCATCATCTTATCTCATTATCATCAGCTTCAGTCCTGTCCATTATCGTCATGGGTCTCCTGCTACACCGCCACCTGACACCGGCCAGGGGCCCCGTGGGTGCTCCCTGAGTGCATATTGATGGTCAGCAAATGTTTCTGGAAAAACTGCATGGAGGAGACAATAATGGTTCACTTGGCTTTGGGAGGAGGAGAAGGGGAGAGAAAAGTAAAGAAGGACGGGTTTATCTGCATCAGCAGAAAAGTCAGATGTCAGTAGCTTAACTCGAAAGGACAGTGGCTGCTTCCTTAACCAGGAGTCTGGAGGGCGGATGGCCTGAGGTTGATTCTGCAGCATTGCGGGGTCAGCCGGAGCCCTAGCTCTTTCCATCTGTCCTGGTCAGACCGGGCTTCCAGCACAGAGCACCACAGACCACGCGGCTTACAGACAGCCATCCGGAGGCTGGAAGTCCAAGATTGGGGTGTGTGGTCGGGTTGTGGTGAGAACCCTCCTCCGGGTCGCCAACTGCCCACTTCTTGTATCTTGTCATGGCAGAAACAGCACGTGAGACCTCTTTGGTCCCTTTTATTTTAGAGGGGGAGGGGCCGTGGAAGAGGGAAAGAGAGAATCTTGGGCGGGCTCCATGCCCATCTCAGAGCCTGATGTGGGGCTCAATCCCATAACCGTGAGATCATGACCTGAGCTGAAATCAAGAGTCGGATGCTTCACTGACTGAGTCACCCAGGTGTGCCCCTTGGGTCCCTTTTATATGGGCATGAATCCCATCCAAGAGGGCTCAGCCTTCATGACCTAATGAATTCCCAATGGCCCCACCTGCCCACACCATCACACTGGGGGTTAGGATTTCAACATGTAAAAGTTGGGGGGACACAAATATTCAGTCCATTGAGTCGTCTTCCACTTTAGCACTCTCAGCAGGTTGGTTCTTGTTCTTCAGCTTGGTGTCTCTTGGTCACAAGATGGCTGCCACAGCCCCAGGCCTCACATCCTCACACAACAGTGTCCATAATAGGAAGGGAGGGAAGGGAGCAAAGGAACCCTCTCATGAGGCTTTCTCTTCCATTAGAGAGGAAAATCTTTACCTTGAAGCATAGTGTCCCTCACCAGGCCCTCCACGGATTCCTTTTTATATATATATAATTATATATATATATTATTGTTTATATTTATATTATTTGTTATATATGTTTATGTTGTCATGCTAAATGGGACCATATGTCCACCCAAGACTCATGAGTGCAAAGCACACAGACTGCCGTGATCACCTTTGACACCCTGAGATTCCTCCCCTAATCATCTTTTAGGTTATGCACAAGTCAAGCCAAGAAAGTTCTGTAGCAGAGAAGAGAGCAGACAGACAATGGCCGTGTCTCGTCTGCTGTCTCTTGGGAGCCTCCCAGTGTCCTATGGGATAGACAAAGCGAGTCTCTCTGGTCTCTAGGACCCTTTCTTCCTGGTCATTTGGGAAAGCAAGGCTCAGGGAGGTTAAAGAGTGTGCTAGGCCGGTACTGGGTGGCTCAGTGGGTTAAGCCGCTGCCTCCAGCTCAGATCATGATCCCAGGGTCCTGGGATCGAGTCCTACATCAGGCTCCCAGGCTCCCTGCTCAGCGGGGACTTTGCTTCTCCCTCTCCCTCTGCCCCTCCTCCACCTGTTTGTGCTCTCTATCAAATAAATAAATAAAATCTGTTTTTTAAAAAATGGAGTGGGCTCAACATCACACAAAAAACAAGAAGAGAATAGAATTTAGCTCCCATCTCTCCCTCCTCCCAGAACCTGGGGTCCCCTCCACCACTCCGGAGCACCTGTCCTGCCCCTTAGTCTCTTTCCACCCTTCAGTGCTGTTGTTTGATTGGCCTCGTTCCCACAAGAGACTGCAAACCGCCTAAGGGCGGGGGCCTTGGGTCTGCTCGCCACCATGTCCCTGGCACCGAGAACAGAGCCTGGCACTAGGGACCCAGCGAATGCTGGGTCTAAGTGTCTACAACAGAAAGCTTCCTTGCCCACGCTGGAGCCGTGCTGGGCACTCAGCCCTCTGAGGCTGCAGGGTGATTGTCCCAAGGGTGAGTTTCCCTTGTGGAAACCTGCCCTGTGGACGGGAGCAAGCTGACCCCGAGGGCACAGCCGACCCGGAGGGCACAGCCGACCCGGAGGGCACACCCGGCCCCCACGACGAGTAGGCGTCCCGAAGAAGAAGACTTCAGCATTCCATCAAAGCGATTTAAAAGTGGAATTGGCTGCTGCTTTATACAGTGGGGGCGGAGGGGGTCCCCTTGGCTTTCAGAGGCAATAAGCATGTCTTGGACGTGCTCTAGAATTGTCTGCAGGGAGGAGTGAGGGAGGACCGAAAACCCCTCCAAGACGGCTTCTGAGATACGTTAGCTTAAGACTGGGCCATGACAGCATTCACCGATTCCTCACAACAGCCTCACCATTTTGATGTTACGGCAGAGGACACTGAGAAACAGAGAAGTTAAGAAGCCTGCCCCAGGCCACACAGCTCATCTGCCCCGGAGACGGGATTAGAACCTGGGCATGTAAGCACCAGCCGCTTCTCATAACCATGGAGCTAACCGTGTCCCTCAGAGACCCCAGGCCCTGTGGCCCTAAGAATGTTGACCCTGGCATGGTGAGGATCGGTTTCTCTAGGGCTCTGCACCCGGAGCTGACTCGGGGACACGAAGACGCTCTGCTCCCTGTGTTCTGAGAGCCTGGCTGCTGCTCTGTGTGGCGGAGCATGGCGGAGCGTGGCGGAGCGTGGCTCCTCTCGTGGTCTGCCAGGTCTGGTTTCTTTAAAAATGATGGGCCTGGGGCGCCTGGGTGGCTCAGTCATTAAGCATCTGCCTTTGGCTCAGGTCATGATCCTGGGGTCCTGGGATAGAGGCCCACATTGGGCTCCCTGCTCAGCGGGGAGCCTGCCTGCTTCTCCCTCTCCCACTCCCCCTGCTTGTGCTCCCTCTCTCTCTGTATCACTCTCTATCAAATAAATAAGTAAAAATCTTTAAAAAAATAATAACACCTGGTTTATTTTGATTTCTTTGATCCTTTGCGTGGAAATAAAAACCTGAACCCACAGCCTCCTGCCCTGTCCCCTGCCTGCCGGCCTGTCACCTGTCTCGCATCCGGAGGCCGACAGCCCGCTCTGTGTCTTCACAGCGATTCAGCCTCAGCATCTTGAGGGACCCAGCCGGGTAGTGGCGGGCGGGGTGTGCGGAGAAAGGGGATGTGCAGTTTGACAGGTGAGGCAGGGGCTAGGAGGGAGAGGCCCCAGATAAGCAGGTCCAGGATGAGGGAGGGGAGCTGGTAGGAGTCCCTGGCGGGCCCCAGGGGAGCCTCCTGGGCAGAAACCTCCTTCCTGTGCCTCCGAGGCAGCAGATGGACAACAGACGGCTCCAGAAGCTTCTATGTATCAGCACTAGGCTCTGTCCTTTATAAATATTGATTATTTTCTTTTATTAACAGGTTTTTAAAAATTTTTTTAAAGATTTTTATTTATTTATTTGACAGACAGAGATTACAAGTAGGCAGAGAGGCAGGCAGAGAGAGAGGGGGAAACAGGCTTCCTGCTGAGCAGAGAGCCGGATGTGGGGCTCGATCCCAGGACCCTGAGATCATGACCTGAGCCGAAGACAGAGGCTTAACCCACTGAGCCACCCAGGCACCCCATATAAATATTGATTATTTTAATCCACCGTCCTGTTTCTAGAGCGGCAGAGCTCCCTCCCCCACCCCCCAGCAAGGTGGCCCAGCCAGTAGCCCCCTCTGGCTCCTCCATTTCTACGGGGTGGTTCTCCCAGTGCACAGAGAGCTAATCTCCCTCAGGGAGACAGACAGAGACAGGCAGAGACCTCTTGCCCTCTAGCGCCCCAGAGACTGCCCATATTGTCCTCCAGCTTCTCAGCGACAGACAGCCTATGACTCCCCTCCCCACCTCCCCTCTGCAGCCTGTGCCCCTGTGGGGCAAGGGTGGGGGGAGCAGCAGCAAATGTTTGCTGGTCATTAGTGACCTCCCACTGTGGAATCTCATGGCTTCTGTGGAAACAGCACTGGACAGCCTCCTCTGTGCCTGAACACTTCCCTGGGTTGGCTTGGGTGACCCCTGTGCCCTGGCTCTGCTTCCCCCTCTGTCTCTCTCCCAGGGTCTCTTCCTCCAGCCGACCTCTGTGACTTCTGTGACCTATACATGGTGGTGGTTCAGTGGCTCTGCTCCCCTCTGCCCTACACCCTCCCTTGGTGATTTCAGGCATCTCCCCCCACCACCCTCCCCTTTCGATTCCGCATCTAAGCTGATGCTCCCACAATCCTCGCCCCAGTCCGGCCCCCTGGGTCCCCAGCAGGGGGATTGCAACCCAGTACTCTTCCCATTGTATCTCTCTGGCATCTCCGGCTCCGTCTGTGCACCCCGGGGCCCCTTCTTCCCCCCAACAGCATCCACATCGCCCTGAATCCGTGTGCTCGCCCACCTGCCTGCAGATTCAGCCGCCACAGGCCTCCCACCGGTAAGGAGACTCTTTTTTCAAGTGTCCAGATTAAAAGTAAAACTCGAATGGAAAGCATCACTGGGCCAGCGGCCTGGTGATATGATCCTATCATTCTTTTTCCCCGTTAATGAATACTTGAGGTGGAACTATTATCGTATGCGGGGGTCCATAAAGCCCTTTAAAATAATAAAGCGTTCTAGAACTGGAAACTTCTGGAAGCAGCTCACCACACCGCTCACAGATTCATTCGTTCAGGAGCTATTTATCAGTCTGTGTGCCGGCTTGGGGCCAGCGGTGAGCTAGCGAGGGAGCCGGCTCAGTCCCGCCTGCCCAGAGCCCACACCCCAAGGCCCAGATGGACAGTAACGATCCAGCCTGATGTGGATTAAGCCCCCACCAAGGACCTCGCACTGTTCCTAGGGCTTTCCGTCATAAAGCCCTTTATTGCTCACAGCAGTGCTGTTGAGTACATGCTTTTATTGGCCCATTTTACAGATGAAGAAACTGAAGTGCAGAGACTTGGTGTCTCGGCCAAGGCCACATAGCTGGTGCAAGGTAAATCCTTGTAAGCCCAGGCTGAGCCCATGCTGTTGGCCCCAGCTTCCTCAGGATGTGAACTATGATACGAATAAGGTGTGCAATTACGAACTGTGGTAAGGGATTATGGGAAAAAAGCTGAGGATGCTGGGGGTACATAGAGGGGAGGCTCGGCCTCATCAGAGGGGCCTGGGAGGGCATCGTTGAGGAAGGGATGCTTCCGTG